>NW_006784061.1:541478-547294 GCF_000442215.2 Lipotes vexillifer | reverse complement strand
CCTGCTTGCACACACAGAGTAAGTTCTGTGCATTTACATACACTTAAAAAATACACACATGGGGGCCTGCCCAGCTTTGTAGCAACTCATTTTATGTGTCTGTCAAAGACAGTACTTGAACTTGAAATCAGGTCTCCCATTCATTCCTGGACTGTAGAGACAGACCCATTAAGAATACATAGCCAGCCTGACACTCCTCGCCACAAAGGGTGTTAAATACTCACAGACCACAGCTCCACCAAGGAGCAGGGATAAATATGGCAGGCATGAAATGGGTCTAAATTGCTCTTGATGGCTCTATTCAATAATGTTGGTCTTTCCCTTACAGTGCTATATAACAATAGTCATTTTCAAAATGGGGTCCTGCAGTTGTTTTTAAGGAAGAATTGACAATTTTGACCTACAGAGTAGTAATTTGAAAAATGTTCATTCTTTAAGCCATTCACTGGGAAGTGCAGGAAGCCCACAAGTGCTGGAGCTGAGGCAAAAATGGCCATAACTAATGATAGCCCTAAGTGTGCGCAGCCGTCGGTGGTAATATTCCAGAATCAGAGCTGAGGCCGGGAAGAGGCAGAAATGAGAGCTTCATTACAGACAACTGGGCTCAGAAGTCCCTGAATAAACCCTTTTTACTTCACTTTGCAGGTACATTTTACATTGTTGGCTCTGCACGTTATAGCCCCGAAATGGGTTTCAATTCAGGGAAGTAACTGCATTAGGCAAAGGAACAGTGGCTTCTAGAGCCACTTATCAGAGGTACCTGTTAAATGCTATGCATCCACCAGAACATCTGCTGAGCACTTAGATTCTTTACAGAAATTCATAAGAAATGGTCCAAGGAATTCTGCCTGGATTTGATTGTACTTGAAAGTTATAGGTTTAAATCATCTGTTCTTTACTCTCTTATGCTTGTTTATGTGGGTCTCTAAGTTGTATATGTATGTGTATATTTTGTGTGTACTCATCTGAGGTTTTTCTACCCTATTTTTCTCTGCTCATTGGATGCAGATTAATTTCAGAGTTTCTGCCTGCATTTCTGCAGGAGAGTAGGCAGGCTGTTATATCCTTGACATGGTTGGTGGATGTGAGGAATGGGGGAGACAAGTGTGTTACAGGATCCAAAGCAGAAGTGGCTTTTAAGACGTGGCCCTTTGAGGCCTGGATTTTCCTGGAACCTAAAACACTGAAAAAATTTTGTTAAAGGCCTTTCAGGCCAACAAGTGGAGAGAGAGACTGGTTTGTTGCCCCCTGCAAGAAAAGAGGTCAAAAAGATTAGAACAGGAGCGAAAGGGCTGGTGAGAGTCGGCCAGCCCACCTCCTCCACTGCCTAATGGCAGCTCTGTTTCCCTCAGGGGAAACAGCTGCATTGTATATCCAGGGAGAATGGCATATAATTTCTGTTTATCTTGGAATTCTCAGCCTTAGTAAAAACTCTTGCAGCCTGTCCCATGCCATGGAAGGGAGTGTTGCTGGTTCCCAAAGGCCCACTGGGGCCTTGAGCCATGAAAGTTAGTAGCAATCATGATGGGAAGTAGAGACCTCCCTGCTGTTTTACAGGCACCATTTAGGGGTCCATCTGCAAACTTGGGAGGGAAGGAAGGCTCAATAACAAATGAGAGTAAATTTCTTTTTTCTGCCAATATTTTCTAATTTTATCAAAGCTGTCTTTAAATGAATGTGAAGGCTGATTAATAGAAATATGGAGTAGCAAGCTGGGGAATGAAAGGCGTAATTACTCTTATCAGAAGGCCTCCAGGAGAAGATCAGGTGAATGAGGCCTTTGGTTCATTGCTCAGCCCTCAGAACCTTGAGGTTTTATTAAAGTACCTTCTGAGGATGTCAGTGGGAGAGAGTATGTGAGAGGCTCAGGAGCCTGGAAGGGCATGTGGCAGAGTTGTAGTGGGGGCAAGAGGCTGGGCAGGAGGGTCAGACTACTCTGAGTTTTTTGCTTTTAAGTTCACCACGGCCAACGTCCAGTTCTTAGGGTTGGGACAAAGCAGAGCACTTTAGTGGGGGTGAAATTTGTGTTCCTTTTTTTTTTTTTTTTACGTCTTTATTGGAATATAATTGCTTTACAATGTTGTGTTAGTTTATGCTGTATAACAAAGTGAATCAGCTATACATATACATATATCCACATATCTCCTCCCTCTTGCGTCTCCCTCCCACCCTCCCTATCCCACCCCTCTAGGTGGTCACAAAGCACCGAGCTGATCTCCCTGCAATATGCGGCTGCTTCCCATAGCTGTCTGTTTTACATTTGGTAGTGTATATATGTCTATGCCACTCTCTCACTTCAGCCCAGCTTACCCTTCACCCTCTCTGTGCCCTCAAGTCCATTCTCTACATCTGTGTCTTTATTCCTGTCCTGCCCCTAGGTTCTTCACACTGCCTAATGGCAGCTCTGTTTCCCTCAGGGGAAACAGCTGCATTGTATATCCAGGGAGAATGGCATATAATTTCTGTTTATCTTGGAATTCTCAGCCTTAGTAAAAACTCTTGCAGCCTGTCCCATGCCATGGAAGGGAGTGTTGCTGGTTCCCAAAGGCCCACTGGGGCCTTGAGCCATGAAAGTTAGTAGCAATCATGATGGGAAGTAGAGACCTCCCTGCTGTTTTACAGGCACCATTTAGGGGTCCATCTGCAAACTTGGGAGGGAAGGAAGGCTCAATAACAAATGAGAGTAAATTTCTTTTTTCTGCCAATATTTTCTAATTTTATCAAAGCTGTCTTTAAATGAATGTGAAGGCTGATTAATAGAAATATGGAGTAGCAAGCTGGGGAATGAAAGGCGTAATTACTCTTATCAGAAGGCCTCCAGGAGAAGATCAGGTGAATGAGGCCTTTGGTTCATTGCTCAGCCCTCAGAACCTTGAGGTTTTATTAAAGTACCTTCTGAGGATGTCAGTGGGAGAGAGTATGTGAGAGGCTCAGGAGCCTGGAAGGGCATGTGGCAGAGTTGTAGTGGGGGCAAGAGGCTGGGCAGGAGGGTCAGACTACTCTGAGTTTTTTGCTTTTAAGTTCACCACGGCCAACGTCCAGTTCTTAGGGTTGGGACAAAGCAGAGCACTTTAGTGGGGGTGAAATTTGTGTTCCTTTTTTTTTTTTTTTTACGTCTTTATTGGAATATAATTGCTTTACAATGTTGTGTTAGTTTATGCTGTATAACAAAGTGAATCAGCTATACATATACATATATCCACATATCTCCTCCCTCTTGCGTCTCCCTCCCACCCTCCCTATCCCACCCCTCTAGGTGGTCACAAAGCACCGAGCTGATCTCCCTGCAATATGCGGCTGCTTCCCATAGCTGTCTGTTTTACATTTGGTAGTGTATATATGTCTATGCCACTCTCTCACTTCAGCCCAGCTTACCCTTCACCCTCTCTGTGCCCTCAAGTCCATTCTCTACATCTGTGTCTTTATTCCTGTCCTGCCCCTAGGTTCTTCAGAACCACTTTTTTTTTTTTTTACATTCCATATATATTGTTAGCATACGGTGTTTGTTTTTCTCTTTCTGACTTACTTCACTTTGTATGACAGTCTCTAGGTCCATCCACCTCACTACAAATAACTCATTTCATTTCTTTTTATGGCTGAGTAATATTCCATTGTATATATGTGCTACATCTTCTTTATTCATTCATCCAATGATGGACACTTAGGTTGTTTCCATCTCCTGGCTATTGTAAATAGAGCTGCAATGAACATTGTGGTCCATGACTCCTTTTGAATTATGGTTTTCTCAGGGTATATGCCCAGTAGTGAGATTGCTGGGTTATATAATAATTCTAATTTTAGTTTTTTAAGGAACCTCCATACTGTTCTCCATAGTGGTTGTATCAATTTACATTCTCACCAACAGTGCAAGAGGGTTCCCTTTTCTCCACACCCTCTCCAGTATTTTGTTGTTTGTAGATTTTCTGATGATGCTCATTCTAACTGGTGTGAGGTGATACCTCATTGTAGTTTTGACTTGCATTTCTCTAATGATTAGTGAGGTTGAACATCCTTTCATGTGTTTGTTGGCCATCTGTATATATTCTTTGGAGAAATGTCTGTTTAGGTCTTCTGCCCATTTTTGGATTGGGGTGTTTGTTTTTTTGATATTGAGCCGCATGAGCTGCTTGTATATTTTGGAGATTAATCCTTTGTCAGTTGCTTCGTTTGCAAATATTTTCTCCCATTCTGAGGGTTGTCTTTTGGTCTTGTTTATGGTTTCCTTTGCTGTGCAAAAGCTTTGAAGTTTCATTAGGTCCCATGTGTTTATTTGTGTTTATATTTCCATTTCTCTAGGAGGTGGGTCAAAGAGGATCTTCTTGTGATTTATGTCATAGAGTGTTCTGCCTATGTTTTCCTCTAAGAGTTTTATAGTGTCTGGGCTTAACATTTAGGTCTTTGATCCATTTTGAGTTTATTTTTTTGTATGGTGCTAGGGAGTGTTCTAATTTCATTCTTTTATATGTAGCTGTCCAGTTTTCCCAGCACCACTTATTGAAGAGGCTGTCTTTTCTCTATTGTATATTCTTGCCTCCTTTATCAAAGATAAGGTGACCATATGTCCATGGGTTTATCTCTGGGCTTTCTATCCTGTTCCACTGATCTATCTTTCTGTTTTTGTGCCAGTACCATACTGTCTTGATTACTGTAGCTTTGTAGTATTGTCTGAAGTCTGGGAGCCTGATTCCTCTAGCTCCGTTTTTCTTTCTCAAGATTGCTTTGGGTATTCGGGGTCTTTTGTGTTTCCATACAAATTGTGAAATTTTTTGTTCTAGTTCTGTGAAAAATGCCATTGGTAGTTTGATAGAGATTGCATTGAATCTGTAGATTGCTTTGGGTAGTATAATCATTATCACAATGTTGATTCTTCCAGTCCAAGAACATGGTATATCTGTCCATCTGTTTGTATCATCTTTAATTTCTTTAATCAGTGTCTTATAGTTTTCTGCATACAGGTCTTTTGTCTCCTTAGTCAAATTTGTGTTCTAATGAAAGAACTTCAGCATCTCATGGTCCTGTCAAATAAAATATGTATAAGAATATGGGTTAGGCTTACCCAAACCTTCTCTATTAAAAATATTTCAGAATTGTTAATAGCAGAAAGCATATTGGTGCTGACTCCCCTCAACATAACCTCCTGTTGAATTACATTGCTTTGGTATGGACTGATAGTTCTATGCCTGGTGACAGCTGTTATCCTGTGCATCAGTCAGGATGGGCTAAGTTGCTGCCGGAACAGCCCTGAATCTCAATGGCTCAAAACCATAACATTGATTTCTCTGTCATATATTGCTTCCTTACTGCAGGTTGACTTGTGTGCTCTGCTTTGTGTTACCCTCACTCAGCAAGGCAGGGGAGCTTTTTCCCCATGCTTCTCAGGAAATGAGGCTTTTGCCCAATGTCCTATGCTTCAGAGGAGTACTTTCCTTGAAATTGTCTGTGTCCCTCTCTGGTAGCTCTGACCAGTTAGGGCTGGCAGGGCACTCTGAGTTTGGGCTAGTCCCACATGGGTCCCAGTTGTTGGAAGTGTATACGTGGCAATTTTCCAGGTCCCCCCCTCCACACCAGTGCCTGGGACTGGCTGGGCCAGAACTTGTAGAGCTATCTTGGTGGTGTGCTCTGATCCTCGACCAGGATGTGTGGTGGTCCCAGTCCCTGCTTCTCCCTTTTGCAATGCTTGTTGACCTTCTATCAAATATGTAGAGTCAGCCAGACACCCCAGGGAGCATCTCAGCTCAACCTTGCACCTATGGGGCTATTCTGGACACAGTGGCCAGACTCAGGTTCCAGAGGAGTGGTATGGAAAGTGGATTATT
>NW_006784061.1:535904-539202 GCF_000442215.2 Lipotes vexillifer | reverse complement strand
TCCTGCTGGCTCCTATGGTATTTGTTTTATGGGATTGTGTGAGATTGGGCCACCAGAATGGTGTCAATATGCTGATTTTTAGTGATATGATATAGAATGTTAGATACAGAATGATATTAGTGTTCTCAACTACCAGTGGTTCACTTCTGACTGATGTGTTTGACCTGTGTGTGAGGATCACCATGTATGTTTCAACTTCAGTGCTGCCTCTGATCTACAGCAGCAGAGGGCAGCAGTCAGGGGGTGACAGAGGTCCTTTATTCTATGCATCTTTTCATCCCTGGCTACCAGATAGTTACCCTGTCCCCTCTGCAGGCTTTATGACAAGTGTTTGTACCTTTCTTCACTGAGGACGACGTTTAAGACTATTACTTTGCAATGCAATAAGCTCTTCTTTTCAGTGCCCATTCTTGCTGCTGATCCATGTGGTGATGTTGTGCTCTCCCAGATGGTCTTTTTTTTTTTTTTTAATTATTTATCTATTTATTTTTGGCTGTGTTGGGTCTTCGTTGCTGTGCGCAGGCTTTCTCTAGTTGCGGTGAGCGGGGGCTACTCTTTGCTGTGGTGCACGGACTTCTCATTGTGGTGGATTGTCTTTGTTGCAGAGCATGGGCTCTAGGCACGCGGGCTTCAGTAGTTGTGGCACGCAGGCTCAGTAGTTGTGGCTCACAGGCTCTAGAGCGCAGGCTCAGTAGTTGTGGCTCATGGGCTTAGTTGCCCTGTGGCAGGTGGGATCTTCCTGGACCAGGGCTCGAACCTGTGTTGCCTGCATTGGCAGGCAGATTCTTAACCACTGCGCTACCAGGGAAATCCTCCCAGATGGTATTAAGGTCATATAGGGTGAGGGACAGAAATTCCTTGTGCAATTGAGATGCCTATTTTCTTTCTATACATTAGCCTCTTGCCTGTGTCCCCACTGGAGGTAGTGCATGGAGGGCAGGTGGTCTGTGGTCAGCATTGATGGAGATCCCACTTTAGGAATGCAGTGATTGCAGCCTAAAGAATTCAAAAAAGACATAGCTGGGAAACGTGGTGTTCGTTTTTACACTTTTACACTATAGAATACCAACCAGTAAATTTAACATGACCAGAAAATGAATTATCGCTCACATTTTCCTGTGTACTCTGGTTAAGACTTGCATCTGTGGTCATTATCAAAGAAACACAGGGCTTCCCTGGTGGCGCAGTGGTTGAGAGTCCGCCTGCCGATGCAGGGGACACGGGTTTGTGCCCCAGTCCGGGAAGATCCCACATGCCGCGGAGCGGCTGGGCCCGTGAGCCATGGCCGCTGAGCCTGCGCGTCCGGAGCCTGTGCTCCGCAGCGGGAGAGGCCACAACAGTGAGAGGCCCGCATACTGCAAACAAAACAAAACAAAACACAGTAATGACTTATAAGAAAGTCAACAGAAGCCAGTATTCACGGATGGCATGACCCATGATGTAATGGCATGAGCAAGGATGTAAGCAGGATTAAATAAATGTAATAGGTAACTTTAGGGGCAGAAATATCTATGTTATTTCAATACAGTCAGGTTCCAAAGAGCCATAACCATGGCCTTGTAAATAATAAAATGTTGCTCTCTTTTGTGTGTATATGTGTGTGTGGCAGGAGATGTGAAATTAGCTAGGAACAGTGCATTTGACCATAAAGAATAGAAAGTGATGCTTCCTGGACCTTAACAACATGAGATAGTATGCTAATTGGATGACAAACAAATACATAAGTAACCATGTACTCAAATATACCCATGAAACTATTGCTACAATAATGATAATGAACATATCTCCATCACTCTCAAAAGTTTCCTTTTGCTACTTTGTAATCCTTCCTTCTGCTCTTTCCAGACACCAACCCTGATCTGCTCTCTATCAAGGCAGGCTAGTTTGAATTTTCTAGAACTTTATATAAATGGAGTTATATGATATGCAAATGTTTTTATATGGACCCAGGCTGTTTTTTAGTGCTCTTAGGTACATACCTAGGAATGGAATGGCTGCCTCATTTGGTAGCTTTAGCTGCATTCCACAACTCTCGGTTTGTTGTATTTTATTTCACTTAGCTCAGAATACATTCTAATTTGCCTTTTGATTTCTTCTTTGGCCCATAGTTTATTTAGAAGTGTGTTGTTTGTTTTCCGAATATTTAGTGATTTTACAAATATCTATTATTGATTGCTAATTTAATGCCATTATATTTAGAGAACATACTTTATATGACTTAAATTCCTTAAAATTTATTGAAGCTTGTTTTATTGACTGCAATATGGTCTCAGTAAATATGCTGCACTTACTTGAGAAGAATGTGTAATCTTCTGTTGTTGGATGGACTGTTTTATAAATGTCAGTTCGATCAAATTGGTTGATAGTGTTGTTCAGTTTACTGTATCTTTACTGATATTCTGTCTACTTGTTCTACCAATTATTGAAAGAGATGTGTTGAAAATCTGACTAAAACTGCGAATTTGTTAATTTTTCTTTGCAGTTATATACATTTTTGCTGCATTTATTATGAAATTCTGTTATTAGATGGATAAACCTTTAGGAGAATTATGTCTCCTTGATGACCTCTTATAATTATAAAATGTCTCTCTCTACCCCTGGTAATTATTCTTTGCTCTGAAATTTTTTTCAGTAGTGTTAGCATGGTATATATATATATTTTATTCTTTCACTTTTAGCCTTTTGGGGGCCTTCCTATTTTAAGTGGATTACTTATAGGCAACATATATTTGATCTTGCTCTTTAAAATACAATTTGGCAATCTCTAACTTTTATTGATAGTATTTAGACCATTTACATTTAGTCTGATTAGCAGAATGATTAGGTTTAAATTCACCAGTTTGTGGCACGTGGGCTCAGTAGTTGTGGCTTGTGGGCTCTGGGGTGCAGGCTCAGTAGTTGTGGTGCATGGGCTTGGTTGCTCCACAGCATGTGGGATCTTCCTGGACCAGGGCTCGAACCCATGTCCTCTGCATTGGCAGGTGGATTTTTAACCACTGTGCCATCAGGGAAGCCCACTAAGCAGTGATATTGAAGAGCTTAATAATACAGTTAATAACCTCAAAATTTTGGAACTATAACCAGCAAGCAGAGGACCCACTTTCCTTTTTTGTTTTTTTGTGGTACGCGGGCCTCTCACTGCTGTGGGCTCTCCCGTTGTGGAGCACAGGCTCCGGACACGCAAGCTCAGCGGCCACGGCCCACGGGCCTAGCCGCTCCGTGGCATGTGGGATCCTCCCAGACTGGGACACGAACCCATGTCCCCTGCATCTGCAGGCGGACTCTCAACCACTGTGCC
>NW_006784061.1:534254-535882 GCF_000442215.2 Lipotes vexillifer | reverse complement strand
CCCCCCCCCCCCCCACTTTTGAGCACACAGGAAACATTTGCAAAAATAACCCATCCATTCAGTCATAGAGGAGAGCTCACTAAATTCCAAACTGTCATGTTCTATGTCTGTAGTGTAAGCCTCCCCAGAGTTCCAAAGAACAAATTTAATCAGAGAAATGAGAAAATGCAGAAACAAAGGAAAACAATGAAGCAAGACAAAATAGTAGTTTAGCTATAAAACAAAGTCAAGAACCTTTATTTCCTCCCCAAGTCTAGGTTGTCACCTATGCTTCCAAGCCACCAACTATAGATCAGAGGTTTCTCTACCCTCCTCCTTGGGTTCCATTAATTTGCTAGAGTGGCTCACAGAATACAGAGAAACATTTTACCTATTACATCACCAGTTTATCAAAGCATATAACTTGGGAACAGCCAGGTGGAAGAGATGAATAGGGCAAGATATGGGGAAAGGGTGCAGAGCTTTCATGCCCTCTCTGGGCACACCACTCTCTCCAAATCCCCAGGTGTTCACTGACCTGGAAGCTCTCCAAACTCCATCCTTTTGAGTTTTTATGGAGGCTTCATTATATAGCCATGATTGGTTAAATCATTGGCCATTGATAATGGATTCAACCTCTAGCCCCTCTCCCCCCCTGGGAGGTCAGGGTGGGACTGAAACTTCCAACCCCATCTCACTAGGTTGGTTCCCCTGGCAACCTGCCCCCATCCTCAAGGACTTTCCAAAAGTCACCTCATTAACACAAAGTCTGGTGTCGTTGACAGAGGATCGTTTTGAATATCAAGACACCTTTATGATTCTCATCACTTAGGAAATTCCAAGGGTTTTAGGAGCTCTGTGCTATGAATAGGGAGAGAGACCAAATATATATTTTTTATTATACATCACAATACCACACCTTCAAAATATTTCCAGTACTTCAGTAGACTTTGGAAAACCTGCCCTGGAAAGCAGGCAAGCAAGGAAAAGGGGCATAACAGGGAAGATATTTGGGAATATATATATGTAAATAAGCAAGAGATGATCCTTACACAGATTAGTGTTAGTAATGAGCCTTGAGCTGTGAGGTATGATTAGTAACTCAATCATTGTACAAATAGCAAAATAAGAATAATAATTGAATATTGTACCATACACTTAAAAATCTGTTGAGGGTAATCTCATATGCTGTTTACCAAAATAAAATAAATAAATAAAATTTGAAAAAATAAATAAATTCACCAATTTGCTATTTGTTTTTAATTTTTCTCATATATTCATTGTTCCCCCTTCTTTTTCTGCCTTCTTTTAAATTGAATGTTTTTAAATTTCATTTTTATCTCCTTTGTTATCTTATTAGCTTTTTCTGTTTGTTGTGTTGTTTTAGTGATTACCTTAGTATTTATAATATACATCTATAACCTATAACATTCTACCTTCAAGTAGAATATTATAGCACGTGTGATATAAGAACCTTACAGCACTGTACTTCTATTTTTCCCTTGTCAGCTTCTGTGCTTTTTTTGTCAAACATTTAATTTTACATATGTTATAAACCACCTAATACATTGTTGCTATTTTTTTACTTTAAACATTAGTAATATTTTAGACATATTTAAATAATAAGAATTAAAAAAAAATTTCCCTAC
>NW_006784061.1:524191-533546 GCF_000442215.2 Lipotes vexillifer | reverse complement strand
TTCCCTACATGGTTAACATTTGTAGTGTTGTTCCTTTGTATAGATCCAGATTTTATCTGGAATCAGTTTTTTTCTACCTAAAAAAAATGTTTAACATTTATTGTAGGTTTTTTTGCACCTTTATTGCAGGTATGATATTGGAATATTATTGGTAATGGATTATTTCAGCTTTTGTATGGCTAACATTAAAAAAAATTTGCCTTCATTTTTGAGGGATAGTTTCAGTATTATAGAATTTTGTTTGTTTTTCTTTCTGTACTATAAAGATGCTGTTCCACTGTCTTCCTGGTGGCATTGCTCCTGCTTAGAAATCCACTACCACTTTATCTTTTGTTTCTCTTTATGTACTGTGTCTTTATTTCTCTGGGTGCTTTGAGGTTTTGTGCTTATCATTGGTTTTCAGTAGTCACGTGCAGTGGCATTGTTTTCTTTCTGTTTCTTGGCCTTGGAGTTAATTGAGCTTTGGGAATCTGTAGATTTATAATTTTTATCAATCTTTTGAAATTTTGGCCTTTATTTCTTCAAATATATTTTATCTACCCATCTTTGTTCTCTCCTTTGAGGACTCCAGTTACTTGAGTGATCGCCTGTATGAAATTGCTACACAACTCACTGATGCTGTTGGTTTTTTTTTTCCCCCAGTACATTTTCCCTTTGGGTTTTAGTTTGAACATTTTCTATTGATATGTCTTCAAATTACTAACTCCCGCCCCTGCTAGTGTTAAACTCATTTAAGGGATTTTTCAACTCAGTCATTTTAGTGTTCATCTGTCGGAATTTGATTTGGCTCTTTATATGTCTCTGTTTACACTTAACATAATCAGTCTTTCTTCTAGCTTATTAAACATATGGAATACAATTATGATATTTGTTTTAAGTCTTTAATTAAAGATTTTAAATTCTAACGACTCCGTCATTTCTGGTATGTTTCGATAGATTTTTCTCCTCATTTGGGTCATATTTTTCTGCTTTTTAACGTGCTTGCTAATTTTTGATTAGAAGCCAGGCATTGTAAATTTTGTCTGTTGAGTGCTGGGTACGTGTACTTAAAATTTGTTCTGATAAGCAGTTAAATTAATTGGAAACAGTTTGATAATTTTCGTTCTTGCTTTTAATCTATGTTAGGCAGTACCAGATTGATCAGCATTTAGTCTAGGGCTAATTTCCCCTACTACTGAGGTGAAACTCTTCTGAGTACTCTGCTGATGTCCTGTGAATTATAAGGTTAGTTGACTTTCTTGTTTTGGTGGTGGAGCATATCATCCAGTAGTTTACAAAAGACGGACGGAAAGTGTTTGAGACTTTATATATCTTAAAATATCTTGTTCCCCCTACTCTTATATTTGGCTGATAGTTTTTCTTGGTATGAATTCTAGTACGAACTGGAAAAAGTTCTTTCAGGATCTGAAGGCATCATTCTATTGTTTTTAGCTCCTAGTGCTGTTGTTAAGAATTCCAAATCCATCTGACTTTTGATCCCTTGTATGTGACCTGATATTTCTTTACGAAAACTTACATAATCTTCTCTCTGTCCTCACTTTTCTAAAGTTTTATTATGCTGAATCTGTGAGTGTGTCTGTTTTTATCAATTCCCCTGGGCATTTGGTGAGCCTTTTCAATCTGAAACTCATGTCCTTTAGTTCTTGGAAATTTACTTGAATTATTTTGCTGATCATTTTCTCCCATTTGTTTTCCTGGAAATCATATTATTTGGATGTTGGATCTTTTGATATAGTGATTGTATCTTTAAAAGTACTTTCCATCTCTCTTCTTTTTGCTCATTTTCTATGTCATTTCAAAACTTATCTTCCAATCATTTTATTGAGTTTCTTTGTTTCTGCTATGTATTTTCAATTTCCAAAAGTTCCTTTTTGTTTTCTGCTTTTCTTTTTCCCTTATCATGGCCTATTATTTTTTCTTTGTTGGATGCAATGTCTTCTCTTTTTCTGCTGGTTGCTCTTTCCTGTTTGTTGGTAGTTAATTCTCTGTATTGCATATTAGATGCTTTCCTCCCATGTCTGATGGTCCTTGGCTGTTTGTTTGGGTTTAGGAGTCAAGTGGTTTAAGAAATGAACACAAATTCTGAATACTTGAGTGTGGGTTCTGGACTATGAGCTATGAGCTTCACTGTAGGGTGATCGGCCTGCAGACACTTACTGGGGAACTTCAGGTGTCAGTGTTGTTAGCTTTTTCCTCTTGGACTAGGTCAGGTTCTCCAGAAAAGGCCATTCCAAACTCCTGCTGGGAAGGTATGGCCTGGCTGCCAGTGCTCTGGGAGCCAAGGAGAAAGAGGATGGTCGCTGTTTAGTGTGCAGTATTCTCTAATACTTCTGTTTTCTATGTGCTATTCTGCCCCTAACTGTACGTGGTATTCTGCTATTCACATATCGTTTCTTTTTTTCTTTCCAGAGAAAAAGTCTTCAGCCTAGCTGAGGTGGAGAAGAGGTAATAGCCCAGTGGTGTGTAATGGCAGTAAGGATTTATTTATTTATTTATTCATTCATTCATTCATTCATTAGAATTTACTATGTGCCAGGCAGGGGTATATATACTTTACAAACCATAGCTTAGAAAGAGGGAAAAAGTGTTAATATCCCGTTTTTTCAGGTGCAGGAATTATAGCACGGAGTGGTAAAGTATTATGCCCCAGACTTCTCAGCCAGTAAGGGGCCAGCTGGGACTTAGAGCCAGGCACTTGGGTTCCTTAATGTGTCACCCTGACAATATTGCACTGTCAGCTCGGGGTCTGACAGTTACATAGCTTACAAATGATCCTTCTTTTGTTAGCCATCCACCATTCTACCTCACTTCTGGAGGTGCTACCTGGTGCTGCCCAGTCCTAAGTCTTTTGAGGACTTTGCATTCTTATTTGGATCCCTTTCCGGCTTTCCCCACTGTTGGCTTAGAGCTTCCAAGTTGGTTACCACTCATCCATCTGCTTTCCAGCCTTCAAAATTAGGCAGGTATTGTCTTCTCTTCTCCTGGTCCTTTTGTTTTAAGCAAAATCTCTTTATTGTAGCTTTCATGGGCTTGTCAGAGAGGCTGCTTTGGATGCAAATGCTCAGTCTGCCGTATCTACCTATAGGTCTAGAGAGGAAACTTTCTGCCACCCTGGTGGCACACAGATTTAATTTGATTTATAAGTTATAGAGGAATGAATGTTTCTTTCAGCCCTAAATTTGTGGATAGAACTTATCCCATGTTCATGTGCTCTGATGTGTACGTATTCTTATACTTTTGAGCAATTCACATATGTGTCTCTGTGATGTGGACATTTTGGGGATGATATGAGTGTTACTTAAGCAGAAAGTGGCCTTATCCTACCTTCCCCCCCTCCACTGAGCTGCCTGATGATGTGAAACCTCTGGTTTCAGCCTCCTCATTGACAAAATCCTCTTTCCTTTAGGAAGGAGGCTGGGTCAGGAAGTTGGCGCCCTTCTGCCACTGGCATGCTTGGTTTTTTTGAGTCTGTGATGTTAGTTGTGATATAATTTTCCCCCTTTAAAAAAAATTTCCCCTCTTGTGGAAGTTTCCAGTATGTAACCCTTTTGTTTCCTGGTCATAATCACAGGTGCTTGCCAGCTCCCAGCTCCTTTTCACCCCACTGGTCCAAACAGCCAAAGCCTTGGTAAGTTTGTGGCTGATTCAGCATCAGTTAGAGCCACTTATTGACCTCCTACTCTGGGGCAGGTGCTCTGTTATGCATGAGGCACACAGAGATGAACCAGTCAAGTCCCTGCTGTCCCAGAGCTAGTGATCCAGCAGGGCAGACAAACAGAGCTCACTTTCATACTAAGAAATATGTCCTTTGATAGCAGTAAAAATAAAATAAGCTTGGAGGGAGCATGGGGAAGGAGTGATGAATTTCACCTGGAGAAATGAGGAAACGCTTCATACACACTGTGACACATGCATCAGTTCTCAAGGGAAAGTATGATAGGCTGTGGAAATGGTGTTGGTAAAGTGGGCAGTGATGGAAAAGGGGAGAAGAAGAGGGGGAACAGGTAGTAAAAGAATGTGAACATGTATTGCTATTTTCCTGTGTGTCAGGAGCCTAGATAGGACATGGATGGGCATGGGGTTACCCAGATAGAGGAGAGAAGGTTGGTTGAGCAAAGTCCAGTGACCTGATTGAAGCCATGCTCTAGAGTTTGATTGCTTGGTCTCCACACTTTGCTTTATCACTTACTGACTCTGATCCCAGGCAAGAGGCTTAAACTTTCCTCTTGGAAAGAGGAAATAACTCCCATGGGAGTACCGCATATTGGGTGCCTGAAACAACAAGACATTTATTTCTTACAGTACTGGAGGCTGGAAGTCCAAGATCAGTGTCTGACAGGGTAGGTTTCTGGTGAGAACCCTCTTCCGGGCTAATAGATGGCCACCTTCTTGCTGTGTCCTCATGTGGCCTTTCCTTGGTGTGTACACATGGAGAGAGAGAGTGCTCTGGTGTCTCTTCTTATAAGAACACTAATCCTTTTGGATCAGAGTCCTACCATATCACCTCATTTAACTTTATTTACCTGCATAAAGGCCCTATCTCTATTATAGTCATTTGAGGAGTTAGGGCTTCAACATATGAATACTGGGAGTGAGGAACACAATTCAGTCCATAGCAGAAGGTGACTTGGAATGATGGAAAAAAGAGGTGAGAGAGAACTAAGGGGACCGACAGGGGAACAGGGAAGAGGAGGGTTCATGGACATGCAAGGCCAACAATATCAAATTATGCAGTAGTAATAATAATAAAAAGAATAAGTAGAATGTCTGATGTAACTTTTGTGGGCAGGGCCCTTTTCATGAGTTACCTTGTCATTCCTCTTGGCACACCCTCTGCTGTCAGTCCCACGGTCAGGGTCTGGAAACAGAAGCTCATAGAAGTTGAGTAACCTGATC
Organism: Lipotes vexillifer; assembly: GCF_000442215.2. Taxonomy (NCBI): domain Eukaryota; kingdom Metazoa; phylum Chordata; class Mammalia; order Artiodactyla; family Lipotidae; genus Lipotes; species Lipotes vexillifer. Next base: position 528,650 of record NW_006784061.1, on the reverse strand, counting down.
GAGCTCCCCCAGCTGGTGAGTAGAGAGCCAGTTTTTAAACTTGGGTTTCTCTGATCCCAAGGTTCATGTGTGCCCTTTTCACAATGCTCAGCTGCCTCTTGAGGTGGGAGGGGGAGGTTGATGTTGAGAAGAGGTCACTGGCTTGGAAGGTATTCAGGAGGGGTCAGTGGTGGTATAGGAATAAGAAGGACAGGCATCAGGCTGCAGGTAGTACAGGGAGATGGGGAAGTGCAGAGAGAGGGGTAGCCTGGCAAGTCTACACCATTGTGAGGAATGTAAGTCCTCTTTGACATGTCAGTTGGATACTCATGAGAAAGATGACTCCATGGTCACATAGCTTTGGAAAACCCAGCATTAGGTGTTCACTGGCATCAGAACGTGTGTGCGTCACTTCAGATCTTTTTCTGCTCCATCCCTTTCTTGTTCTAGCTGAATCTCTGGCCAGTAGCTCTGCATGGACTCCGACTGCAGGTGGGTACAACCCAATGGTGCCTTGTCTCAAGCATACACCTGTGCCTTCCACTGCCTGCTCTCACCATGGGTCGTACTCTGAGCCTGCACAGGTTGATGGATAAAATTTCCGTTTTCCTGAGACTAGAGTACAAAGGAGCCAGCATCACCCCCATCTGGTGGCAGCCGGCCTCATACTTCCTCTTTGTTTTTTCCCCCTTGTCCCTCTGTCATGCTTCCTGGGTTTGCATTTCCTAATAAAGTAATAGCACATAAGGCCTCTAAACCAGGCTGATTTTCTTTTGAAAGTGAGGCTAAAACCCCTAGATTAAAACATCCATTCCTTTGGAGATTCATATGTATAGGATAATATGGTTTCTGAGAATTCTTCCAGAAACTGCTCTGCCTAATCCAGAGAACTCTAAACTCATTAAATGTTGAGACTTAAAAAAAAATGTTACACGAACTCAACTCCCAGGATTCTAGTGTCCCATGGATCACAGATTAGGTTTAGCTTGTGTAGTCTTATTCTGAAGGGCAGGGATCAGCAAACGTTTTCCTGTAAAGGGCCAGGTAGTAAATAGTTGGGGCTTTGCAGGCCACAAAGTCTCTGTTACAACTATTCAGCTCTGCTACTGCAGCACAAAAGCACGCATGGAGACTGATGAAACAAATGGACATGGCTGTGTTCCAATAAAGCTTTATTTACGAAGTCAGATGACAGGCTGAATTTGGCCCATGGGCCATAGTTTGTTGACCCCTGCTAAGAGGTCAACAGAACTGTGACTGGAAAGAGAGAGGGAGGTTGGTAGCTGGTCTGGGAGAGACAGCAGAGCTGGGAAGAAGGACAAAGAGGTTGAAGACTCCCTCTTCTCACTGCTGAATGTCTCTCATTTTTCTTCCTGTGCCTCCTGAATTCCTCAATTTTGTCAGCAAGCGTGGAACATATCCTCTTGCTTTGTCCATGATCTGTTTTGCATAATCAAGGTAGAGCAGGTGGTCAGTCACCCCGTGACTCCTCTGTCCTTGGTGGTGATAGAAGCACAGCGTTTCAGGAGTCCTCTGCCCTGCAACATCAGGGGTTAATGGAATCCTATCATTCTTGCCCACTGATGGCATCGATCTCATGGCTCTGCCACCTTGAGCATGCTGTTTGTCAGTGTAATGCATCTAGGGGAGATTTGTGTACCGGCCAGAAGGGAAGGGGCCTGAGCAGTTTTGCCCACCTCAAGCTGAGTTGTGGATGCCTGTAAACAAACCTGCCTGCTGCAGAGCATCAAGTATGCCCAGCACATCCTGATTCTTAGCATTTTTCTCTCTGTAGTCAAGATAACAGGAATATAGCAATAGGCTGATTTCACCCAGATGTATGAGGACAGCGAAGAGGAGGAAGTGCAGCAGGGGAGGAAGATTCACAGGTAGTCGACATCTGCTAATACCAGGTCCCTTGGTAGAAACCCTGTACATGCTATCACGTGTAATCCTCGGGGTCCTTGAGTAGGCGTCATTGTTTTATCCTTCCTAAGAATGAGAGAGGACATGTATTCTTGCCCAAAGTTATGTAGCTTAGCACAAGGGGCAGCCAGAAATAAAATCCCAGACAGACAACACTAAAGCCTGTGCAGTTCGTGCTACACCACACAGAAACACGCCTCCTACTTTGCAAGTCCACCCATGACCCGCAAATGGAATCCCCAAGGCACTGCAGTCAGCCTCTTCCATGGGTGAAAGAATATGGGACACCACCGTCGAGTGTAGACACACCCTACAATTTGAATGTGAAACCAGCTCTTCTTGCAGTCATCACAGTGGTGCATGAAAGCAGCTATGCCTCCATCCACTGCCAATATTAGGGGGGAGGAGCTTGGGGCTAGAATGCTTCTGTGCCCAGATGTCCATTTGAAGGGCTAAAAGGTTAACAGAATTCAGGGGCTCTTGACCCAAGTAAACTGGTAGGGAGTCCTGCCAATTATTGAGAAACCTGGAGCATACATTAGTGACAAAAATGAAATAGGGTATCTTTGTGCTGAGCTCGGTACATAATGAATTTTTTTGGCTTCATATTCTTCCATTTCTGGTAGCTGAACCAACTTGCCTGCTCCTTGCAGCCCAATTCTGCTTCTTCTCTTTGTGTTTTTCTATAAGTGTTTCTCCCCCAATATATCTTTTGGGCTTCTTTCTCCATCTCCATGTGTTCTTCCTAGAGAGCTGTAACTGGTCCTGTGCTTCCTAGAGAACCACCAGTGAGGTAGAGTTTTGTGACTGGATCACTGCCCAGCTGGCAATACATCCCATCCCAGGTGGTCACTGGACCATGGACAGACTCTGGCATAAAGTGGTGGCCCCATTGTCTAAACTTTAATGTGGAATCTTGGGAGAATGCTGCAGTGTAGGAGAATGCATTGATCAATGTGATGATCCAGGTGTTTGGAATACATGGGGGAAATGATAAATATTAGGGTAACAGAATTGAGTGGTTGTTATTAAGTTTCGTTGATACCCCATGGCTAGATCATCGAAGGCTGAGAGCAATTAACTGGCAATTGAATATTGCATGTTAGAGCCAGTCTCTTTGGTAGCTAACAAAAAAGCCCTTTTCTCATTCAGTAAACAAAGAAAAAGCTGAACATCAACCCAAGATCTAACAGAGTGGCTATATTTCAAAGATGGTTGACTGCTCAACTATGGTAGGTCTTTTATGCTGAAGTCAGGTCCCCGACTGAGGGAACGTAGGACTCTGACACCTGGGACTGGGGCAACCTGGATGGATTTCCCTAAGAAGTTTGCTTCCCAAGACTTCTATAAATCTTCTGAGCTTGTAGAGGTGCCCCCAAACTCTCTGTTAAGAGCTACTACCCACTACCCCAAAGTGGGATGGGAATACGGAGTTTTTTCTCCCACAAGGCAATAGTTACCCCCTCTGGAGATGACCCACTTTCTCTCTGGCTGTCAGGCTTATAATCAGCATTGAATTGCACCATAATCCATCAGGGGGTGTTCTGAGACTCAGCAAGAAGGAAATCATCTATAACTAAGGGAATGACCTAGCCAGGGGCTGGGGGAGTATCTCTGAGGCTGGGTTCTGAATGTGCTTAAAGGGGCCAGAGCGTAAGATTGGACAAGGGATAGGGTTCAGTATCCTGGAAGGAACCTAGGCGTTAGTGCAAACTTGCTGTTAAGGTGATTCTTAAAAGTGTGGGAAGAGCCCACTTTGAATGATGTTGAAATGCCTGAATTTCTGTGGCAGATGGTACAGGAAGGGATTAAAAGGATCAGGAAGTGGGCATGCTGGAATGGATATATTATCTGAGGTTAAAAGACCACCAGAGGATTATGTTCTGTCAGAAGGCCATGGTGACACATAATCATTAAGGTCACCAGGAATGCGCTTACTAAGAAGTTCAGATATGGCTCTCCTCTGCAGGCTGGGGCTAATAGTTGCAGAGGCTGTCACAGATTTCTGCTCACTAATAGCCATGGGGCTGATAACCTTCCCCTCCCCCACAAAGCCATAGAGGGCAGGTGGTGGTGCTTAACTATCAGAAGTGGGTTCGTGTGGGTGGGATTGTGGGGAGCTGCAATTCACATAATGGTAGGCAGGGTTGGAGGGGCAGCTAAGAGGACTTGGCTTGCAAAAAATGTGGATACGGTTAATAGAACATGGTAACTTTAAGGCCAAAATAGTTGGGCAGCCAAGGAGGGTGCTGCTTAATTAACCTCTATAGTCAGAAGAAGACAGGAATGGAGAAGCAGGAGGCTGAGGGTGAGCACTGCAATAAAAAGCTCCAATCTTTTCTTAGTTTCTGGACCTGCATCAATTTCCAGACCTGGGACCTCTATTGAAGACATGGCCAGACCACCAGGGGAAGACAGTGCCACACTACAATAGACAGGAATTGTAATCAATCCTGTATCCTTCCCAAAGGGTCTATGGCCATTTTCTCAAGTAAGAAAGGGAAAATACTCAGGCGTTTGCGGAATTTGGGGAAAGAGGCTGAATTGGCATTGA
>NW_006784061.1:507430-524064 GCF_000442215.2 Lipotes vexillifer | reverse complement strand
GGAAAGAGTCTGAATTGGCATTGATTGACCTCATCACAGCTCCCCTTTAGCTCAGCACTGTTTGTGGCCACCGCATGCTGGTGCAATGGACACAAATGAAGTGGCCACAGTGGCAGAGAGATGGAGGTTATACAAGGTGCTAACATCATAGAGTCACATTCAGCATAGCCATTCTAGCTACTGCCTCTTTTGAATGTGCAGTCTGCCAGTTAATAGAGACCTATGCCCTGCAGCTGGGATAGTGCTATTCCCTGAGGAGATCAATTGTCCACTTGGTGGCAAGATTAGTCCCTTCTATTCTGGAAGAGTCAGAATTTTATTCTTCCAAGAATCGATACCTATTCTGGCTATGGGTTCACATTTCCAATCCATGGACCTCAGCCAGAACCATTATCCATGGAATCCCATATACCATAACATCTGACCAGGGAACCAACTTTATAGAGAAGGAGGTATGGGAGTGAACCTATGACCATGGGATTCACCAATTATATTACATGCCTCTCCACCCAGAAGCTGCCAGCCTGCTAGAATTGTGGAATGGCCTGCTGAAGGCTCAGCTGAAGCACCAGTTCAAAAGAAACACTCTGCACAGATGGGACACCATTATTCAGAAAGTGGCACATGCAGTGAAGCAGAGACTTTTCACAGGTAATCGACGGGTACATTCCTGCCCACCTTCTGTGGCCTGTGGTTCCAAAGTTAATTCAGTTTGCAGAGCTTTTACCATGTTATTTGGAGCTATCTTATATGTGTGCCACCCAGTGGTCAGCTGGAGAGCTGGGGATCTGTTAGTTCTATTCTCAGATTTTTTACTACATTGATTAAATCAGGTTCACACAGGCACAACTTTGGATTAAGTCCGGGAATTCATTGAAAAACTGCACGGGTGTCGTGTCTCTCTTGCGATTTCCTGCGTATGACATTCTCGTTCTGTGTCTCCCCTTTTTAATCCTTAGACCAGAACGCTGGGGTTTCTGTTGCCAATCTCTGTCATATGTTCTTCAACTGCTTCCACATTCAGAGACAGGCAGCAGGAGGACAGAGGGAGAATAAAAAAAATCAGTGGGCGTTTGACCCACCCTCCTGAGGCCAGAGCTCCATGGATTGCGAAGCAGAGTTCCCCTCTGAGTTTTGGTTCCTCTAGACTACTGTTGCTGCCACAAGGGGAGATTGCTGTGGGCTGGGACACAAGTAAACGGAAGAAGAAAAGAAACAGAAAATCAATTCCAGAGGACTTCCACACTTTCTGAGCATTGGAAATCCCCTTTATTGCTTGTTGAGCTGGTACTAAAGGGCTTCCCCTGGAGCACTTTCTATACCCTGTCACCCAATTCTGGATCTCAGGTGGTTTTTTGGGCTGGTGGAATGCCAGAGGGAAAAAATGGTAAATTTACCATCAGTTTGGTAGCACTTCAAATTCTGGTTTTCTTTCCGAATCTGCCTGCTACTGTTTACTTTTCAGGTCCCTCGAATGACTGCTCCATGCATTTTGTCAGGTTTTATAGCTGCATTCAGTAGAAGAGCCAGGGTGGACTGTACTTAGTTTATTTTACCTAGAACCATAACTCCTATATTGAACTTTTTATTACAGAAATTTCATATTTTGTGTACTTTTCAACATGTCTTTTTTGTTCTAAGACCTTTTATTTTCTTCGCTTTCTTTCTTCTTTTAATAATATATAATATTAATAAAATTCCTTCGACCACGAAAAGGCTTGTTTATGTAATTAGGATATGAAAAGAGAAGCCTTTTATAATTTTAAAAATAAATTTTCTTTTTCTCTTGAATAGATTTTCAATTGTCTTTTTTATTTGTATTGCAGTATTTCCTATGGTTTTCCATTTTTCAGTAGTTCATTTACCAATCCATCTCCTAATGGGACCATAGTATTAGAAATGGTGAAAACATTGAAAGTATATGTTTCTCTCTGTATACAGTTGTGTTTATATCTCATAGATTATGATACACAGTTTTATAAAATTTACCTTTTTCCCCAAAATAGATTGTTGAAGAATTCTTAATTTCCATCTTGTTGTTTAGACTAAGGCTTAGTTTCCATATTTTTGCATGTATTAGTGTGTGTCCTGAGAATAAAATATATAAAATTTCTTCTTTTTAAAGTGCATTAGAATATTCTTGGTATCTTATTGTAATCTTTCTTTCTGTATAGCATCTCTGGATATAAGATATAAGAAAAGTTATATTTTTTCAGTTCTGGGGTAGTGAGTTGGTATCAGTTAATAACATCCAGATGATTATCTGTTTACTTCTCTACTTCCCAAACTGGGCAGTGATCACCTTGAGGGAAGGTGCAAATGGCTTCTTTATTTTTGTATTCCCAGCATGCAGAAAAGCCAGGTAGAATGTGGATATAAGAAACATTTATTTATATTCTTTTCCACTGTGTTAATTTCTTTGACATCTGTGTCTCAAATATGTTTTCTATTTTAATAATTGATCTTTCTGCAACATCAGTTCTATCATTAACTACTTCCAATACTGATTGAAATTGTTCCATAGTGAGATTCAAGTTTATTCTGTTCCTTTTTTGAAGATGCCATGGAAATATCTCATTATGATTTTAAGCTTTCCTGTTTGCTCAAATGTTCCCAGAGATCAGGTTTCCTGAGAGGCTGTTTTGAAATTTTGCTTTTGTTGCTTCTCTAATGGAAAAGACTGAATCATCCACGTCCTGGATTTGGGGTTGGGTAATTATTAAAGGAACATTCTTTTTTTTTTTTTTTTTTGCGGTACACGGGCCTCTCACTGTTGTGGTCTCTCCCGTTGCGGAGCACAGGCTCCAGCCGCGCAGGCTCAGCAGCCATGGCTCACAGGCCCAGCCACGCCGTGGCATGTGGGATCCTCCTGGACCGGGGCACGAACCCGTGTCCCCTGCATCGGCAGGCGGACTCTCAACCACTGTGCCACCAGGGAAACCCTAAAGGAACATTCTTAATCCTCAGGTCACATCAGGGTTGAATGATGATGATTTCTCGGTGCTGCTGAAGTTTGTAGTCTCATTTGAAAAAGTTTGTTATTTCTATCTTTTCAGCATATCAGGTGTTCCCAAATATGGACTATGATTAATGAGGAGTTCTTTTCAATTTGGAGTGAGGATCAGAAAAGCACCCCTCATTTTGTAATCATATTGGCAGAGTACTACTCCAGTAATAGCAGTGGGACTGGGGCTCCGGCCAGTTTGTACATTTTCACCTTAAAGCTTGCAGATGAGAGGAAATAGGCTATCACTGGATCATGGCCTGAAGTGTGAGCTCACATGGTGAGATTTCTCAATCATGTCCTGGCTGTTCAGCTATAGGTAGACTCTAAGCCCTGAGTTGGCTACAAGAGCTCAGGCTGCAGTCAGTCCCTTCTCTTGACACAGCATCCCTTATAAGTTGGGGTCCTGGGCTTGGGTTGGCTGCTGGTGCTAACTCTTAATTCTCTCCAAATTTTGTAAGAAAGAGTATACATTCATTCCTGAATAGGAAATATGCTCAGCATTCTTGTCAGACATTTTGGATGTTAATGTGGACTTTTACCCCTTTGATAGAAAATGTCATGGATATTTTAAGAGGAAATGGGGAGAAAGGGACTTAAATGGATTCCCTCACAGTCGTATCTTTCCGAAATGACAATGCATTTTCATCTTAACTTCCTTACCTATTATTTTTATCTGAGAATCCTTTCTGTGTCAAGTCTGGTGCCTTCTTAGTTTACAGGGGCATAGTTTTCAGATGAAGTTTTCATCTTCTTTGACAGTTCTGCCTATCATCATCTTTGATCCTGTTTTTAAGTCGACTGTCTCACATTCTTCCCTATCCTTATAAAATTCCATCTGTCCTTTGCTGTGACTCAGCCATTCTCTTGTGCAAAGTCGGGAGACTTGAGTCTTATGTTAGCTTCTCCTTTCAGAGACAGCGTAGTCCTTTCTCTTACAAAATTATGATCCTTAGGAAGAAGAAGAAAATTAAAATATAACCATTGTCTTCACATGCTTCCGTATTTCCTCAGGTCTTTAAAATCTCTAGATGTACAATTAATTTTCTTTTTGATTTTATTTGCTCCCAGATGATCTAGGTAAAATTCATGATCCATGTGCTGGGTACATAGCATAAAACTCTCCGTGATGTATCAGGCTCCTCCTTTCAAGAGGAGAGCATACCGGTCATAGCAGTACGTGGTCCTCTACACCAGGCATTTTGCTTATTATTTCACCAAACTCAGTCAGGCTAATTTAAACCCTGTAAGGATCTGTAAGAATATCACAGGAGCAATCAGGAACAAGAAATATAGATAGACCCACAGAAGACTAGAGTCAGGGCCTGACAGAACATCTGGAGCCAGGGTTATTCTCTGTTTTTCAGGGCTGCCTAGTCTCACCTCTGTGGCCCTTTGTCCTCCATGCCTTCCCTTCGCTTTTGTGCATATGATTAAGGGCAAATATGGTCACCTCCAGCTTAGTTTCTCACCCTTTCCCAATTCAAATATACAGCAGAGATTGACTATCTCCCAAATCCAGACTCCTGTGAGGGGAAATTCACTGGCTCAGATTGGGTCCAGTCAGCTGTGTCATGTAGTACTGCAGAGTACTGCATCTCTGTGAGGGGGTGGTTTGTTCTCAGAAAAGGGAGTGGTTACAGGCTGGAAGGACATCCCAAAAGGGGCCTGCCGCAGTGTCCCCCAGAGGACTTCACTGAGTGCCGCACAGTCCTGGACATAAATACAGTTTCTCTCCAGTGTGGTCACCTCACTCCTCCGTAGTGTCTGGGATGTTTCTGTTTCTCCAGAATTCCGGGTGCTCATCCTCCAAGGGCAGGACCCTGAATATGTGGTTTCAGCTCTGAAATGGGTCACAGATTCCTTGTTGTTTAATCCTTCTCCCTGTATACCAGTGCCATCATCTGTAAAAAGTAGAGATAATGATACCTATGGCTCTTGGGAAATTAAATAAGATCATGTATATAAAAGTACCTAGAATAGTGCTTGGCATGTGACATGGTGCTCAAATAATTTTGAGCCACAGTTTCTAGTCTTCTTACTCTGCTCACTGATTTATCTCTTACTCTTACGAATACTTTTCATCTTTGTGGTTTCCTTTTCTTAGTGCTTTTTACAACAGCACACCGTCTTCGCCAAGCCCCCGTCTGTGGTTTGCAGAATTCTGCTTCTTGAGAATGAGAATGGCATTTGATGATTTCCAGTCTATCGAAAACTTGCCATTTTACATTCGTTTCTCAAAGATCGCTGACAGAAGCTTGTGGATTCCAGTCGAAAATTCTCTTTGTAATTTGAACTCTAATGTGTCAGCCAAGAGATTTGAAAACACTAAGAGAACGTGGGTGCCTTTACAATCTCCTAATGGATTTGAGGCTTTAATTCTCTCATGGTGGTTTAATCCTATTCCTCCAAGTCCAAATACGATGCTCTTGGAGCAGAGAGAAGCAAATGGAACATAAGGGGATTCACTTTCCTTTATTCAACCATATTCCACAACTGATCCCAAGTTTACCCCTTCCGTGGACTTTTCCAGGCTCTCAGAGTAACTGAGAAAGCCTTATTGAGAGTCTTAGCATTCTGCAAACTGCAGCTCACACTGGTCTGTTTTTCATGTTTCTGTTCATCAACTTTGATCATGTTCCTCCTTCTCTTCTTTTGAGTATGTTCTTTTACAATCTGAATTAGTTACTGCTCGGGGCAGACCCAATGCTTTCTAGAGCTAACAGTTTGATTAGTTGACTGAGAAAATGATTAACTTACTCTATATCTTTGAGGCAGCTATAGCTGTATTGTACTAATCATTACCCATTGCATTTTAGTTATTTAAAATTGCAGTTGCTTGGGGGCCGGGACTAAGCCTCATCCTTTTTTCTCTGCCTAGAATGGAGCCCAGCATGTAAAGATAACAATAGCTTCCATCTATTGTGCTGTACTCGGTGCTAGCCACTTTATTATCTTATTCAACCATCACAGTAATGATATGGAAAAAAATGCTGTTACATCTTCTTTTTAGCGCTTTTTGTTTTTTGTTTTTGTTTTTTTTTGGTAGTACGCAGGCCTCTCACTGTTGTGGCCTCTCCCATTGCGGAGCACAGGCTCCGGACGCGTAGGCTCAGCGGCCATGGCTCACGGGCCCAGCCGCTCCACGGCATGTGGGATCTTCCCGGACTAGTTCGTCTTCCCGGACGAACCCATGTCCCCTGCATTGGCAGGCGGACTCTCAACCACTGTGCCGCCAGGGAAGCCCCTACATCTCCGTTTTTATGCATGAGACAACTGTAATGTAGAGGGGTTAGTTCACAGGTCTAAGATCCTTGCTGTGAAGTGGTGGGGCCGAGGTTCAAGTGCCACTGGCCAAACCCCAGGGGCAGACTCTTAGCCGCTACTCTGTTCTGTCTTGCCCGGTGGTGGCCCCCAGGGCAAGAGTTCTCCACCTCTTCTTTTTCACCAGGGTTGTTTACAAATGCAGAATGGAATTGCAGTTTTGAGAATTATCTTCCTTCCCAAAGTATCATGACTTACAATCCTGCCTACGCTTTCTCTTAAATTTCCAAAACCTGCCTTTTAAAATCTAGTACATACCTTGAACTTTACCCCGCTGATTCTTTTTTGCTACCATGAGGTGATATGATAAATTTAAGTTTCTATAGTTTTCACTTCACTGGCCATTCCTTCTTAGTGGTCAGAAGAAAGTCTGAGACAGTTGTGATCACTTCCTTTACCTCGGCCACTTCTCTCTCCAGTTCAGTAGCTTTTGAGTATGACAGACTCTTATATCTGATTGTTCCCAGCTTGAGTTCCTTCCTGTGCAGACATGGTGATAGCATGCGGGCGTATTTCCTATACTGTTTTCATTTCTCTTAATACATTTTGTGTTTTGTTCGACAGATGTCAAAAGCAATAAATATTATTATCTGAGTCAGCTATTTCTTTGAGTAAACTATGACTGCTGTTATCATTTAAAAGTCATAACTTCTTGGGGCTTCCCTGGTGGTGCAGTGGTTAAGAATCCGCCTGCCAATGCAGGGGACACGGGTTTGAGCCCTGGCCCGGGAAGATCCCACATGCCATGGAGCACCTAAGCCTGTGCGCCACAACTACTGAGTCTGTGCTCTAGAGCCTGTGAGCCACAACTACTGAGCCCATGTGCCACAACTACTGAAGCCTGTGCACCTAGAGTCTGTGCTCTGCAGCAAGAGAAGCCACTGCAATGAGAAGCCCACGCACCACAACGAAGAGCAGCCCCCGCTCACCCCAACTAGAGAAAGCCTGCGTGCAGCAACGAATACCCAACGCAGCCAAAAAAAAAAAAATTAAAAATTAAAGTCATAACTGCTCTCGTCTATAGGAATTTGTTCCATGAGCTTGTTTAGGCATTTCTCTCTTGGTCCTAGACCAATAACCATTGAAAATACTTACCCCCACCCTGCCCTTGGATTTTTTGGCTGAATTTTTCCCCTGTGGGATGACTGAAAACAACAATCCCAAATAATACCTATAATACCTATAGGTATTATAAATAATACCTATAAACCAATACCTATAAACCAAAGCAATTCAAAGATTAGCAGAGGAATACCTGACACTGGTTCGGAGCTAAGGCTACATGGATGATCTTCCTTCTCCAAAATGGAGATGGGGACCTACGAGGTGTCTGGCCACTAGATGGCAAATGGTTATCACAAAGTTTCTTCTTCATTACCTGTTTTCCTAGACATTGATATAGAGAAATGGGATAAAGACTGTAAACACTGGGGTTTTAAGAAGATTTGTGTTAGAATTTCAGCTTCATGGGTTTTGGAAAAGTACCCTCAAAGATGGACTGGAGCTACCATGTCTGTGCTCTGTGTTCAGCAACAGGTGTGGTGAGGGTACCACAACTGTGTTATGTGAGAAAAGATCTGACCAGTGTTATGGTGTGTGTGTGTGTGTGTGTGTGTGTGTACATGACAGGATTCTCGGCTCACTTTATCTATTTCTCCTCTTCTTCAGCTTAAAATCTTCTCTCTGAGATCAGCTGGTCTCTGGATACAGGCTTGGGGATTATGACCTTGGCTAAGAGTTCACAATTTTGTTATCTTCAGTTTTGCTCCAGAAATGCAAATACAGTTAACTTATACAGTTCCCATGTCCTTCTCTCTTTCCCCAGTCAAACCTTCACTGGGAAGATAATGAAATTGCCACCGGACTTCTAGACCAACCACCTTCCTATTGTAGACGCTACTGACCCATGGGTCCTTGTTTTTCCTGGTTCTTTTCGTGAAGCTCTGGCTCTGTTTCTGAGGGGAGCTTTATAAGTATTATGCCTCTCTAGGGGTTTGGCATCTCAATTCCTTCTCTGGATCTTGAGTCCAGCTCATGTTCTCTCCACTCTATTGATGTCAATGTTGAGTTTCAGAGGTCACATAGCTAGTCACTGAAGGAGCTGGGTTTACAATCCAGGTGGGCCTTACATCAAGGGCAGCTGTCTGTGTGACCCTGTGCAGCTTCCCTACTGGAGGGTCCCAGCATTGCTTTGCAGAGCGCAAGCTGTTGCTGTTTCTCCAGAAAGACAGGTTCTCCCTTTGTGGAGGGTTTCTCTGAAGCACGGCTCCCTCTGGGCTGACCTTTATATTCCACTGTTATGTGAGGGAGGCGTTAAAGAGACTCTTTATTAAGATGCAGGCTTGAGTCCTGCACACTGCCAGGGACAAAGCAGATTTCTATTCGGAGTTTTCTGTGAGGTTTTCTTCAGACATGTTTATACCTCGTCTGAAAAGGGAGAACTACTGCGGGGTGGCCTCACCCCGACACCTGCAGGCAGAATACAGCTGCAGGATTCAGAAGGCAGAGAAGATCGAGGTTGTCCCTCGGGGTCCCCTGGTTGACCTACTATGTTTGTCCCTAGAGATGAGACATTTATGGAAAGGAGCTGGTTTAAAGAGGATGCTGCTGTGAAAATATGAAGAAAAATTGGCTATTTTCAGTTCCGCTGTGCTTTAAAGCTTGGACAATCAGGAGCCCACATAGACGATGAACCCAATCTGTTTCCTGCCGTGCTTCCACTGGGACAGACTCTCTGAAGGCCTTGTTGCCAGACCGTCATTAAGAATGTTGCCGTCATCGAGCTTAATCAGGCCCTGACTCTGAGGTGGGATTGCTTTTCAGGGATATATTCTGAGAGGCTCTGGGGCAAACCAGTTGCTTTAGACACGGCCAAGAAGGAGAATATGGTTTTGTTTGGTGATGAAATGAGATTGTAGCTATCAGGGAAAATAGGAAAGGAGGGAATTGCTGAGGAGAGTTGTTAGCATGGTGTCAAGAGCTCTAAATCTACAGCCTATAAGTGACTAATTGGATCAGCCCTAGGAGTCAGGACTTGCCAGGGTTAAGCTCTGAATAATGCTTGAGGGCAAACGGTTTTGTTTGGCCGTCCTGGGTAGGCCCACCACAGTTTACATGTGGGAGGAAGGAGAGAATTCAAAATTTATATCACATACCAAGGGTGCTTGATAATTTAATTATGTTATTTTATTTAATTTAAAATGCTTTGAGAATGAGCATTATTATCATCCTCCTCATTTTATATAATTAAAATACAGATGCTTAGAAATATATATAGTACCTTGGTTAAGGTCACACTGATGGTCAGGGGTGGAACCCAGATCTGATGTTGTGGCCCATGATTTGGAGATGATAGATCAGTGTGTATTGTCTTACACATGGCTTTATCAAATGGTGACCCTAAGTACAGGACCTGCTTTGTCACGCACACACATGCACATACACAGCAAATAATGGCCTGGGAGCATCTATAGAGAAGGTGTGAGCGCTAGGACACAGATGGGTTTCTGAGAACAAATTTCCATTTACCCTCATTCCTTTTGTTGATAAGGTTACTGGAGATAACAAGTTGTGAGGAGTGACCTTAATAATTGTTGCCTGGAATAGCAGCTGTGACTGGAGGTCGCTGTTCATGGACTGATCACCAGTAGAATATTGCTTCGACACCCCAGCCTCTGCAGGCGTTTCCTCACTTTATTTGGCCCTTGATCCCTTATTGTAACTCTGCTTAGGATCTCACCTTCTGACTCTGTATGATGCTCCAACCCCAGATGCATTACTGGATGACTGGCTCTGAGTCACAGTTTGCCGCACACTTATAACTCTTATAGAGCCTCTCAAATTATGGAGTCCCCTCCCCTCTAGTCTCTCCGGATGGCTTGCATTTCAAGTTCTTACATAAACCTGACAACCACCTTGGACAGGTGACTAGATGGGGTAATTTCCTGAGAAGGGAGTGGAGGTAGCCTTGCGTGCAGAGCAACGAAGGGCGGGTGTGGCAAAGAGGAGGCAGGCAGAGCTAAGTTTTGTGCACTGAAAGGACAAAGAAGATTTTGATTCAGAGTAAGGCGAATGAGTCAGAACATCCCCATGCCAGATCCAGAGATGAGGACAAAGAAGGCACCACCTCGGCTGTGTGATAGGGAGGATGTGGCAGAGGTTGAAGGGACAGCAGCTGTTTTGGGTAACTGTCACTGTGCAACAAATCAGCCCTAAATGCAGTGGCTCAGAACAATAGTCGATTTAGCTCAAGAGTCTGCAGCTTGAATGGGTCTTAGGGAGGGAGGCCCATCGCTTTGGAATCACCATCAGTTGGAGTGGCTCTCCTGGGGCTGGGGTTTCCACTCCCGAGATGGTTCACTCATGTGCCTGGCAAGTTGTTGCTGGCTGTTGGCTGGGAGCTGAGGTCTGGGGGCCTTGGTTCATTTCTACATAGGCCTCTTAATGGCCTCACCCCCAGACTGCTTGGGTTCCTTCACAACCTGGTGGCCGGGCTCCCAGCTGCATTGCCATCCCTTCATGCAGCATCACGTTCCCCATGTTCTGTTTCTGGAATCAGTCACAGAGTCCTGTCCACGTTCAAGGAGAGAGAACACAGACCTCAGTTCATGATGGGAGAGGTGTCAACCTCAAATTGTAAGAAGAGCAGGTGGGATGGAAGACGTTGTCGTGGCCATTTTTGGAAAATGCAACCTGCCAATGAGGCTGTCAGAGGGAATGCACAGGAGAGGGGAGATTATACAATGTATTCCCAGGCCTTGGTTTCAGAATCTTGAATGGATTGTTACTCCTATGAGGTGATTAGCTGATGCTGGGAAAGCTCAAGAAAAAGGTAGTGTGTTCTGTCTTAAGAGTATTGGAACTCTTGGTGATAGAGGTAGCCCAGTTATTGGCTTATTCCTTCCCAGTTACAGCTTTGGTGAAATTAGTGGCATTTGTCTTCATTCTGGTCTGGTCTGAGGGAAGTGGAGGTGTTTTATCATTGGAGAGATGGCAGAGGAAGACCTAAAGGATCTGTTTAGAACATCACCTGTGTGTGCGTATATGGGTGTGTGCGTGTGTGTTTATGTCTTCTAGAAAGTAAGTGGTACCATAGGTCAGCTAGCACATATGTAGGCTAAGAGATGCTGTCAACTGTTAGCCCTTAGGGCCATTTCAACAGGGTGGATGGTTTTTGGAATTGCTCAGTCACTGGGGCTAGAGGCTAAGGCCCCAGAGCCCATGAGGCAAAAATGATGAATTGGGCAGAACTTTACAAGGGTTTACCCATGCTTATGAGCCTGATGAAATGTATCCTGGACAGAAAGAGGCCTCAGGTAACCTGTTTCCCCTTTGTCTCATTGATCATCCTCTATGGATCTTCATTGATCCATATGGATTTAGCAAGCATAGCTCCAGTAACACAAGGCCTGGGTGGATTTTCAACCTTTTAAAATTGTTAACTATATATTTCTGTAAATGTAATTGGGTGTTTGTTTCAAATATAGGAGAAAAAGAATATGGAGAAGAATATTGGGTTAGAGAAGCACACAGCCATGAGAATGATAAATGTTGAGCGAATCAGGGATTATACGGTCTGTTTGTTTAAGGAGCTGGTATCTCAAACAGTTACTGTGGCTGAATGGGGAAAATAGGCTTTCAGGGATGTTAAATGTGTCTGTACAGGTGAGGGCTTGCGCCTGTTTGGGATAAATATGTGTGTATGCAGGGTAAATTTCACTTTAAATGTGTGATTTTTTTCCTGAGCCTTAACTACCTGAGAGAATGTGATTCTGTGCTTTTTCAAGGCTGCAATATTTCTGTCAATGAGCCAATGAAATTAGAAAATTCAAGCATCATCTGAATATAAAATAGTCATGTAAATTATAACTTCCTCAGGATTAGGTGTTAAATTACCAACTTTACATTTTATTTTATTATATTTGTCAGCCAGTCAGACAACAAGTATTTATAGAGAGCTTACCCTGTCTCAGGTGCTGGTTTAGATGCTGAGCAGATGGTAGAAAAATAATTGAATCTCTGCTTTTAAGGAGCCATAGACTAATTTGGTGAGAAAATAACCATGCAAATAAATATAAATACATATATATGTGCATATATATATGTTATATATGTTGTATGTTATATATATACCATATAAAAAAGATGATTTGAAGAATTGATAAGTGTTATGAAGAAAATAAAAGTTAGTAATATAATAGAAATTGACTGGGGAAAGGGACAATTTTAAGTTATGTCATCAAGGAGGGTCTCTCTGAAGGGTGACATTTGATTTTGGTATCAGGGTGATGTTGGCCATGTAAAATGAGTTAGGAAGTATTCCTTTCTCTTCATTTTTTGGGAGAGTTTGAGAAGGATAGGTATTACATCTTTGAATGTTTGGTGGAATTCACCTGTGAAGCCATATGGTCCTGGCCTTTTGTTTTTTGGGGAGCTTTTTGGTTACCGTTTCAAGTACTGTACTAGTGATCAGTCTACTCACATTTTCTGTTTCTTCCTGATTCAGTCTTGGAAGGTTGTATGATTCTAAGAGCTGTCCATTTCTCCTCGGTTGTCCAGCTTGTTGGTGGAGAGCTGTTCATAGTATTCTCTTATAATCCTTTGTATTTCTTTGGTATCCTTATTTCTCCTCTTTCATTTCTGATTTTATTGGTCAGGGCCTTCTCTCTTGTTTTCCTAATGAGTCTAGTTAACGGTTTGTCAATTTTGTTTATCTTTTCAAAGAACCAGCTCTTAGTTTCATTGATCTTTTCTACTGTCTTTTTAGTCTCTATTTCATTTATTTCTGTTCTGATCTTTATTATTTCCTCTGAAGAGTGACATTTGAGAAGGAAACAGCTATTTGGAGATCTAGCTGAGGAGCATTCCAAGAAGATCTTGATGGGATGAAGTGGGAAGCTGAGAAGGATAGAAAGAAGGCCACTAGCTGGTGAACAATGAGCAAAAGAGTAAGGGGCGGGGAAGGATTTTAGACAGGCAGATAGGGTGTAATAACACTGGGCCTTTCTGATGTGGTAGGGGGTTTGGTGTTATTCTAACAGCAATGAAAAGCTGCTAGGGAGTCTTTAGCATGAAGATGGTGCTGTCTGGTTTGCAATTTAGGATGATTACTATGGAGGTATGTGAAGAATGGATGGTGAAAGAGCAAGTTTGAAAGCAGGAGGCTGCTGCATAGTCCAGATAAGAGGTACTGGTGGCTTAGTCTATGATGTGGCAACAGCAATGGTGAATAGTGACATGAGGGGGGCACGGGGGTGCTTCAGTGAGGAGAGTAGAGAGTACTGACCCTACCTCCAGGCATAGTGGTTCAAAGCCTGTTGGGGGAAAGGTAGCCACCACCGAAAGGGCTGCAGGATATTTGACAGTGCATAGTGGATAAGCAAGAGGTTCCATTAAATCAAGAAAGAAAAAGGAAATTGGGAAAGTCAAAGGTCAAAGCCTTAGAATTTATTGATGATGGAGTATGAGTTCCAGTGGTCACAAAATCTGTCCTCTCTGAGCTGATGTGGTGGCAATTGGGAGTGAACACTGTGGAGTAGTGGTCTCCTTCCAGAAATACAGGGTGGGGGTGGGTATTGAGGCATTCAGGAGAGCAGAACAATGAAAGCTCTGGGTAACTGTACCTTCTATGGTGCATGAAGGATTTCTCTGGAGGAAATTCTGCGTCTGCATAATAGGACACATTCTAGAAGTGTCTTTGCACTAAGGAGAGGAGTGACTGTTAAGACCTGGTCCCTGAGGTTTTTTGTTTTCTTCCACTGCCAGAACAAGTCCCAGGTGAGTCCAGCAGAATAAGACACTGCAGGAGAGGGGTGCTCAGGTTGCAGCTGGGTGCAGCTGGGTGCATCATGGGAAAAGAGAGCTGCTTTTTGTGTCCCTATGAACGGGTATGTTTTAACTTGGCACGTTTTTTGCTCATGGAAATGAAAAAAAAGGAGACTAATAGCATCTGATAAAATGATATGGGACAATTTGGGAATGGAAATTAGGCCATATTAATAAAATTTTAATTATATAATTATATTCTTCAGTTGGGTGAGTGTCTTACTTGTTCTTAATTTGGGTAGGGGAAATGTTTATGAGCAATTATTGTGAAATTTTATGCACTCTTTGGTGGGCTTTGGGTGAAAGCACAATGGAACTTGAAACTATGGATGCAAAGCTGCAGGCTTTACTGGAAACACCTGCTACTAGACTCTGATAGAATTTACTGAGAAGTACTAGGCCATTTTGATTCCGTAATTTTCTCTCTGTGTGTATATGTGTGTGTTTGCTATATTTGGAAAAGATTCCAGAGTTGTGCAGTAGATGACTGGGAACCAATTTAAATAATTTGGGGGAATGCCTGAAGGCAATGAAATGTGGAAATGCTTCTAGAACTGCAGAGGTAAGCAGGCTGTTTCAGAGTCTTCCTAGAATGCCATGTCAACAGTACCATCTTATTGGAAGGAAGACAATTTTCACTTAAAATTATAACTGACACCTGTGATTAGTTTCCTGCAAAGAGTAGAGGTAGAGAAATGGATTTTAAGAAATTGTTAGTTTTAGTGCTTTGAATTTCAAAAGATGCTAGAAACCTCCAAGAAAGTGTTAAGAGAATTTTATGGAAGATGTTTGAAGCATAGAAGTTTGACACATAGGATTAAGTAGCAAAAGGATTGATGCATTAATTCATCAAATAGTTACTGCTTATTATAAAATTCTTCTTGTTCTTTTCCATGTGCCAAGCATCTTTCTGGGAGTTGGGGGCAGAGCAGTAATCGAAACAGATAGTAACTTCTGCCCCCATGGATCTTGTAGTGTAGTCGAGAGGGCGAGAGAGAGACTGTAAACAAAATAAAGAAGAGAAAATAAAGTGTGTAGATAAGTGCTATGGAGAAAAATAAAGTTGGAAGCGTGGGTAAGGAATTCTGGGGATGGGGAGTCAGTTTTAAATAGGATGGTCAGTGAAGGCTTTTCTGAGAAAGAGCATTTCACCAACTTCAGGATGCAAGGGAATAAGTGATGTGTAAGAATGGTCTAGATGGAGGGAATAGAGTTGCAGAAGCTGTGACACTGATCATGTTTTAATAAACTGATTCTAGCTCAAATATCAAGACTACATTGTAGGCCAGCAAGAGTGCAAGCAGAAAGATCTGTTAAGAGGATATTGAAATAGTCCAGGTGAGAAGTGGTAGTCAGTTGGACCAAGGTGGTAGCAATGAATATGGGAGGAGGTGTAAGAGTCTGGGTATATTTTCAAGGAAAACTATAACAGGATTTGCTGACCAATTGGGTATGGAAAGTGAGAGAAACAGAGGAGTTAAGAATGAGGCTAAGCTTTGGACTTGAATTACTGGAAGGATAGGATTCCCATTAGTGAAGACTCTGGGAAGTTTTGGTGGTGGGGAAGATCAGGGTTTCAGTTTTGTAGTTGCTAGCTGGAGCTGTCTCTTAGGCATCCACATAGTGAGGTCTAGAGGCAATTGGACAGATAGGTCTGGAAATCAAAGAGAGGTCCAGGCTGGGGCTATAAATGTGGGTGTCATCAGCACAATGATAGTATCTAAATCCATAATATTGGATGAGAACAGTAAAGGCGGTGTGTAGATAAAGAGAGAACGTCAAGTAAAATGAAGACTGAGAATTGGCCATTGTTCTTAGCAACCTAGAGATCACTGGTGACTTTGACAAGAACGGTGAGGGTGAAAAACCTGATTGTAGTGGCTCCAAAAGACAACTGGAGGAGAGAAATTAGAAGTAGCAAGTAAATACAATTCTTACTTTTATTAGTTTTATTGTAAAGGGCAAGCAGAGAAATAGGGCAGTAGTTGGAAGGGGAAGCAGAGTAAAGGAAGTTATTGTTTGTTTTTAATATGGGAGAAATAACATCACATTTGTGAATAATCCGTTAGCAGGAGAAGAAGTGATGCTGCAAGAGAATTGTTGAGCTCCATTTATGAGTAGATGGGAAGGGTGGGGATCTAGTATGAAAATAAAGGGGCTGACTCTAGCTAGGAGTTAGAGCAGTTTATTCAACATACCAGAAGGAAAGATTAAGTATTTGAGCCCTGATTCTTGGAAGTTCATAGATGTATTGGAGTTTATTCAAGGGGTCTCTGATTACTTCTGCTGGATTTTGGAAGGAAGAAGAGTGCAGAAAATGTGAAGTTAGCTACATCTGCAGACACTTAGGCTCTATCAGTGAGCTTGTGGTCAGACTAGATCTGATCTGAGAGGCTTCAAAAGCAGTGGATAGGGTTGGTAAGACTCCTTCTATGGAGTCTCCTTTGGCACCCACCACTACCTCACCTATTACCACCCAGAT
>NW_006784061.1:480041-507420 GCF_000442215.2 Lipotes vexillifer | reverse complement strand
CGCTCTTCCTGATTTCTGTATTCCAAGGTTCTGGAAGAGTACACAGAAGTATATCCTAGATTAGAGGAGAAGGCTGTTATCTGGAAAGTAACATGTGAATAACTGGCTTGTAAAGGTTTAAGGTTTTTGTTTGTTTGTTTGTTTTAGTGGTTGCCCTAGAATTTGTCATATACATTTAGAACTAATCTAAATCCACTTTTCAAATAACACTATACCACTTTACAGGTGGTGTGAGTGAGTACCTTATACAAGATTTCCAAATTCCTCCCTCCTGTCCCTTGTCCCTTCTAACATTGTTGTCAGTCATTTCGCTTAACCTTAAGCTATAATCTATAAGTTACAATCATCTAATATATTGTTGCTATTATTTTGAACAAACTATTATCTGTTAGATCAACTAAGAATCATAAAAGATTTTATTTTACTTTCATTTATTCCTTTTCTAATACTTTTCCTTTTTGTGTGTAGATCTGAGTTTCTTGATCTAATTCATTTTCCTTCTTTCTGAAGAATTTCTTTTAACATTTAGCAGGTTTACTGGTGACAAATTCCCTCAATTTTTGTCTGAGAAAGTATTCTCTTTCACTTTTGAAGGATAATTTCACTTCAGGATACAGAATTCTAGCTTGGTGTCTGTTTTTGGTTTGTTTTTTCTTTCAGCGCTGTAAATATTTCACTTCACTCTCTTTTTGTTTGCATGGTTTGTGAAGAGAAATCTGATATAATTCTTATCCTTGTTGCTCTGTAGGTGAGGGATTTTCCCCCTCTGGCTTCTTTCAAAATTTTTCCTTTGGCTTTGATTTTCTTCAGCTTGAATATTTTTTGTTTTTTTTTTTTTTTTTTTTTTTTTTTTGGTATTTACTGTGTTTAGTGTTCTCTGGACACTTGGATCTGTGGTTTGGTTTTTTGTCACTAATTTTGGAAAAATCTCAGCCATTATATGTTCAAATGTTTCTTTTTTTTTGCTCTCTTTCTTTTCTTCTGGTATTCCCAATATGCATATGTTACACCTTTTATAATTGTCCCATGATTCTTGGATATTCTCTTCCCTTTTCTAATTCTTTATTTTTTCCCTGCATTTTTCAGTTCGGGAAGTTCCTATTGATGTATCTTCAAGTTCACTGATGCTTTTCTCTTGGCTGTGTCCACTCTACTGATGAGCTCATCCAAAGCATTCTTCATTTTGTTACAGTGTTTTTGGTTTCTAGAACTTCCATTTGATTCTTTCTTAGTTTCCATCTCTCTGCTCATATGTTCATCTCTGTACCCATAAGTTTTAAGTGCTATCAATTTTTCCATTAGAGTCCTTAGTATGTTAATCATAGTTATTTTAAATTCCCAGTCTGATAATTCCAAAATATTTGCCATACCTGAGTCTGGTTCTGATGCTTGGTTTGTATCTTCAGACTCTTCTTCCTTCAACTTTAATTTTTTATTTTTGCCTTTTAGCATGTCTTGCATTTTTTTTTCAAAGCTGAACATGATATATTAGATAAAAGGAACTGAGATAAATAGGCTGTTAATATGGGGTTTTATGTTTATCTGGCTAGCAGTTAGGCTGTTTAGTTTTTGCTATAGTTTTAGGTGTCAGAAGCTAAAGTTTCCTCTGGTGTTCTTGTTTGTGTCCACCTGCTGTCTTTGAGTTTCCCTAGAGACTCCTTCTTAAGTAGAGCCTGAGCCTTGTAGTTCTTTTCAGCTGTAATCTCCTATTACATGTTGATATGGTGGTAAGATATAGGGAGAGGGCACACCTTCTGTTTTGTTATGCTCAGGTCTCAGTATGTTGATGAGTCTGTGTCCCTGTGCTGTGACCTTTATAAGTGCTCCTCAGCACCCTCTTTTTCCCCCCTTCGGTGACACAGGAAGGCTAGAGTGGCTGAAGGTGGGTATTTCCCTTTGTCCTTGTTAACCTCTGGTGAAATAGTTTTCCTGAGGGTCAGTCTCTGTTAATGAGAACAGAAAGCTCTGGGTACATTTCAAAATGGTTACTTTTCCCGTCCTCCTTCCTGCAGCATGAGGAGATATTTCTCTGATCTTCACCCTGATAAGCTGATGGGGTTCCTAGAGTTAAAACTCATGAAGATGTTCCCCACCCCACCCCCTAAGGGTAAGCCCCCAGGAGGTTTTATCTCTTAAGCTAGTCCACACTAAGCCTCCAGAAATTAGTTAACCTTAAAGTGTTCTTACCAGGCTCTAGCTGTGGCTTCTGCTCCTGGTAAGCCCTCATTCACTGTATTTACCTGTCTCTCCAGATTTTGGGCAAGTGATTTGCCTTGTGCCCACCATTCTCTGATGGACCAAAGAAGAGTTGATAATTTTCAGTTTGCTCGCCTTTTTCTTGTGAGGATAGAATAACAGCTTCCAAGTTTTTTTCCATGTTGAAACTGTAAAACGTGGAAACTGGAGTCCAGAGGTTTTTCAATGGGAAATGATTTAGGCTATGATACTCTTAGCCAAACGGAAAGCAAAGGAGAGAAGTCAGTAACAATTTTCTGTTAAAGAGAGATAAGGAAGTGAGATAAGTAAAGGGAAATGAGAAGGGGAAATTGTCAGCTTCTGACAATAGTTTATAATTATATTTTGAACCAAGTAAAAATGATCTTTCTTTCTCCCCCTTTTCCTCCTTTTCCTATTGTCTCTTCCATCCCTTTGCTCTCATCTTCCTCTTTGTCCTCCTCACCCATCTTCTCCTTTTCTTGCTTTGTGTTAAGAGTATGAAAGATTTCCTCTGTGGTTGTACGCATTTCTCCCAGGGGGAAGGCAGCTCGTCTCCTTTTCAGGCTGGCTCTATTGGATTGTCAGACAGGTGCAAAATGTTAGGATCACCTTGATGCTGACATTGGATCCTGTCCCAGACCCTTTACATAATGAAACAGGAGCATTCTCCCATGACCTTTACTATACATTCTATTTTTTTTAGTGGACAACAGGGCAGACCTAGGATGGCTTGGATTGTCTCTTGAGGTCAGTGCTTGAACCCTCAAGTGGGGATGATTTAACTACTTGCCAAATGTTGAAGACAGCTGTTCCAGGAGGCTGTCAGAAGCTACCAACTACCCCTTCCACCTTCCATGTTAGAGTTTATGGAAGTGCTTCCCATTGGTTTTAATATGCTTTGCTTATACTCTTGTGAGCCATATTAGTCATCGTTAATTTTCACAGGGCTCTTGCTATAGATAAAGTGAACGTGTAAGCTCTTCATTTTGGCTTCCCTGGGAAGTTATTCAGAAGCAACCGTTGTAGCCTGGAGAGTCAGCAGTCCAGGCTTTTGAAATGGCAATCTCAGGACCATCCTTGTGTGGAGGCCAGCACATTGCTGGATAACGAACAAAGCAGAAACAGTCTGTACAATGACCATAGATGTGTGCCTTATCAAGTGGTGATGCTGTTAATACTGCGGCATTCAAATGTCCTTAGAATTTCAGTTACCAGGGAATAACTGTCTTGTGGGGGCTATAAACCTAAAAGGGAATTGTTGGGAATTCCCCGGTGGTCCAGTGGTTAGGACTCTGCGCTCTCACTGCTGAGGGCCTGGGTTCAATCTCTGGTCAGGGAACTAAGATCCCACAAGCCTCTCAGTGTGGCAAAAAATATAAATATAAATATAAATAACTATATATATATATATAAAGGGGAATTGTTATATAACACTTGGCTCTTCAGGAGTCCCAGTATTCTAGTTACAAGGTCGAGACTGACTAGTTTCGCCCAGTCCCAGGCTAGCCTTTTTGCTCAGAGTTTCAAGAAGTCTTTATATATAGTACAAAGCATGCAAGAGCTTTTACTAGAGAAGTAGTGAAAAGAGGGCATGACTGATTTTGGGTGGAAGAGAGCAAAGGATGTGTCTTGCGGAGAAGGATAAGAAGAAGGGCTGGGTATTGCATCCTTGGCTTAAAATGTGTAAAGGTGAGCAAACAAGGCTCGTGAAGAGGGACAAAACAACACCCATACTGATGACAACTTAGACGTGAGTTGGACTGGAGTCACCTTCAGGGGAAGGTAGCTTAGAAGGAAAAAGGAATGAGTGCATAGTCTAGCTTTTGCTTTTGTTTCTCAGGCTTAATTGCCTTTAAAGGACATTGACTCAGGAGCCAGACTTCTGGGAACTGAAATGCAGTTCTACCACTTGCTAGCTGTTTAACCTTGGGCAAGTTACTTAGCCACCTCTGTCCTTAGAGATGTTAAGTGATTTAATGATCATTCCATCTCTATAGAGAATTACATGATTTAATTATTATAAAGCTCTGAGAATACTGCCTGGTCTGTTATCATGCTATCAGCACTCTTATGTATATGAATTCCACACTGCGTAAGTGGGGATTGCTCCCTCTGAATGATACTGTAAATATGGGATGCCCATTTGTTGTGCGTAGATGTACAGTTTGGATCTGTCACTAAGGAGATTTTCAAATGTGCAAAATGTAGAGAAATACTTTATTTGGTTTAAACAATACCTTCCACAGAACCTCTCATGATTTTTCCATGGACAAGATTAAAAAAATACCAGTTGGAACCAGGATAATAAGGAGACCATATTGACTCTCCACTCCACATGGTGTATATTAACTTATTAAAGTCAACTTGGAGAAGGATTTCCAGGGGTTTAGTGCATCCTCTGGCCACAACTATCCTGCAGTACATGCTCTTCAGTGACTTTGGTGAAGTTATAAATGGCATGCTCATTGGGGCTTTAGGAGATGCACATCATACATGTTGGATAAAAAAAAATTGGGTTCGCAAAGGTATTTTCAGCTTAAGCCCTTCTTGCTTGACTCACTGTACATCCTAACATTCCTCGTCTTTTATTTCTGTGCTGCCTTGCTTGAGTTTTCCAGCACATGCTGTAGATTTCTACCTCTACACCCTTTCCTCATGACATTCCTTCTTTTCACATATTTGGGACATGCCTTTCTTGGATGATCAGCCCTTCCTCTCTAGGGCACTTTCAAGGCCATCGTGCTTTAATCAGGATAGACCCAGAGCTCTGTTGGCAAATCCTGGCTTTGCCTCAAAAAGCGGGATGCAGAAAAACACTCACCCGTTCCTATGGGTTCCGTTTATATGCATTTTTTCATTTCACACTGTGCAAGATGCTGTCGACCTTGTTAAGGAAAGGGATCTTGCCACGCCAGTGGTGACTTGCTTGTATTCTGATTTGGTCACAATACTTTCCTCTACACGGTGTTCTGCTCCAGCAGTGAGGAAGGCACCTCGTTTATTAAATAGACTGAACTAGGCAGGGAGCAACTCTAGAATAGCTTTAGTATTCTCCCACACTGGTTTTAAGTCTGTTCTGTCAACTCTCCCTTCCCCACTACTAGATCATATTTAGGGAGATCTAGCAGCTTTTCTAATCTCTTTCAGATATCAGAATAGTCTTATCTTCAGGTTTTACCAAGTTGAGACCTATTTAAATCAAAACTTCCTTCCCAGATGCAGTTTAAAGCTCTCCTCTAGCCCTTTTCACCCTGACTCTCTGCTCATTGACCAGTTTTGTGGTGGGGGGCATGTCTGTTCTTCCACCCTTCACTAGCATTGCTCTACTTGCACACTTTCTGACTGCCTCTGGGTCCTCCTGGATTTGGGCTTGGTGGAGGGAGTCATTCATTCTGCAAATATTCACCGTGTTCTTAATTTGTGTTTAGGCACTGTTCTGAGTTCTGGGTATGAACAAATGTGGTAACATCCCTGCCTTCATGGAACTTATATTAAAGAAGGGCAAGACAAATATACTAATAACAGTATAATATATCTGAAAATAATAGGGCTGTGAGGAGAAATAAAGTGGAAAGGGGGAACGGGGGTCCTGGGAATGGAGTTTGCTCTTCTGCATAGAGCCATCCATGAAAGACTTTCTGGTAAAGTGACATTTGAGAAGTGCCTTGTGGCAAACAAGGGAGTGAGCCATGGAGAGATAACAGGGAGGGAAATCTAAGCGGAGGAGACCAAGTACTCAAGGAACCCAAGGAGCCAACTGTGGCTGATGGGATGAGTGAGGTGGAACATAGCAGATGTTGGGGAAGAGAGGCAGTTGGGAGTGGGGCCGTCACGTTAGGCTTCTAGGTCATGGCAGGGGTTTTGGCTTTTATTTCAGTAGGCTGGGAAGCCACTGGAGATGTGTGTGAGGATGAAGGATGTGATCTGGCCGTAACATTATCATCTGGCTTCTGGGTGAATAGACTGTAGAGTCAAGGTCAGGAGTGGGGAGACCGGTTAGGGGGTTTGCAATATGGTGGTGGCTTAGACTAGGGGGGTGGAGGAGGAATAGTCATATTCTGGATCTTTTGAAGGTAAATCTAACAGGGTTTATTTATAGGTAGTATTTGAGATGAAAAAGAAAGAAGGGACTCCAGATGACCCCACTCGCAACTAGACTGATGGATCTGTTGTTTACTGAAATGGGAAAGGCTGCAGGAGAAACAGGGCTCATCTGGAGGCTGGTGGAAAACAGGTTTGGTTTTTGGACTCATTAAGTCTGAAAAGTAGAGTTCAGGGATCTAGGTTGAAGTTTTGAATTTGGGAGTTGTCACTGTAGAAAATATAAAGGAGTAGGAGGGAATCTGGACAGAGCCTGGCACTGTCCACTGCAAAGGCCATCTTCTGGGAATGGGTAAAAGGTGCTGAAGGTTTGAGGGGAGAGGTGAAAATATGAAGAAGAGGAGGGAAGTAAAAGGACTCAGGGAAATGTGGTTGTGGGATTCCAGCAGCCCTAATGATACCCTGGGGTTAGTGGTCATGAATTTAAACAAAAACTAGTCAGCTTGGTGGTTTTCCTCCAGCCACATTCTACAGCCTGAGTGCAAAAGGTTTTCTTTCCAAAACATAAATTTGTTGGTTCTTTGGATACCTCTGCACAAGGACCTCTGATGTACCTCATCCTCTTTGTGACTGCTGTCAGTCCCTGTGTGGCTGAATACTTCTGGGATCCTTGCATCTTGGTAGGCCACCCCCTTGTTCAGGATCCTTTCAAAGTGACTTGAGTTTTTTTTCACTTCCCACAGCATCCACTTGCCCCATGGGAATCCTTGCATCCCTTTCCTGCAGATGGTAGAGATGTAGCTGACCCGCTGTTGTCCTCTTTCCTCGCCTGACCATTTCCCACACTTGTCCAGGTGAGAGTTGAAAGTCTATCTCTTTGCAACCCACGCTTTAGGGAGTACATATCAGGTTCTTCCAAGAACTTTTGAGGCAAGACCTTTTAAGCCTTCGTGTTTCTGCAGCACAGTTCCCTAACTAGAGAATAAGATGGTAATTTGTTCTTCTCAAAAGTACAGCCTATGATCTCTCTGCATTATTTTTAAAAAACTTTTATTTTAAAATAGTATCACATTTACAGAAAGATCGCTAGAATAAGAATAGTATAATAGATTCACATATTGTTAACATTTTTGTTAACATTGTTAACATATTGTTAACATTTCCCATGTGCTTTATCATTTGCATGATCTCACTTTATAGATTGTTAGATAAAGCAATATCTCTCATTTTCTCTCTCTCCTTAAATAATTCAGTTTGTAATTCCTAAGGGTAAGGATATTCTTTTACATAAGTACAACACAGTTCTCAACTTCAGAAATTTATACTGATTATAATACTCCATATTCACACTGAAATAATATTCCGCATTCCAATTTAGAAGTTGACCTGATTAATATCCTTTAAAGCATTTTTCCCCTGAGTATAGGGTCCAGTCTAGTGTCAGGTAGTATCGCATTTAGCTGTTATGCCTGTTCATTATCCTTTAATCTAGAACATTCCCACATCTATGACATCAACATTTTTGAAGAATACTTTCTTTCCTTTAAAAAAATAAAACATTTCTCATTTGTGTTTGAATAATGTTTCCTTGTGGTTAGATTGAGGTTACATGTTCTTTTAAAAAATTCAAATAAAGGTTGCTTACCATAAAAATTATCTTTTAAAGTGCACAATTTAGTAATTTTTAGTATATTCACAGGGCTGTACAGTCATCATCACTGTATAATTCTAGAATACTTCCATCACCCCCCAAAGAAGCTTTGTATCTATTAGCAGTTACTCCCCATCCCCCACTCCCTGCAAGCCCCTGACAACCATTAACCTACTTTCTGTCTCTATGGATTTGCCTGTTCTGAACATTTCACATAAATGTTACCATGCAATATATGGCCATTTTTGTCTGGCTTCTTTGATTTAGCATAATGTTTTCAAGGTTCATCCTTGTAGTGTATATCAGTACTTTATGGCTAAATGACATACCATTGTAAAGATATACAGCATTTATTTATCCATCCATCATTTGATGGGCATTTGAGTTGCTCCCATTTTGTGGTTATTATGAATAATGCTTTTATGAACATTTATTTTTTTGATAGACATGTGTTTTATGTCCTCATTTATTTTGGGTATATATCTAGGAGTGGAATTGCTGGGTCATAACGTAACTTTAACTTTTTGAGGAACTGTCAAACTGTTTTCTAAAGTGTCTGCACCATTTTACATTACTACTACCAATGAATGAGGGTTCCAGTTCCTCCACATCCTTGCCAACACTTGTTGTCATCTGTCCTTTCAATTATATCCATTCTGAAGGGTATAAAGTGGCATCTTGTTATGGTTTTTTGACTTGCATTTCTCTAATGATTAATGATGTTGAGTGTCTTTTCATGTGCATATTGGCCATTTGTATATCTTCTTTGGAGCAATGTCTATTGAAATTTTTTTTCCCGTTCAAAAACTTGGATTATTGGTCTTTTTATTGTGAAATTGTGTTCTTTATATATTCCGGATACTAGACTTTTATCAGATATATTTTGCAAATGAGCTCTCCCATTATGTGGACTGTCTTTTCACTTCCTTGATAGTGTTTTTTTGATGCACAAAAGTTATTAACTTTGATGAAGTCACATTTATCTACTTTTGTTGCTTTTACTGTTGGTGTAGTAACTAAGAAACTGTTGCCTATTCCAAGGTCACGAGGATGTACCCCTATGTTTTCTTTTAGGAGTTTTATAGTTTTAACTTTTTTAGGTCTTTGATGTATGTAGAGTTAATTTTTTTTATGTGCTATGAGGTAGGGGTTCAATTTCATTCTCTTACATGTGGATACCCACTTGTCTCAGTGCCATTTTTTGCAAAGACCATTCTTTCCCTGTTGAGTTGTCTTGACACATTTACCAAAAGCAATTGACTGTAAATGTATAGGTTTACTAATGGACTTTTAACTCCATTCCACTAATGTATGTATCTATCCTTATGCCAGTACCACACATTATTACTGTAGGTTTATAATAAGTTTTGAAATTAGGAAATGCAAGTCCCAATTTTTATCTTTCATTTTCAAGACTGTTTTACTGTCCTGGGTCCCTTGCATTCCAATGTGAATTTTAGAATCAGTATGTCAATTTCTGAGAAAAGAAAAAAGGGCACTAGAATTTCGATAGGAATTATATTGAATCTGTAGATTCATTTGGGGAGTACTGCCATCTTAACAATAATAAGTCTTCCAATCCATGAACAGAAATGCCTTTTCATTTATACAGATCTTGAATTTTTTTGCAAATGTGCTTTGTAGATTTTAAATTTTAAGTCTTGCCCCTTTTTTTGTTTGTTTTTGTTTTTGTTTTTTTGCGGTACACGGGCCTCTCACTGTTGTGGCCTCTCCCGTTGCGGAGCACAGGCTCCGGACGCGCAGGCTCAGCGGCCATGGCTCACGGGCCCAGCCGCTCCGCGGAATGTGGGATCTTCCCGGACTGGGGCACGAACCCGTGTCCCCTGCATCGGTAGGCAGACTCTCAACCACTGTGCCACCAGGGAAGAAGTCTTGCCCCTTTTGATAAATTTATTCTTAAGTATTTAATTAATTTTGATGCTATTGTAAATGGAATTGTTTTCATAATTTCATTTTTGAATTGTGTATAGAAATACAATTGATTTTTGTATATTGATCATTTATCCTGCCTCTCTGAACTCATTTATTAGCTCAAATAGTTTCTTGTGGATTTCTTAGGACTTTCCATATGCAAGATCGTGCCATATGAAATAGAGATTATTTTACTTCTTATTTTCCAAACTGGATGTGTTTTATTTCTTTCTCTTGACCAACTGCCCTGCCTAAAACCTCCAATAAATGTTGAATAGAAGTGATGAGCGAAAAATTATTTGTCTTGATCCTGACCTTTAGGAGTAAAGCTTTCAGTCTTTCACCTTTATGTGTGATGTTGGCTGTGAGTGTTTTTTATATGCCTTTTATCAGGTTAAAGAATTCCCTTCTAGTCATAGTTTGTTGAGTATTTTTTTTTTTAAATCATGAAGGGATATTAAGTTTTTTCAAATGCCTTTTTGGTGTCTAAAGAGATGATCTGTGTTTTTTGTCCTTATTCTATTAATATATTAATATGATTCATTACATTGATTTTCACATGTTAACCAATCTTACATTCCTGGGATAAATCCCAGTTCTTCATGGTGTATAATCCTTTTATTGTGCTGTTGGATTCAGTTTGGTAGTGTTTTGTTGAAGATTTTTGCATCTATATTCATTAGGGATATTGGTCCATAACTTTCATTACTTGTGATGTATTTGTCTGGCTTGGCATCAGGGTAATATTGGTCTCCTAGAATAAGATGGAAGGTTTTCCTCATCAGCTGTTTTATTTTCTGAACAGTGTGTGAAAGATTGATTTTAATTACCCTTTAAATGTTTGGGAAAATTCATCAAGAAAGACATCTGGTCCTAGACTTTTCTTCATGGGATTTGAAAAAAATTACTAATTCAATTTTTTACTAATTATATGTGGATTGAAAATTTCTATTTCTTCTTGAATCAGTTTCAGTAGTCTGTGTCTTTCTAGGGATTTGTTCATTTCACCTAGGATACATATTAATTGGCACAATTTTTCAGAGTATTCCTTTTTAATTCTTTTAATTTCTGTAGTTAACAGCCCCTCTGTCACTTCTGATTTTAGCAACTTGAATCTTCTCTCTTTTTTTCTTGTTCATTGTAGCTGAAAGTTTGTCAATTTTCTTGATCTTTTCTGGGAACTAACTTTTGGTTTCATTGGCTTTCTGTAATGTTTTTTCTATTCTGTTTCATTTATTCGTCTAATCTTTGTGTTTCCTTCATTCTACTTACTTCAGGTTTAGTAAACTTGTTTTTAGGTTTTGATCTTCTTCTTCTTCTGGTTTCTTAAAGTGGAAGTTTAGTTTACTGATTTGATATTTTTCTTGTTTTTAAGTATATGCATTTACAGCTATAAATTTTCCTCTGAGCACTGCTTTTGCTGTATCCCATTAGTTTTTGTGTACTGCATTTTCATTTTCATACATCTCAAACAATTTTCTAATTTCCCTTTTGATTTCTCCTATGACCCATCGGTTATTTAGGAGTGTTTTATGAAATTTCTGTATATTAGTGAATTTCCCAAATTTCTGTCTGTATTGATTTCTAATTTTATTGTGTTTGGAGAATATAATTTGTATGATTGAAGTACTTTTTAATTTATTAAGACTTGCTTTGTCACCTAACATATAATCTATCCTTGAGATTGTTATATGTATACTTGAGATGAATGTGTGTTATGCTGTTGTTGGATGGAAGGCTTTATAGATGTCTATTAGTGTTTAGTGTTGTTTAAAGTCTTAATATATCCTTGCTGACTTTCTGTCTAGTTTTTCTATCCACTATGGAAGGTGGGAGAAAGTGGACCACAGCAGGTGGTGGGGACTGAGCCTTGAGAATGACTGAGCTGATCCCAATTTCTGTGTCCGAACACGGAAGTGATTAGGTCTCAATGTCTGCAGAGTAGAGTTTCAATTTATAAGTCAGTATTAGAGTTAGAAAATGAAATGGTTAAGGTCAGAGTGGTCAGTGTAGCACAGGTGAAGTTGAAAGTCATAAACTGAGAATGAATGGATATCACTGTGTCAGAGATAAAGAGGGTGGGTGCCCAAGTGGAGATCAAGAAATACAATAAAGTCAAAGTAAAGGATTCTCTCTGGGAGTGTACCCTGAGTCTGGCAAATATCTTTCCTGATACTTCTTCCTGCAGCTTCTTTTATTTGTGCTCTGTCCTCAAGAGGATTTCCCCACCTCTTTAAAGGTGCCCAGGACTTCTGACAGTCGGTGAATTCCCTGTGTGCCTGTAGGAAGAGGGCACACAGACTATTCAGGAGCCAAGACAGGCTGAGCCCGTAGTAGAGACTCAACAGAGGCGCCCTCCTGTTAGTTTGTCCCAGGTTGTGGTGTGTCTTGCATGACAGTTGAATTTCATTTCAATAAATAAATAAATAATAAATAAATAAATTTATTGCTTGCCTCTGGGCAGTCCTTGAAATTCTACTTGGGAAACAACATGGTCTAATGAAAAGAAAGCTTTAGAGCCATAAATCCTGAGCATGTCTAACTCTGACAGTAACTTTAATTTAGGCAAGTTATTAAACCTGTATTGTACCTACACATATAGGTACATATAGTCATACAGACATGTACACCTACACATAGCTGCATGTACTGGCACATATGTGGGAGAGTGTAAATGATGTAAGTATTAAATAAGTCACTTTAAAAAATTATTTATTTATTTATATTTTTATTGGGGTATAGTTGATTTACAATGTTGAGTTAGTTTCAGGTGTACAGCAAACTATACATATACATATATCCACTCTTTTTTTTTACATTCTTTCCTATATAGGCCATTACAGAGTATTGAGCAGATTTCCCTGTGCTATACAGTAGGTCCTTATTAGTTATCTATTTTATATATAGTACTGTATATATGTCAATCCCTATCTTCCAATTTATCCCTCCCTCCCTTCCCCCCTGGGAACCATAAGTTTATTTTCTACATCTGTAACTCTATTTCTGTTTTGTAGATAAGTTCATTTGTAGCCTTTTTTTAGATTCCACATATAAGCTATATCATATAATATTTGTCTTCCTCTGTCTGACTCAACATATAAATAAGTCACTTTTAAAGCACTAGTGCCATGTCTGGTGATCAAAGGAACGGGAGTTCTTAGCATCTTCTCCCTCTTCCCCTTCCTTTGTGCCTGATGTGTGTGTGTGTGTGTGTGAAAAAGTAAAGGAGGAGAGAGAGAGAGAGAAGAAAAAGTATCTCACTCAATTGGAAAAGCAAGCTCAAACACATCTGTTGTGCAGAGAGACATCCTGGCTTTAGGCGAGTCAACCAATGACTTCAACTGTTTTGTTCCTGAAATTGACCTTTTCTTTTAGCTAAACGAACTGGATGGAGCAGAGGTTTTGATGAGGTGGGAGAATAGGTAGAAGAGTATTATTGCTGGCAAGGGATCATTTTACATTGTAAAATAGATGTGCGTGTTCCTAGCCTCTCCTGGGCAGGACTAAGTGAGGACAGAGGTGGATCCTGGACACACCCCAGGCTGCAAGTGAACATTTCAGCGACTATCCTTCCTTTTGCCCTCTCTGTGTTCTCCATCCTCATAGAAACAGTGGTTGTGCTGCTGCACCTGGATTTTGTTACCATGGTTACAGATGCAGTCCCTGGTGGAGGAGGGGGAGGAAGCTGTGTTTTTCTAAGGGCAAATTGCACTGACATTTAAATTGGAGGCATCGCAGTGGAATACAGTGGCCAAGGCACAGGAGAGCATTGCTTCCCTTTTGCAACTGGGATGTTTGGAAGACCCCTGTCCCCTCCTCTTTCTCAGTGTTTGTATGCTTGGGTATGTGGACTCATTCCTTAGCCTGTAACATGCTCAGAAGACTGAGATTCTGGTTGGGAACAGGGAGAGATCTTTTTTTTTCGGTGAGATTTTGAGGCATCAGGGCTGAACTAGGGGTTTCTCAACAGATGCTACAAATGATATCAAAACAAAGGGGGAGAAATAGTCAGATGTGAACAGGAAGATAAATCCATGAAGCCTAAAGGAGATTGGAAGGGTAGCCAAATTGAAAGATGTCATGCAGAGAGGAGTCAGCAGTGTGAGGGTGAGGATGATAGGAGCAGCATGTGGTGAGGGGACCAGTACTTGCCTTGGGTAGGTACTCGTGTTTGCAGTCAGCTCCTGGGGAACGGTACCTGTGTGGGTTGGTGGAATTTACCAGGTGGATCTAGTGCAAGGAGGCCCATGTCATCTGAAAAGTGGGAGAGCCAAGCAGGACGCTGAGCCAAGGCCTCTTCCCCATCCTTATGAAAGATGTTAAACTAATTAGGATAAATTAGTTGCAAATGTTTTCTTCTAAGGAGTAGCAGGTTCGAAGTCTACAAACCATCTCATTACCCACAGAAATGAATTTGCCACTGGAACTTCTGGTCTCCCTTGTTGGTTGGTCATTTGGTCAGTTGTCAACAGATGCCAATTGAGTTCCCACTCTGCTGGGCTCAAGGCACCTAAAGGCTAAAGTGCTGCTCTTGTTTTCAACCCCAGCATCCTACATTAACTCAGTATCCACACTCAGAAGGTCAAGCATACTCCCCCACTGAGAACAGGAGTTGGGTTACAGGATATTGGTGAATGATAAACCCAGAGTCCTGAAAAAGTCTCTGATTGGCCACTGGTGTAGCCTCTGCCTTCAAGCAGGCAGATATTTGAGGGCTTCTTGGGGTCCGTGTGACAGTTGTCAGCTCAGTCAGCCAAGAGTCCAGGGCAGTGCGGATGGAAGGCCTGCTTGGCGCACTTTTAACTTGATTTTCTGGCACTGGTCAAGGTAAGTGGAAGCACTTACTGATATAAATACTTCAAGAGATGAGCTTAAGCCTTCTACGTTCCCATTGGTCAGTCCAGAGAGAATGTGTACATAGACAGGTGTGTATGCACAAAGCTATATGGACTTTTATCTGTACAGACATAGACTATATGCTTGTGTTTTTGCCTTTGTGTAGACATCTAAGTGGGTACTTTCATGTGTCCTTGTGAGCAGATATGTGTGTGTATGTATGTGTGTGCACATATATGAGTAAAGGACCTCTTGGTGTAGGCATCTGGGAATCAAAGAGCTCTGGATTTTTCCTTTTATTAGCTGTGTGATTTTGAGCAAGCAATGTTAGATCTTTCAGCCACAGTTTTCTCATCTGCAAATGGAAATAATCCTATTTCATAGGCATCTTTGTGAAGATTATATGCCATAATTAATATGAAGCATCTGGTACACTATCTGGCATAGAAAAGGCAATTAACAAATAATTCAGCTCCTGTTACTTTATATACCTCTCTTTCTCCCTGCCATGAGAAGGCATGCCTCAAATTTTGTGTCATTATTCTCAATTGATGAAGGAGCAAACGGCTTTCAAAGCAGGCATATCAATAGCTTGAACGGTAAGCAATTTATAGAATTTGTAGAAACATATTCACATCTGGTTCTCCTAATATCCATTAACTACAGTAAAGCAGTCAAAATTTTCTTGCTTGGTGATATGCAGAGGAAAGAATGAGAAAGCACAGTCAGAGGAGCTGTTATCATGGAGCAACCCTTGGTCCATGGCTCTCATCATTCAGCCTGACCAGAGGAAGGTGGGACTGCTCCATGCACAGTGACAGTTAAGTGCAGGGGAAAGTGACCTCTCTGTCTCCCTTCTTTGTGTTTGGCCGTGACTGGTCCATTGGCCACAAGTCTTGGAATGGCACCCTAAATTGGAGTTGTGTACATCAAAATTCCCATCCCCTCTAGACTGAATCAATTCCCAGCCTGTTGTTTCATGCCAGGCAGAGCAGGGGTTCTGCAGCAGGTGTGAGAGGCCCTCAGGGAGCCTCCCATCTTGGTCTAGAAGTAAGCTCAAGGCCCCTCCTGACCGCCCCTAGGTTGGTGAGCAATGGCTCAGCCCAGGCAGGAACCACCGGCTGGTTCCTTCTGGGAGGCAGTGCACACTGTACCTGCAAGGCCAGAGTTCCATGTTTGAGACACACAGCCCAGCTGTGACAGAATTCATGTGTGTGCATGGTGCTCACATCTTCAGCAACACTGAGCAGGCATCACACTGGGTCTGTAGCCGTTCTGTTCCTGTACAGTCATTGTTTTGTTGAACCCAAGTGGACAGGGCTAAGCAGAAAAGCTGTAGCATAAACTGCAAAGAGCAGGATTTAGGATGAATGTAGGGAATAACTTGTCCCTCAGGCTGAGTCAACACCAGAACAGCCATTCTGGAGTGTTGGTTCATTTCTCTTTATGGCATTTCCTTTAGCAATGTGTCTGGGCCGGTGTTAAGGTGGGCAAGGGTAGGGGCTGAGGGGAGGAGGTAATGGCCCTGAACACAGGTATAACCAAAGTGCTCAGCTATTTACTACAGTGGAACCAAACTAATTCTTTATTTGTCTCTGTCCCCACATGGCTACACTGATTAGTAGAAGCAAGAAACCAAAGGTCTTTATTAATTTCCACTTCATTCCCCAAACCACCTTATGAAGCAGGCAGTAAGCAGCCTCTGACCCTATCTCATCCCTGATCTGGGCAGTGGGCTCAGACCCAGAAAACCATGGAGAATAAGAGTGGGGGAAAGGGAGAATTCTCAAAGGGAAATCAAGGCTCTGATATCAAAAGAGAAGGGACTTAATGCTTAGCAGACAAAACAGCAGATGTCCAGTGTAATGACTCTATCCAGACCTCACGAATTTGTCTTCTCCTGAAACATTTGGGGTCATTTGGGCGCTAGAGTTAATGCCCAAGTCTTTGTTTTCTGTTTTCTCTTGTTTCCTTTATTTAAGCTTTCCTTTCCTCGCAGACTGGACACTGCAGAAGGGCTATGCCTCATCTGGAAAAATGCAGTGTATTCAGAATGAACTGTGTTTAAAACCAAATGTAGGTTTCCAAATGATCCTGCCAAATACTCCTGTTGCATCATTATCACTATCATCATCATCATCATCATCACTGTCATCCTCATCACCTTCATCATCATCATCATCATCACCATCACCATCATTACCACGAACATCACCATCATCAAACACCTACTTTTTGAACACTTAACATGTGCCAGGCCCAGAGTAAATGCCTTCAATAATATTCATGATGGAAAAAAAATAATCCCATGAGGAAAGTGTCTTTATTTTCTCTGTTTACAAATAAGAAAAATGAGGCTGAGGTCACAGTAAGTAGAGCCAAGACTTGATTTACATCTGCCTGACTCTAAATTCCATGTGTTTACCTGCTTTGATAGGCTATACTGCATCCCCCCAAGCATTTTTAATAGTAACAATTTACCAAATATTGAATATTGACTTTTTTTTGTTCTAGAGAACTGTTTCTCAACATACGGTCCAAGGACTACCTATATAAAAATCTCTTGGGGTTAATTGTTAAAAATTCAGATTCCTGAGCCGTATCCAGAAATATTTTTATTGAAATATAATTGACATATAACATTATATTACTTTTAGTTGTATGGCACTTTTTTATTGATATGCGAGAGATTCCACATATAAGTGAGGACATATGATATTTATCTTTTTCTGTCTAACTTATTTCACTTAGCGTAATGCCCTCAAGTTTTGTCCCTATTGTTGCAAATGGCAGGATTTCCTTTTTTTTTTTTATAGCTGAACAATATTCCATTGTACCTACATCACATTTTCTTTATGCATTCGTCCATCCATGGACACCTAGGTTGTTTTCATATCTTGGTTATTGTAAATAATGTTACAATGAACATGGGTGAAGATATCTCTTCAACATAGTATTTTCATTTCCTTTGGATAAATACCCAGAAATGGAATTGCTGGATTATATGGTAGTTCTATTTATAAATTTTTGAGGAACCTCCATATTATTTTCCACAGTGGCTGCACCAATTTACATTCCCACAACAGTGCACAAGGTTTCCCTTTTCTCCACATCCTTGCCGACACTCATTATTTCTTGTCTTTCTGATAACTGATGATAGCTATTCTAATAGGTGTAAGGTGATACCTCATTGTGGTTTTGATTTGCATTTTGCATTTCTCTGATGATTAATAATGTTGAGCAGCTTTTCATGTACCTGTTGGCCATCTGTATGTCTTCTTTGGAAAAATGTCTATTCAGATATTCTGCCCATTTTTAAATTGGGTTATTTGGGGTTTTTTGCTATTGAGTTGTCTGAGTTTTTAAAATGCATTTTGGATATTAGCCCCTTATCAGATATATGATTTACAAATATTTTCTCCCATTCATAGATTGCCTTTTCATTTTTTTTGAGATTGTAAACTTGTTGATTTTATTTTTAATTTTTATTTTATACTGGAGCATGGTTGATTAACAATGTTGTGCTAGTTTCAGGTGTACAGCAAAGTGATTCAGTTAGATTGCCTTTTTATTTTGTTGATGGCTTCTGCTGTGTAGAAACTTTTTAGTTTGATATCCTCTCACTTGTTTATTTTTGTTTTTCTCACCCAGAAATATTGAATCAGAATCTTTGGAGGTGGGGTTGAGTGATGATACATCTTTCACATGAGTCTTGCTAAAGTTTGAGAACTATTGTTTAGAGAATAGGAGAGTGTCCCATCTTAATGGTTGTCCTCAACCCTTCAGTCAGTTCATCATAATCATACTCAGCAATAGTCATAATTTTTATAGCTACAGGGCATGCTGTGAAATCAAAGCAGGGGGCCCATTGGGGAAGGGGGAAGCCAGGAACAGGCATGGCCATAGTCAGTAAAATCAGTGTGACGTACAGGTCAAACTTGTGTCTATAGGGTGTGAGAAACTCTAGCTTCATTTAGGAAAGCCCTAATTTGACTCAGCAATTGCCATGACTGGCTCATTCTCATCCTTCAGTTTAGATGTGATTTATTCTACTCTAGCTCATCATTCTAATTATTTCTTCCATTGTGTTTATTAAAACCTATAATCTTGTTATCTTCAATTATTTATTTGATCATTTGTCAATTTTCTACTTATCTAATTAGAATGTAACTTTCAAGAGGGCAGGAGCTTTGACTTTCCTGCAGAAAAGTCATCATGGAATCCACAGAGCCTAGTATATGCTTGACATCTTGTAGGTATTCACAACTGTCTGCTGAAAGAATGCATCAGTGACGTAGTGGGAGAGGCATGGTGGTAGCAACCTCCTGGTGGTGACCTGGTGGTGACAGCAGGCAGTGTTGTAGAGTGGGGTGCTTCGTACTGTTTGAAGTAGAATCTCAGCAACCTTGTGAGAGTATTAGAACAACCAAGAATAACCAAGTGGGTGAGATTCAGGGCAGGGCTCTAATCCAAACAGAAGTCTTAACTAAGTCAGAGGCCAGGCTGAGGAAACATAATAGGGATTATGGAAAAAATAAACCTGATCGATCTATAGCATGCCAGACCCTGGATTTAGGTCAGATTTCCTTGTGTCTATGACTGGGGTAGGTTGTGCCTACATATTCTGTTTGGCTGGGTCAGGACCCAAGTAAGGAATGGGTAGAGTGGAGTCTGAAGAGTATAGTTGTCCTGGTTTGACCGGGAAGATGACTCTCCCAACCTTTAAGCCTTCTCAAAGTCATCCTTCTCCCTGGGAGTGGAATCACAGAAAATAGGAAATAGATCATTTAGCCCTGAATAACTAAAAATCTACTTTGTGGCATGGGTAGTAAATGTAGCAACAGAGGGCCTAAGAAGGCCAATGATTTCTAAGAAACTTAAGAGAAATTCATGGTTGCTATCCCTGATAGATGTGAAGTAGGGATATTTAGGAGTATTCCTGGCATAACTACCCCATGATGATTGGGAAATAGCCTTTTTTGCCCCCTCATGGACTGTGTCCAGAGTTATTTGGGGGTCTGGTGACTGATACTGAGGCATTTCTGTGGGCATTAGTAACGCTCTTTTACTTCTGGTGAGAGGCATTCTCTCTCCTTCTTTGGAGCTTTTGTCCCTGGCCCCTGCTGTCGATGAAGATTCCTGGAGCAGGTGGTATAAAATAATTTATTTGGCCCAGGTACTGAAACATCCTCCATAAGTGCTGAAATACCACATCAGGTGTTCTAATGTCTTCTTGTCTCAGCCACAGAATTTTGAAAGGTTTTAATCCTGCCTCTAATTTCTAACTCTTGTCTGCTTCTAAAAATGTATTGATGGAGAATTCAGTATAGAATGAATACATGCTCATTAAAATATTTGGAAAATATAGTAAACAGAGTGGCAAAAATAAGCATCCGTAATTCTTCCACCCCAAAACAACTGCTGCTAATATCTTGGCTTATTACCATCCTGCATTTTTATTATGAATAGCTGTTAAATTTTTTTGTTTGCTTTACATGATGGTAATCATACTGTATACACAATTTTGTATCCCTAAGTATAAAATTACAGTGATATCATAGCAGAGGTTTTTTTTCTATGTTATTATAGTACTTCATAAATACCGATTGTATATACCACAGCTGATTTAATCATTTCCTGGCTATTGGACATTTAGGTTGTTTGCAATTTTTGAATAATACTGAGATGAACATCTTTGTAAATAAAACATTTTCCACATTGGGGAATTTTTTACTTTGTGTAGATTTTGTGGAAATGGAGCTACTGTGTTCATATTTGTGAATCACCCTTGCCAGTAGCTAGTAAGTTAACTTTGTGCAAATTAGAAAGAGGCACCCTTTCCTCCAGACACTTGACTGCTATTTGTGGGAATATTGTCTCAATTATTAAGCTGCAGTTCTTGCAGTGAACAGTGCCCCTTGGGGTTGTGCAAAATATAATTTGCACAGTCAAAAGTGGCAGACGTGTAAATATTTCTAAGATTCCAAATTCCTTTCCACAATTTTTATAGTAATTTATCCTCCCAGTAGTCATATAGGAGTGTGACATTTTACCTCACCTTAGTCAGTATGGGGAATTATTTTAAATATTCTAATTTGATGGGGGGAAAATGCTACTTTATTTATTTATATTTTTTAGATTACCTGTGAGTTTTAAAATGTTACTTTGTTTCCATTTTCTCTAAAGAATAAAAAACTCTACTGTTACCAGAGATAGATTTTTTTACTCTTTTTCAACAAAGAAATGTTAAGCAGAAGTTGATAACTGAGCCCAAATATGGTTCCCTAACCGAACAGAAGGTGTTTTGTGGCACATACCCAAGACTTATGCTTTCAGTCTCTGTGGCTGGAAAAACATGTAATTGGGTCTTTGTGCTTCCAGCCTTCCCTCCTGAGAAGGTTTCCTCCTGCTCTTCTGTTCACTTCTGGGCTTATCCATGAAACACTGGGCATGTCCTCTAAGAGGTCCAGAACACGAGGGTCTCAGCATGATCTGGTCGGATGGAAGCTTCTCCCTTTGTTCGGCTGCTTACCAGAGACTTTGAAAGATTGTGGAGGCACACAAAAGTGAATTCTGTGCTAAAAACTCTTACCCCTGAGCTCTGAACCATCTGCTGAGACTTCCTGTCTAGGGCTGTATATTAGTCAGGGATCTCCAGAGAAAGAAAACCAATAAAAGACAAAATAGGAATTGGCTCTTGCAATTATGGAGACCAAGAAGTCTCAGGGTTTACCATTTGCAAACTAGAGGATCAGGGAAGCCTCCGGTATAATTCAGCCCAGGTGGGAAGGCTTGAGAACCAGAGGCACTGATGTCTGAGAGCAGGAGAAGATGGATGTCCCATCTCAAGCAAAGAGAGCAAACTCGCCCTTTCTCCACTTTTTTGTTCTATTC
This sequence comes from Lipotes vexillifer, assembly GCF_000442215.2. Classification (NCBI taxonomy): domain Eukaryota; kingdom Metazoa; phylum Chordata; class Mammalia; order Artiodactyla; family Lipotidae; genus Lipotes; species Lipotes vexillifer. The sequence continues at coordinate 485,849 of NW_006784061.1, read as the reverse complement.
AAGCCCTCAACAATTTGGATGATGCCAAATGCCACCCACATTGGTGAGGGTGATCTTCTTTATTTAATGCATGGATTTAAGTGCCAATCTCTTCCAGAAGCACCCTCACAGACACACCCAGAGATAATGTGTTACCACATATCTGGTATCCCTTAGCCCAATCAAGTTGACACATAAAATTAACCATCACAGGCCCAGAAAGCCATGGTCTGCCTGTGAAGCTTTACTGAAGCATTGGTGCCATAACAAAGCAGAGTGGCCATGCCTCCCTCTCTATACCGTGAGATCTTCTCAGCTAGAGCCCATGCTTATAATTTATTCACCCAGTTTATTCTCTGTGTCCCAGGAACGGCTTTAGGTGCTGTATACAGTGGCCAACAAGAATAGACAAGCTCCTGCCATTGTGGAGTTTGTAGGAGTTGGCAAGGCACAAAATGAGCAAGTAATCAAATAGATGAATGAGTAAATGGATAAAATCTAAAAGGTGATGTGCTCATGAGTTACTGAGGGTGGGAAGTGGAGGATCTTTAGAGTGGGTGGTCAAGGGTGGCTTTTTTGAGGCAGTGACACTTAGGCTGACACCTGACTGACCTTACTGACTAGGTATATGACAAAGAAAGGAACTAACATCTATTATGACATTACCAGGATCCTTGGGGATGTAATTTCATTTAACTCACATTATAATTGGTAAGGTGTAACCTGATACAGAGATTGTCACTTGCCTGAGGTCTTGTAGCTCGTAAGGGTCAAAACCAAATTTGTGGCCATCTGGGTGCAGGTCCAAAGCATGTGCCCTTTCCACAAAACCACATCACACATGAAAGGGAACTAATAGGCCAGGGGCTGAGCAGTTGCAGTGTCTGGTAGTTTGGGAACTGGTGAGGGAGGGCAAAACCAAGAACAAGAATTAGTTCCTCCCTTTTTCTTTTCTGAAGCTGTCCATGATTAAAATTGGAGTGCCTCTTGGTGGGAAAGGCTGGCACAGTGGATAGAGAAACAATTTATTTGTTCAGGAACTCTGACCTATGACCCCCTCAACCTCCAGAGATAGTCATCCTTTACTGAGGAGAGATACGTGACATTTCTTTTTATCATCTTGGCCATCAATAAATAGAAGCATCTGTACTAGGTGAAGACTCAAGTTGGAGCAAGGCTGGACCCCCATAAAGCTCATTTCAACATGTTCTGGCAATATTGTGACCTCTGGAAGATCTTTTGGCTGTAGGCTGATTCCAGGGTTCTCTTGGGTTGGAAGCATGTGATTCTGGAAGAAATAACCATCTCAGAGACTATTAATGAAGCTGTTGAGCCCTCATCTCTTTGCTAAGTGCTCTCTATCGTTACGGATATTTTCTAACACCAAATGTGGGAAGGAAAGCAGTAGGACCCTTTGACTGGACAAGTTCTGTGACCAGCATATAAGATGGGCATCACTGAGGTTTACTGTGCCCAGACCCAGCAGGGTCCAGTGGAAACTTTGACAGCTTAATTGTGTTCTTATTCAGCCACCCACAACTAATGCATCTTCCTAGCAAGGCAGGCGTCTTCCATAAGGAGAATAGGGCAGATTGCTGTCACAAGAGTCTGCCAAAGTCTGCTCTAAATTGTCCCTGGACCAGTGATAATAAACCAGATTGCTACAGATAGACACCAGTTTGTAGAAATGTGAGCTGGCCAAGGGATGCTTTTGACTTGTGGAGTAGAATCAAATGTATGGTAAATATCAGATTTGCAGGGAAGGGAAGGAACTTAAGGTTATCTTGTGGCACAGCAGTGGAGTCAACCCCAAAAGGTACTGTTTTTGCTCCATTCTTTGAATTACCAAGAGTTCGTCTCTGGTCTCTCCAAATCACAGTTTGTATCTTTGGCCGTGTGCTCCAATGGACTGGACAGGTTTGTAGTCTTGGGGATCCTGGACTTTTTGAGAGACTAAACATTTGTGTTTTGGGATGAGTAAGACTGAAGCCCAGGAGACAGTGAGAAATTGTGATGCTCTTTCCATCTAGGGTGTGCAGTGGAGACTGAAACTAAAAGTCCCCTTGGAAGGAATGATTGGGATTGGGCCAGCATGATTTGGTCTCACTCTGTTTAGTTCAATGTTTACTGAGTACTCAGACCCTTTTCTGAGCAGTGGAGCTGGAAAACGGTAAAATCCTACCCCAACTTTCCAGATGTTAAGAGTTTAGTAAGCCAGATGTGGAGGGACACTCTACCTTGGTGGCAGATAATAAACCAGTAATGTATAAGCCCTTTCTTGTAATAAGTCCCGTGATGGGACCTTTCAAGGGTCAGGAAGAGGAGGGAGGAGAAAATAAATGTCCTCTCTTCTTTTTCTTCCTTTTCTCCTTTAGTTCTCTCCCTTCCTCCCTCCCTTCCTTCCTTTCTTTCAACAAAGGCTATTGTTTCATTTAAAATGTCTTTATTTTGTTAAATTTAGAAAATTGAAAGAGAAGAGGAGAAAAATGATACCTGTAATTTTACTATCCAAAGACAAGCCATAACAACATTTGAGCCAATTTTCTTTCAGTACTTTACTATGCCTAGATACTTTCTCATAACTATGATATTTTAACATACACTTTATTTCACATTATGTGTTATTACTAACTCTTTAGATACAACTTAAATGGCCACATAATATTCCAACAGATGGGAATAATGTAAATTACTTAGCAACTCCCCTATTGTTGGACATTTAGATTTTTTTCAATATTCATTTTTAAAAATAAGAGTATAATAGTCATCTCTGCAAATGAATACTTTTCTGTATTTAAAAATATTTCCTGAGGATGCAGCGCTTGAAGTATAATTACTAGGTCAAAGTATATAAATATACTGAGTACTCTCGATATAACAAAAGGTGTGGTGTGCTTGTGTGTGCACGCATGTGTGTATAACCAAATTGTTTCCTGAGTCATATCAGTCTACACACTCAAATCCATTTTCCTAAATTTTGCATACTATATTAAATAACCACCACCACAACAATGAGCTTGGCTAATTATATGAAATCTGATTTTTCTGTTGGCAAATAAGTGAAATATTTTTCAACTACTCCTGAGGCTAAAATACACCTGATTGCCAAATGTGTTCGTGAGTCATCAGCTAGCAGGAGCAGCCTTGTCTGGTGGAGAACTGTTGCTGAAGCTAGAAACTCCTGCTGATATCTTAGGGACCCTGGCCTGTCACCACCACATTTTCAGGATCTGCTTATCAGAAGCAGAGCAGTGTCCTAAAGTCAGATTCAGGGTGCACAGACATCATCTATATTACTTCTTGACTTGGAAGAACTTACGTGTGATACCAGTTTAAAGAAAACAAAAATTACTCCGACTTCCATACTAAGCTAATCACATCACTATAAAGCTTATAAATAAGAAGCCAAAGTAGCAACTTTGAGGACTTCAAGTTCTGGGACCCTAAGGAGATCCATCCAAAAAAGGATAAATAAAAAATACTTATATTTATATCTATGTTAATTATATGTTAAATATTTAATTCCATTATAATTACAGATGTACATTTTATATATATATATATATATATATATATATATATACTTTTTTCTTTTTCTTATTTCCCTAAGCACACAACTTAAAGCTTCCCATTTTGTTTTTCTTTTTTTTTTTTTAACATCTTTATTGGAGTATAATTGCTTTACAATGTTGTGTTAGTTTCTGCTGTATAACAAAGTGAATCAGCTATACGTATACATATATCCCCATATCTCCTCCCCCTTGCCTCTCCCTCCCACCCTCCCTATCCCACCCCTCTAGGTGGTCACAAAGCACTGAACTGATCTCCCTGTGCTATGCAGCTGCTTCCCACTAGCTATCTATTTTACATTTGGTAGTGTATATATGTCCATGCCACTCTCTCACTTCGGCCCAGCTTACAGTTTGCTCCCTGCCGTGTCCTCAAGTCCATTCTCTACGTCTGTGTCTTTATTGCTGTCCTGCCACTTGGTTCATCAGAGTAATTTTTTGTTAGATTCCATATATATGTGTTAGCATATGGTATTTGTTTTTCTCTTTCTGACTTACTTCATTCTGTATAACAGACTCTAGGTCCATCAGCCTCACTACAAATAACTCAATTTTGTCTCTTTTTATGGCTGAGTAATATTCCATTGTATATATATGCCACATCTTCTTTATCCATTCATCTGTTGATGGACACTTAGGTTGCTTCCATATCCTGGCTATTGGAAATAGTGTTGCAATGAACATTGTGGTACGTGTCTCTTTTTGAATTATGGTTTTCTCAGGGTATATGACCAGTAGTGGGATTGCTGCGTCATATGGTAGTTCCATGTTTAGTTTTTTAAGGAACCTCCATAATGTTCTCCACAGTGGCTGTATCAATTTACATTCTCACCAACAGTGTAGGAGGGTTCCCTTTTCTCCACACCCTCTCCAGCATTTATTGTTTGTAGATTTTTTGATGATGGCCATTCTGACCAGTGTGAGGTGATACCTCATTGTGGTTTTGATTTGCATTTCTCTAATGATTAGTGATGTTGAGCATCCTTTCATGTGTTTGTTGGCAATCTGTATATATTCTTTGGAGAAGTGTCTGTTCAGGTCTTCTGCCCAGTTTTGGATTGGGTTGTTTGTTTGTTTGATATTGAGCTGCATGAGCTGCTTGTATGTTTTGGAGATTAATCCTTTGTCAGCTGCTTTGTTTGCAAATATTTTCTTCCATTCTGAGGGTTGTCTTTTCATCTTGTTTATGGTTTCCTTTGCTGTGCAAAAGCTTTTAAGTTTCATTAGGTCCCATGTGTTTACTTTTGTTTATATTTCCATTTCTCTAGGAGGTGGGTCAAAAAGGATCTTGCTGTGATTTATGTCATAGAGTGTTCTGCCTATTTTTTCCTCTGAGAGTTTTATAGTGTCTGGCTTTACATTTAGGACTTTAATCCAATTTGACTTTATTTTTGTGTATGGTGTTAGGAAGTCATTCTTTTACATGTAGCTGTCCAGTTTCTCCAGCACCACTTATTGAAGAGGCTGTCTTTTCTCCATTGTATATTCTTACCTCCTTTATCAAAGATAAGGTGACCATATGTGTGTGGGTTTATCTCTGGGCTTTCTATCCTGTTCCATTGATCTATATATCTGTTTTTATGCCAGTACCATACTGTCTTGATTACTGTAGTTTTGTAGTATAGTCTGAAGTCTGGGAGCCTGATTCCTCCAGCTCCGTTTTTCTTTCTCAAGATTGCTTTGGTTATTTGGGGTCTTTTGTGTTTCCATACATATTGTAAAATTTTTGTTCTAGTTCTGCCAAACGTGCCCTTGGTAGTTTGATAGGGATTGCACTGAATCTGTAGATTGCTTTGGGTAGTAGAGTCATTTTCACAATGTTGATTCTTTCAATCCAAGAACATGGTATATCTCTCCACCTCTTTGTATCATCTTTAATTTCTTTCATCAGTGTCATAGTTTTCTGCATACAGGTCTTTTCCATTTTTCTATTAAATTATGTTTGCTTATCAGGACTGTTGCAAATACTTACTAGGTGAGAATGCATTTAAGAGTATTTAGGGAACTCATCTGAGTTTAACTATCAGCACAACAATAACAATAATAATAAAAGCTAACATTTATTGCTTACTATGTGTCAGATACTATGCTGGGTGTTTTACGTATATTCTTTCAGTTAATTATCACAGCAATTCAGTGAGGTTGGATTACACCCATCTTATAGATGAGGAGACTGAGATCTAGATAGGGGAAATGACTTGCCCAATTTCACACAGTGAGTAAATTGGGGCATCCTGGAGGTGACATGTACTCAGTGTGA
>NW_006784061.1:475758-480031 GCF_000442215.2 Lipotes vexillifer | reverse complement strand
AAAGAGTTAATAAATTCGTGGGTCAATCCCTGGGGCCTCTTCCTTTGGAAATTAAGGGGTCTTGCTAAGATGAGATTTACTGATTTACTGAGCCCTGATCCCTGAGTGGGGCACCAGGCTTTGTATCTGCAATGCTGACATTTCATCTAATAGATTCAGCCAGTGCCCCCCTAGGATTAGTGTGGCCCACAGTTGAGGCTTGGAGAAGGAAGCAACTTGTTTCACAATGAACCCAGAGGGACTTCCCTGGTGGTGCAGTGGTTAAGAATCCGCCTGCCAATGCAGGAGACACAGGTTCGAGCCCTGGTCCAGGAAGATCCCACATGCCACGGAGCAACTAAGACTGTGAGGCAGAACTACTGAGCCTGCACTCTAGAGCCTGTGAGCCACAACTACTGAAGCCTGTGTGCCTAGAGCCTGTGCTGTGCAACAAGAGAAGCCACCACAATGAGAAGGCCACACACCACAACGAAGAGTAGCCACTGCTCACTGCAACTTGAGAAAGCCCACATGCAGCCATGAAGACCCAATGCAGTCAAAAATAAATATAAAATAAATTAATTAATATATATAAAAAACACACATGAACCCAGGTATAGAGTATCACCATGGAACACATGGATCAGTGGAAACTCTCCTAAAAAATTTAAAAAGATAGGGCTTCCCTGGTGGCACAGTGGTTGAGAGTCCGCCTGCCGATGCAGGGGACACGGGTTCGTGCCCTGGTCTGGGAAGATCCCACATGCCGCGGAGCGGCTAGGCTTGTGAGCCATGGCTGCTGAGCCTACGTGTCTGGAGCCTGTGTTCCGCAGCGGGAGAGGCCACAACAGTGAGAGGCCTGCGTACCACAAAAAAAAAAAGATAAGTAACTCTATAGATATAATTTTTTTATATGTTAAAAGTGAATTTATAGTGGTTAAATCATAAGGCAAAGATTCTTTTTAAGAGTGACCCTCAGTTGTCTCTCGCACTCTCATAGCCAGTGGCGAATTGTGTTCTCTGCAAATACTAACAGATGCAGCACCGTGAGCTGAGCCGCCCCTGAGCACCAGCATGGGGTTCACACTCAGTACAGGAAAACACTAGAAGGATGTACTGAGGCTGGTGTCTGTGCCTGTTAATCAAAGGACTTCAGAGTAGGGACCCACACAAATGGTCTGCCAGTCTCTTACATGGATGTTTTGTGATGCACACCCAGTAGCTTTGCTGTTGAATGTAGCATGTCCCATTTTTTAAAAAAACTTAATTTCAGGCCTTTAGATCTCACAAGACTTAGATTTTCTGCCAGGAATCCAGCTCAGCCGATGCTTTCAAATGCATTATCATCAGCGAATATGGAATTTTAGTTAAAAAATTAACAGTTACAGGATTTGATGGGAAATAAAATATGCAGTTACAAACTAACTTGGAAGCAATGATCAGGTTGTATCATGGAAAGACTTACAGTGGATAGCTAAGGCCATACTTGGAGGAAATTTTACAGCCTCAGACACCATCATTTTTAAAAATGTAAAGCTAAAAGTGAACATCTTACACACTTAAAAAATTCAAAGAATAAGAGGATAAATCAACATAAAATGGGAGAAAGCATTAAGATGTTATTGGAAATGAATGAAATAGAAAATAAATAGGAGTTGCTTGAAGCACAATTGTAAAGGTGGAAGAAAGTTTTGTGTTGGAAGTGTTTTGCCCTCTGCAATCCTGGAGGACCCCGTGCAGGTCCTGCCAAAACTTTCAGATGCAAAAGCCCTGAGGGGCACAAAGAGGGACCCACTCGATCCGTTACACATTCCACTCCTGAAATGGGCTTCAGTCAGTGTCGAAGCCTGATTCCCTGCTGAGCTTGAGGATAATTAATAATAATAATAGTACTGACAACAATTACTATCATTACTGAGCACTTACTAGGTGGCAGGGGCCTTGGTGCATTAACTCACTAATCCTTCCAACATCTCTATGTGGTAGTTATGTTTTTTACTATTCTTAACTCTAGAGAATGAAGCTTAGCTTAGGATATTTCATTCATTCAACAAATATTTATTGAGTATTTGCTTTTCTCTATACAGCCTTCTCAGTGCTGAAGAGACAGTAATAAACAAAGCAGACTGAACTCTCTGCCTGTGCTGATTTTTTATTCCAGTAGCAGCTGCCCAAAGTTACCCATAGTAGAAATTTGAGGTTAGTCTGCGGTTTTAGTCACTTCGCTGTGCAAGGCATCTTGCTTCTTTAGAACTGGAGGCAGCAAAGGAAGGAGCAGGGTCTCAGCACAACTGAGCACTGATCACATGGCCTTGTGATCCTCGTCTGCACAGTGTTGGGGGCAGGATATCAGCAACTATCCCATCTGGGGGCTGACACTTCAGGGAGGTGTAGCACAGTGCCTGATGTGTAGAAAAGCTCAGCAGGTCCCAGCTCGTGCTATTAATATTCTCTTCTTTATCATCTGGCCCTCCCTTCTTTCAGCTCTTCACACACCTTACTTGAGCTGAAGGTGCAGCACCTCTGTGTAGTAAGGAATTTACCTTTGCCCCCAGAGATACCTGGCTATTGCCCTCTTGGAATGTCATGCCTGATAGGAGTGTCTTTGTTCACCTAGAGGCCCTGGGCCATGCTAGGTAGTCTAGCAATATGATTTATGGTGGGGGCTGGCTACACTAGATACTCTTAGGGTGGGGACTACTAAGCTAGAAAGACCAACAATGTGATATAGGGTGGGGTTTTGGGTCATAAAATCAACCTCCAGAGGGACTAGAGACTGAAATCAACCATGTGGGCAATCAATCAATCATGTTTGCACAAGGAGTCCCAATAAAAACTCTGAACACTAAGGCTTGGGCAAGTTTCGCTGGTTGGCAGTGCTTCATGCACCTTGTCACACATCATTATCAGAAGAGTGACAGTGCCCTGGTTCCTCAGGGAGAGAACGACTAGAAGCTCTGTGTTTGGTTCTTCTCCTGGACTCTGTCCTGTGTGCTTCATTCCTTAGTTGATTTTAATGTGTATCTTTCCCTTTAATAAACCATAACTACAACAGCTATGAGTGAGTCCTTTTAGAAAATTATCAAACCTAAAGGTGGTTTTGAGAGCCCCTCACGCTTGCACCTGGTATCAGAAGAGAGGGTGGTCCTGTGGACTGTTCCCTCAAACTTCACAGTTGTGTAATTGTAAAACCCCCAAATCAAACCTTCCCAGGTCTCATCTGTGAAAATGTTAGATTGGGAAGAACTGTCCAGAATCCCTAAAAGATGCATACAAAACTCACAAATAGAAGGAAAAACAGTGAAACAAGTTTAAAATAATAACAAAATGGCCCTTCTTCATGCCAAAGTCAACGGCTGTGCACCATAAAACTCCAGCAGTTGGCCAAGGCTGAGCTATATAGCTGAACAGTCTTTGACTTGAATAGAAATAAAGAGGTCACAGAGAGAGGTTCTCAAACCATCACCCAGAAGGCTCAGGACTCTGCCTCTGGCAAGGGCAACAGCGGCCTGTGGGGTCTGTAGCTATAGCAACTTCCTTCACAGCCTCAGAGCATTTTCCCGTACTTACTCAATTACTCATGTTCCCCATCATTCTAAAGGGATTTGAAGTAAGGGGTGTGTGTGTGTGTGTATCTGCTCCAATTTCCTCACTTTCTAAAAAAAAAAGTAAGTGAGGAAACCAGGAGTAGGAGAGGAAGGGAGGAGGGAGTAGACAGGATAGGTGAAAAGAAGAGCCTGGTAAAGATTACTATTCAAAGTGCATGCTGTAAAAATTCTTCATATATATACATTCTATTGTTCAAAACCTCCATGCCCTTATTTATTTGTTTATTTACTTCTTTTTTTCTTTGGAATCAGTCGTCTTTACTGTCCCCAGCTGGGGTATACCTGCTCCTGGGTCCTTCCTAGGAGCCTCATAAATACAGGCAAAGAAAAAAAATCACAAATAATCAGACAGATTGTAGAGCCCTGTCATACTGTCTCCAGGGACACCTGCTTCCTTGGAGACACGTCTGGTTTATGGGGGTTGGGGTGATGGCTCGACCTTTTCTTATAACCAGAGCTGGAAGTTTGCTACACAGGGTTCTAGTGAGCTTACATAGGCTGAGTACCCGATCCCCCAGGTAGAAAGCTACCTTTGGGTTCTGTCGACTGAAACCATGGGAAGAGGCTCATCACTTCAGTCTCTCCGTGGGGCAGCCAGGCACATCTACCAGTCTCTCAAACTGGTAGGTACTGGCCAACCTAGTGGATACAGTGGGGAGACTTAGATCCTCAGGGCCTTTTTTTTT
>NW_006784061.1:473019-475562 GCF_000442215.2 Lipotes vexillifer | reverse complement strand
CCGCGGCCTCTCCCGTTGGGGAGCACAGGCTCCGGATGCGCAGGCTCAGCAGCCATGGCTCACGGACCCAGGCGCTCCGCGGTACGTGGGATCCCCCCGGACCGGGGCACGAACCCGTGTCCCCTGCACCGGCAGGCGGACCCCTAACCACCGCGCCACCAGGGAAGCCCCCCTCAGGGCCTTTTATTGGTATCATGCCCTAAACTGGGTAGGATTTATGAAGCAAATGGCCCTCCTAGTCCTCAGGAACCCAGCTAGAAGACCCCAGAAGACCCGCTTCATTTGACATTCACTTTAAAGATTTTCAGAGCTTTAGATGGTGCCTAGAGGGGAAGCTGCAGTATGGAGGTGAGATTTTTCCCCACTTCCCTGGTAAGTCTGAGGAGGGAGTCCTGGTTCCTATAGTTTCAGTATCAGAATCTTCAGAAGTGTCTGGAATATAACCAGACAACTTTTTCCTCCTGCCCCTGTCTTACCAGGGCAGTTAACACAGGAAGAGCAACTTACAGCTCCTTGGTCCCCTGCCAGTGTTCTGGGTCCGTCACTGATCTAGTTCTGTATTTATTTCTCACATATATCATCTTTAATCCAGGGAAGTTTTCTGAGGGGTCTGAAGAGCCAGCTAGCTCCTTATCACCCCTTCTCTCAAGAGCTTCAACCTGTAGTTCTCCTAACTCCAGCCTTTGCTGAGAAGTTATTCAGTGTCGTGGAGATGTGGGTGAAGCTTCAGGGCATTCAGAAATCTAAAGTATAGAAGTTTGTATTTGTGGAGCCTGGTGTTTATTTACTTCTGTTATTTATTTTTGGCTTACTTACTCTTTGACATTTGATAGCACTAAAAGCCTTCTACTCTAATAGTTTCCATCAGTTTTCTCCTGCATTCCTAATGGTTTTTGTCCGACACTTTGATGCTGTGTAATTCATTCATTTCCAAAGTTCATGATTGTTAGGGTCTTCATTATAGGCTACACTTTCTATCTGTGTAAAGTAACCTTTTCCCTACTTAATGCATTTTGCCTTGAATTCTACTTCGATACTAAAATGCCTGCCTCTGGGTTATTTTCATTTGTTGGCAGCCACTATAACCTTTTAATTTTAATTTTTTAGTATCATTTGGTTTTCGTTGTGTCTTAAAAAAGCAGCATATATTTGTATTTTGTTTTCACTCAATCTGAGAGATTTTGATTTTGAGAGGAGAGTTTTAAAAAGTTGCATTTCTTTTTCCAGAGTTGATGTTTGATATTTTGTCATACCCACATTAACATGTCTAAAATAGAATTCTGGATTTCTTCCACCCATTTCCCCAGGTCTCTGTCACTAACTCCAAACTAACATTCCTTTCATCGTCCTCACCTCCATAAATTGTATTACCATGCACCAAAATTATTGCATATTTATGAGTAAAGATGGGCCCTTTTTTCCAACAAGTGTCTTCTTTGCATGGAAAAGTCAATTATGGCTTATAAGTGGGAGAGGCATTTACACTGGGTTTGTGGGATTAGAACAGGCTGGCAGGCTGAGGACCCTCTCTCCTCTTGACAGCCATAATTATAAGAGAGTGTTTACTTGGGAGTTGATCTGCCTTCATTGTAGCTGCTCTGTGTGTTTTCTTCCTTTACACCTTTTTCTCAGTGTCTGTTGGAGATCTCTGGAGTTGGCTCTGCTCTATTCAGCTTCCCTTTCCAAACTTACCACACTTATCCTAGAAAGTATCCCCCAGCACATCAACTACTTTCTTTAGAGAGAATATAATATAATATAATATAATATAATATAATATAATATAATATAACATAATACAATACAATACAATATAATATAATATAATATAAATTTTGGTTTTGGCATGAGGTCAAAGGCCTCTGCTTCTAGAAGCTGTTTTTGTAGGGGGAGAGTGGGAGAGAATTATGTTTTCAGCTGTGCAAGACACATGTTTTAAATCAATTACCTTGATAACGCCCTGGCTTACCAACCACTGAGGCGCTGGAGGGGCTCTTAGTCCCAGCTAGCTCAGTGCCAAATATTTTCCAGAAAGATCTCAAGGGGTTATTTTCAGACAGCTCTATTTCTCCACAGAGTATAATTCCTAAGGACCTCCAAAATTTGGTCAACAACAGAAATATCTTTAAGTTCCTATACAACCTGGAGAATCTATGAATCTGTGATTTTAATGCAATTTATGTCTATCATAGGTTGTCATACAGTTATTGCTGTATTCTTTTAAAAAAAGTTTTATTTTGAAATAATTTTATACTTACAGAAAAGTTGCAAAGATAGTAAAAAGCAAAAGACTTATGCAATCTGAGGCAAAATCAGAGTATGAAAAGTTGCAGAGGTAGAACAGAGAGTTCTTGTATACCTGTGGAGGAAGAATGATGCCCCTTCTCTAATATGTATGTGTCCTAACCCCATGAACCTGTGAATATGTCACTTACATGCAAAGAGACTTTGCAGCTATGATTAAATTAAGGATCTTGATATGGGGAGATTATTCTTTCTTATGCTGGTGGGCCCAATGTAAGCACAGGGATCCTATAAGGGAA
>NW_006784061.1:469504-472985 GCF_000442215.2 Lipotes vexillifer | reverse complement strand
AAAGAGGGAGGTTGGAGACCCAAACAGAGATTTGATGATGTTATGCTGTGGGCTTTGAAGGTACAAGTGGGCTATGAAGCAAGGAATGTGGGTAGCTTCTAGAAGCTGGAAAAGGTTAAGTGAACCTTTAATGATCATTTAATGTGATCGAGTTTCAGTTTGGGAAGATGAAAAAGTTATGGAGATGGGTGGTAGTGATAGTTGCCCAACAATGTGAATGTACTTAATGCCATTGAATTGTGCACCTCAAAATGGTTAAGGTGGTGAATTTTATCTTAGGTAAAATTCATCACAATAACAAAAAGTCAAAGAAACAGATTCTTCCCTAGGGCTTCCGAAAGGAATGCCCCCCTGCCAAAATCTTGATTTCAGCTCAGACTTCTGTCTCTAGAACTGTCAGATAATACATTTGTATTGTTTAAATCACTAGTTTGTGGTAATTTGTTACAGCAGCAATAGTCAACTAATACAACACCCTTCGCTCGGTTTTCCCTAATGTTGAAATCTTACATAAACAAAGTACAATGATTAAAACTAAGGAATGAACATTGGTACAATACTGCTCACTAAACTTCAGGCTTGTTCAGATTTCCCCCATTTTTCACTAACATTCTTTTTCTGTTCCATGATCCTATCCAGGATACCACATTGCAATCAGTTGTTGTTTCTCTTTAGTCTAATCTGTGAATTTCTCAGTCTTTTGCTTTTATAACCTTGACACTTGCGAAAAGTACTGGTCGGGTATTCCATAGAATATACATCGATTTAAGTATGTTTGATGTTTTCTCATGATTAGAGTGAAGTATGGGTTTGGGGGAAGAATATCACAGAGGTGATGCGTCCTTCTCATCACATCACTTCAGAGGATATCATGTAATGTCTTGAGGTGTTGTTATTGGTGATGCTAACTTTGGTTAAGATAGTGCCTGCAAGTTTCTCCACTGTAAAGTTACAGTTGACCCTTGAACAACGGGGTTTGGGGCGTTAGTCTGTGTATAAGTTATTGTTGGCCTTCCATATACATGGTTCTTCTGCAACCACGGATTCAATCAACCATAGGCTGCGTAGTACCGTAGAATTTACTATAGAAAAATATCCATATATAAGTGAACCCGTGCAGTTCAAAACTGTGTTGTTCAAGGCTCAGTTGTACTGATTTTCCCTTTTCTTACTCCATTCTTTAGAATTGCTGCAATTTTGTTTTACAGTCTTCATTAGTGAAGGTATGCAAGAACTTTAGGAGTCAACAAAACTGATTTTAAATGCAAGATATGCCACATCCTAGTTGTAAAAAGTTGAAGAAAATTATTTCGTCTCCATGGGTCTCTGGCCCTCATCTCTACAACTGGGAGACTGATATCTCCTATGTATGACCTGAGGATTATATGAAATAGCACATCTGTTTCCCTAGCAAATATTTCTTCTACATCTATAATTTGGTAAGAATTACATTAAGTGAAAAGGATAACAGTGGTAGCTATCCGTGATGAACGCAAGATACAGACTTATGGGCAGTTCACAATATGACAGGGAAGATGAATTACTGAACTAGAAGTCACAGTAAAGCATTGTGCCTGTTACAGTTGGGGAAGTACAGAGTGCTGTGAGAATGCATAATATGAGGACCTATCGTAGACATTGGGAAGTCACTTAACACAAAGTCTGGTGTATGCAGAGGCCCCGAGGGATGGAAGGATGTACCTTCCCTGCCTTTTCCTGTACATGGACCTCTCTATCCTCTCTCAGTCTCAGTCTCAGACTGTTTAACAGTCAAACAGGTTAAAATAACACCAGGGTGTTTTTCCTGTAGGATTCAGCAGTCCTTCAAGTGCTAATATACGTGATGACTCACTGAGCAGGAGCCCCAAGTGCAGCTATTTTCTAAGTGTACATGACAGTGGCACACTTTCTTGCTTGGAGCTTGTCACAAGCCTGGGGTTGTGCAGCAGAGATTTAGGGAAATGTCATTTTAGCCCATTGTTCTCTTCACCACACATAGGCTGTCCGGGATGAAATTCACCTCAAGAACATCTGAGTTTTTGCGTGTTCAGATTTTCACAAGCATTTCACAGGGATATTTTGGCCATGTGCATTCCAGATCATTTCACTTCAAAAGGAGAGATTAATCTCTCCAAGGATTGAGTTGAAGGAAGATTTTTAAATTTAAAATTAAAAAAAATTTTTTTTAATTACAAAAAATGAACCCATATATGCCATCACCAAGATTCAACAATGATTAAGATTTTGCCATATTTCCTTTATGCCTCTCTTATTTTGCTGAAATATTTTAAAGTAAATTCCAGACACCTTATTACTTCACTCCTGTTTTCTTTGGTATACATCCCTAAAAAAACACAGATATTTTTTACATAATGATAGACCGTTATCCCACCGAGTAAAAACAACAATAATTGTTGGTGTCGTCTAAAACGATTGAAGTATTTGGCAAGACACAGCAATCCCTGCTTTAGAACTGGGTACAGTGTGGGCCTCCAGTCGGGAAACGCCTGGGTCTTTCTCGCATATCTTGTGCCCATGAAAAATCACTCTTCAAAGCCTGACAATACCTCAGTATCCCCTCCATCTGTCACAGCTTTGGAATGAAGGAGTTGTTCAATAATAGTGGGGCAAACTGGGGCAGTTTGAGAAGGTATATCCTGAGTCCACAAGAAAGATAAAGGTCCCTGAAGGCAAGGACATTTTACATATTGTACAGACCAGAGGCTCCAAAGAAGTGGTGGATTGTTTTTATTCCCGCAGGCTTTTGTATTCTTCAGGGAGAGACCAAAAAATTTAATTGACCTAAACAGGTATAAAGTGATTCAATAATACAAGATTTAGCTGATTGCATTCTGATTAAATATAAACCAGCTAATTGCCTTGCTTTCTAAGACACTGTATTTGTGTTGTGAGGTAAATAAAATTGCCAACAGAATATTTGGCAAGCTGGATAGAGTCACTCATTTTTGACCTCTGTGTAAATTTGGGATAGCTGGAAATCTACTCTTCTCTTTTTACCCAAACTACTAGAACAATGAACAAATGTATTGTGCTTAAACTGATCATCCTGTGGATCCACAGGATGTGGACAAAGCAGAGGAGAACTGTAGACTCACCAGGCCCCCACACCTCAACCCATGTAATTTGTCTCTTTACATTTTACTCTTGCATTTATGGTGCCATGATGCTTTATGATTCCGTGGCTCAAAAGAGATCAGAAAGACACTGGTCTGGAGGGTGACTGCTGGACATCTCTGTAGAGAGAGCTAGCTAAGGCAGCTCTGTGGTTGCTTCCCTTCATAGGATAGCTGAAGGATGTATGTCCCTTTCCCCCTCCATGGGTCTGGGCTATCCAAACACATGGTAGAGCAGTGATCAGCAGACCAGTCTCCTACTACATGGCCTCATCCCAAGAAATATGTGGGGCTGGGTTCCCAACTTGAAGTGTACACACTGAGGAATCCCAGCTCCTCATCTTTCA
>NW_006784061.1:466110-469452 GCF_000442215.2 Lipotes vexillifer | reverse complement strand
GCAGGAAGGGAGAGTGTGATTAAATGTTGCCCAGCTGTGGGCTTGTCACTGGAGCAGGACCCCCATCATCATTCATCCCATTTATCTGACAGCTGAATGAGCCTGTTAAACAATGACCGAAGTGCTTACTATCTGGGGCAAACAGGAAATTATTGCTTTCATGTGTGTACACTGATGGCTTCTTCTGTTATTTACCTTAACAAAGCAACTCAACACAATTAGAGCAAACTACCCAAGGCACCTGGTTATATTTAGCTGAGGGATTCAGTTTAAGGAGCAAGTAGCTAGTGAAGCACGGGCTGCTATCACAGCAGCCCTAATAAGCTGGAAATCACAGTAAGTGCCTGGTGGGGGAGTGATTGAACTTTGAAGGGCATCAGCAGGTTCCGCTAGGTATCCTCAAATGTTGTACACAGGGATGCCCTGAAATTAAGAGACCAAATGTGAACTTTGCCCCTTTTGTGGTTAATCCATCCGCTTTTTTAAATTGCCAGCTACTAGCTGTGGGCTTTCAAGGGTTCAGGCCAAACGTGGTCAGTGGAGTTCTGACAGAACTCAGGAAAAAAGATCATGGAGATCAAAGGCTCAGATGCCAAAAAACAGAAAAGTCAGTGCCAGGGGGCACAGTGACAGCAGAGTTTTGAAGAAGCAGGAGCTAAAGGAATCACCTGGCACACAGGCCCTGTCAAGCCATGGGTAGAACGTGAACAAGGGAAATGTAGGTACAGTCAAACCACAGAAAACCAGGTAGTTGGCAAGGAGCCCAAGACCAGAGGCTCTTGGTGTAGGAGAAAGACCAAAGCTTTGGAGTTAGGCTACACTTTGACTTAAACTCTAATGCCTACTCCTTTGGGGTGATCCTTGCATGTTCTCAGTCTCAGTTTTTTTTGATCTGTAAAAGGAGGAACCAGTTCTCATCTTATAAGACAGGTGTGTGCCAAGTCATGTCATAATGTTGAAAAGAAAAGGGCAACTCAGTGCTTGGCACATAGACATGCTCAGCCTCTGGGGACCGCTTTGTTTTTTGTCATTGTCGTCATGGTGCCTGTTTGGTGGCTAGACCAGACATCAGCTAACAGTGGGACATCTTCCTCAGCATACTGTCTTCTTGCTCTTTAAAGGAGAAGAGATGTGGAAAACACTCCATTCTGGGTGTTTTCTTGGGTCACTGGTTGGATGTTTTGACTTTATAGCCAGACTCTTTGTGAATATTTTGGGTAATGTTTTTGTCCTCCACCAGGATGGAATACAAAATGACATTTTCAAATTCAGCATCTTTGTGATGGGAACAGACTCAGGAAGAGCCAATAACAGTTTTACATATATATTTAGGGCAGGTGTCTTTTGTGAACTGACACGGAGAATTATGTGTCAGCCTCTGCGACGTGTGTGCTTATTTTTAATTAATTCTCAGGTCCCATAAGAGAAGTTATTAGTACCTACTCCTTTTTTATGGGAGAGGAGACTGAGGTGACTTACCCACAGCCACAGTAATTGACATTGGTTGTTCACAGATCCTCTAAATCATTTGTGCTCCCTTCACAGTTTGACAATGACCTATTTTGTAAATCCTGTCTTTCCAACAGCAAAAAAATTCATAAAACCACCATTACCACAAAACTCCCAACATTTTCAAGCCTCCCTTAATGCCAGGGTGCAGACATGTGACTTAGATTCTACCAGTTAGGTATAAGCCACTTGGGGAACCAAGCAGGATGTGGGGTGCCCTCTTGGTTGTGGGAGTAGAGTCAGAGGTGACAGGGTCGTGGGTTCATGTACCAGCAGCTTCCTAACTGGAACCACCTTGGTGGTCCTCGGTGATATTTCTGAAAGCTCAGCCTGTTGCCCCTGACTTTCCAAAGGGTGCACAATTTTTCTAAAGTTCCCGAAAAAATTCCCCACTGTTTACAGCTCAAAACCTCAACTGAGAATCTGTTTTGGGCCCTGGTCCTTATTTCTCTAAAATTGATTACGACTGAGAAAAGTTCCTGCCTGCTGTCCGTGTCTCCTTTTCCTGCTGCTCCTGTGGCTGCCTTCTCTGCAGCCTGTGGGGTGGAGCAGAGCCCAGCAGTCTGGCCAGCATCCACCTCCCCAGCCTGGGGACTGTGGGGCCTCAGTGCTGAAAAGCCTGGGCAGAGCCGTCTCACCAGCTCTTGTTGTCTCTTTCCTGGCAGTCAGGTTTGTATATTTAATAACCCCACCCCCACCCCCCCACAAAGGCTTTAGGGTTCCAGGGCTGAGCAGTATAGCAGATTATACCCCATTATGATCCCTTGTCTTGCTTTCAGGAACATTGAGCCACACTGACTATCAAGACCTATTTCTATAAGGTTGGAAGAGAATAGGTGCTTTTGTGACTCACTGCCTGTTCTGGTCCCAGGCTCATCATCTGCTTTGGGGCCAGCCACAGCTCTGAGCCAAAGAGCAACCCTTGCAGGAATTTCTCAAGGGAGCCTTTAGTTATAAGCTGATTGACTCCTTCAGGGGCCCGAGCTTTCCAGTGCCATTGGTGGTGTCTCTTTAGCTTTTGTTCTGTATCTAGGTTGTTAATAGTGTACTTATTGACTGGAGAAAATCTGTGATCCCATTTGCCTCTATAACCTTTCAGTTGTATAGCCAGCCTAGCAGTCCCTGCACTGAAAATGTGTGCCACTTTTGCCTGCTGCTTGGAAGAATGCCAGATGTAGAAAAGAGAAGTCGGTTTGCAAAACAGAGGAAAACAGACCTTTCTCCTAGTATTTCCTTAAAATATTTTCCAATTTATCTATCACTTTTAACCTGTTCATATATCTCCTTATTGTGTCAGTTTTTGTATTTTATGCTTTTCAGGATTTTTTTTCCCCCAATGGCATCATTTTACAGTGTATGAGATATTCACTTATAATTTAAAACAGTCTTTTGTGTATAGCTGGCTACATCTCCATCCTCCTTCCACATTTCATTGATTTATGCCTTTCTCTTTGTCTTGATTAGTTCCAGCATGAGTTTGTCTCTTTTGTTAGTATTTCCAGAGAACCAGATTTTAGATTTATTAACTATACTGTTTTTCTATTCACTTACGTCTACTTTTGTTTATGTTATTATTCTGTGTTATTTTCCTCTTTTATTCCTAAGATTTTTAAGTGGAATGCTTAGCATCATTATTTTTGCTTTTATGTTGTAACAGAATCATCTAATGCTCTAATTTTTCAAATGAGGTCTGCTGTGCCAGGATCCTATAGTTTTGCTATTTTTTGGGTTTTTTTTTTTTTTTTTTTTTTTTTTGCGGTATGCAGGCCCCTCACTGTTGTGGCCTCTCCTGTTGCGGAGCATAGGCTCCGGACGCGCAGGCTCAGCAGCCAC
>NW_006784061.1:429258-466100 GCF_000442215.2 Lipotes vexillifer | reverse complement strand
CGGCTTACGGGCCCAGCCGCTCCGCGGCATGTGGGATCTTCCCGGACCGGGGCACGAACCCGTGTCCCCTGCATAGGCAGGTGGACTCTCAAGCACTGCACCACCAGGGAAGCCCAGTTTTTCTATTTTTAACTTTATTTTAATTATCTCCTTACTTTACAGTTATTGTGTTCTGGATTCTTTTTCTCATCTGTATCATGTGCTACAGCATGAAAGTTAAAAATATGGCTTTATCATAAGATTGGATAGGTTAGAAACCCAATTCCTATACTAACCAATATGTGACCTTCTTCAGAGACAGGTGGTGAAGACTGCATAGCTAATACATGTAAAAGGTTTTGCTTAAACCATTCTGTAAGTGTTCATAGCAAAGTTCCCTTGGGCATACTCAAGGATCTAAACATTTGGGGTGGTGGGCATATTGATTAGTGGCACAGGTGTCTCAGCATGGGTAGTGGGTAGACCTCACACACTTGATTCAGGTCTGCGATCTTGTACTCGGTGCTGCTGTCCTGGGTTGTTTCTTTGGGTTTCCTGTTTGTTCAGGTGCCTTCCTTGAGGAGTACACCATTCTGCTACTTACACAACTTCCTTTCTTTACATGATATAAATTATTCACCCCATAAAGCAGCACACATCTTACTATTTTCTTTTATTTAGGCTTTTTGTTGAATGGCCATGTTTTCTTTATTCTTGGTAAAGGTTGGACCATAGTCGCTCTTGTTTTTAGCAATTAAAGTGACTATTTAAAGACGAAAAGGCGCATTCTTATGTAATCATCCAGGTATGGTGAAATGCAACCATTTTCAACTCTTTATGGAATATAAGAACTTCTTGCTTTTTGATTTGTTTTCATGACTCCTTCTCCTTTTCCATTCTTTATTAATCTGTGACTTTTTTTAATTTTTAAAAGTTTATTAAAAAATAAAACCTAATGGTACAAAAAGTTTGAAAGTAAAAGAATTGGAAAAGATATACTGTGCAAATATAAACCAAAAGGAAATTATATAATAACAGATACAGTAGACTTGAAAGCAAAAGCGTTACTAGAAATAAACAAGGGCAGTTCATATCAACAAGTTCAATTTACCAGGAAGTTTTAAATTTGTATGCACTTCAAATTATATAGAGCAACAGAGCTACAAGGAAAAAATAGACAAATTCACTATCATAATAGGAGATTTAACATACTGCTGTCATACACTGATAGAGGATACCTCTTTCAGAACCAGCAGACCCCCCCCAAAAAAACAAAATTAGTAAGGATATAAAAAACTTAATAACGTGAGCAGAAAATTTGATTCAACAAGCAGATATATAGTCACTATACTCCAAAAGTTTAAATTACAAGTTATTTTCAAGCACACTTGGAACATTTTTTAAACTGACCATATTGTGCTATAAGGAAAATTTTAACAAATTTCTAAGTATTAAATTATACAGAGTGTGTTCCTTGACTTGTAGTTAACCTAAAAAAAAGTTACAAAAAAGTAACTACAAGTTATGAAAAACACTACTTCTAAGTAACCCCCCAAAAAACAAATCATAATTGGAGTTAGAAAATAATTTGAATTGAATGATAATAAAAATATTACATACCAAAACGTGGATGTAACTAAAGCTGTGCTTACAGGAAAATGTATAGTCTTTTTTTTCTCTCAAGGTAACAGTAGTGTTTTTTTTTTTTTTAATGCACACATGGCTATAAACCTAATAAATAGGTTTTCTCTATTTTTTTTATACAGCAGGTTCTTATTACTCATCAATTTTATACACATCAGTGTATACGTTGTCAATACCAATCGCCCAATTCATCACCCCCCCACCCACACCCCCCCACGGCTTTCCCCCCTTGGTGTCAATATGTTTGTTCTCTACATCTGTGTCTCAATTTCCACCCTGCAAACCGGTTCATCTGTACCGTTTTTCTAGGTTCCACATATATGCGTTAATATACGATATTTGGTTTTCTCTTTCTGACTTACTTCACTCTGTACGTCAGTCTCTAGATGCATCCACATCTCTAAAAATGACCCAAGTTCGTTCCTTTTTATGGTTGAGTAATATTCCATTGTATATATCTACCATGTCTTCTTTATCCATTCTTCTGTCAGTGGGCATTTAGGTTGCTTCCATGACCTGGCTATTGTAAATAGTGCTGCAGTGAACATTGGGGTGCATGTGTCTTTTTGAATTGTGGTTTTCTCTGGGTATATGTCCAGTAGTGGGATTGCTGGATCACATGGTAATTCTATTTTTACTTTTTTAAGGAACCTCCATACTGTTCTCCATAGTGGCTGTATCAGTTTACATTCCCACCAGCAGTGCAAGATGGTTCCTTTTTCTCCACAACTTCTCCAGCATTTGTTGTGTGTAGATTTTCTGATGAAGCCCATTCTAACGGGTGTGAGGTGATACCTCACTGTAGTTTTGATTTGCATTTCTCTAATAATTAGTGATGTTGAGCAGCTTTTCATGTGCTTCTTGGCCATATGTATGTCTTCTTTGGAGAAATGACAGTTTAGGTCTTCTGCCCATTTTTGGATTGGGTTGTTTGTTTGTTTGTTTGTTTGTGGTATGCGGGTCTCTCACTGTTGTAGCCGCTCCCGTTGTGGAGCACAGACTCCGGACGTGCAGGCTCAGCAGCCATGGCTCACAGGCCTACCCACTCCACGGCATGTGGGATCTTCCCGGACCAGGGCACGAACCCGCATCCCCTGCATCGGCAGGCGGACTCTCAACCACTGCACCACTAGGGAAGCCTGGGTTGTTTGTTTTTTTAATATTCATCTACATGAGCCCTTTAGTTATTTTGGAGATTAATCCTTTGTCCGTTGATTCATTTGCAAATATTTTCTCCCATTCTGAGGGTTGTTTTTTCGTCTTGTTTATGGTTTCCTTTGCTGTGCAAAAGCTTTTAAGTTTCATTACGTCCCATTTGTTTATTTCTGTTTTTATTTCCAGTACTCTAGGAGGTGGATCAAAAAAGATCTTGCTGTGATTTGTGTCAAAGAGTGTTCTCCCTGTGTTTTCCTCTAAGAGTTTTATAGTGTCCGGTCTTACGTTTAGGTCTCTAATCCATTTTGAGTTTATTTTTGTATATGGTGTTAAGGAGTGTTCTAATTTCATTCTTTTATATGTAGCTGCCCAGTTTTCCCAGCACCACTTATTGAAGAGACTGTCTTTTCTCCATTGTATATCCTTGCCTCCTTTGTCATAGATTAGTTGACCATAGGTGCAAGGGTTTATCTCTGGTCTTTCTATCCTGTTCCATTTATCTGTATTTCTGTTTTTGTGCCAGTACCATATTGTCTTGATTACTGTAGCTTTGTAGTCTAGTCTGAAGTCAGGGAGTCTGATTCCTCCAGCTCCGTTTTTTTCCTTCAAGACTGCTTTGGCTTTTGGGGGGCTTTTGTGTCTCCATACAAATTTTAAGATTTTTTGTTCTAGTTCTGTAAAAAATGGCATTTGTAATTTGACAGGGATTGCATTGAATCTGTAGATTGCTTTGGGTAGTAGAGTCATTTTCACAATGTTGATTCTTCCAAACCAAGAACGTGGTATATCTCTCCATCTGTTGGTATCATCTTTAATTTCTTTCATCAGTGTCTTATAGTTTTCTGAGTACAGGTTTTTGTCTCCCTAGGTAGGTTTATTCCTAGGTATTTTATTATTTTTGTTGCAGTGGTGAATGGGAGTGTTTCCTTAATTTCTGTTTCAGATATTTCATCATGAGTGTATAGGAATGCAAGAGATTTCTGTGCATTAATATTGTATCCTGCAACTTTACCAAATTCATTGATTAGCTCTAGTAGTTTTCTGGTGGCATTTTTAGGATTCTCTATGTATATTATCATGTCATCTTCAAGCAGTGACAGTTTTACTTCTACTTTTCCAATTTGTATTCCTTTTATTTCTTTTTCTTCTCTAATTGCTGAGGCTAGGAATTCCAAAACTATGTTGAATAATAGCGGTGAGAGTGGACATCCTTGTCTTGTTCCTGATCTTAGAGAAAATGCTTTCAGTTTTTCACCATTGAGAATGATGTTTGCTGTGGGTTTGTTGCACATGGCCTTTATTATGGTGAGGCAGGTTCCCTCTGTGCCCACTTTCTGGAGAGTTTTTATCATAAATGGGTGTTGAATTTTGTCAAAAGCGTTTTCTGCATCTGTTGAGATGGTCATATGGGTTTTTTTTCTTCAACTTGTTTATATGGTGTATCACATTGATTGATTTGTGTATATTGAAGAATCCTGCATCCCTGGGATAAATCCCACTTGATCATGGTATATGATCCTTTTAATGTGTTGTTGGATTCTGTTTGCTAGTATTTTGTTGAGGATTTTTGCATCTATGTTCATCAGTGATATTAGTCTGTAATTTTCTTTTTTTTTGTAGTATCTTTGTCTGGTTTTGGTATCAGGGTGATGGTGGCCTCATAGAATGAGTTTGGGAGTGTTCCATCCTCTGCAATTTTTTGGAAGAGTTTGAGAAGGATAGGTGTTAGCTCTTCTCTAAATGTTTGATAGAATTCACCTGTGAAGCACTCATTCATTTAACACGTTTTTTTTTGTTTTTTTTGTTTTTTTTTTTTGTGGTATGCGGGCCTCTCACTGTTGTGGCCTCTCCCGTTGCGGAGCACAGGCTCTGGACGCACAGGCTCTGGACGCACAGGCTCAGCGGCCATGGCTCACGGGCCCAGCTGCTCTGCAGCATGTGGGATCTTCCCAGACCGGGGCACGAACCCGTGTCCCCTGCATCGGCAGGCGGACTCTCAACCACTGCACCACCAGGGAAGCCCTGTTGGAAGATTTTTAATCACAGTTTCAATTTCATTACTTGTGATTGGTCTGATCATATTTTTTATTTCTCCCTGTATCAGTCTTGGAAGGTTATACCTTTCTAAGAATTTGTCCCTTTTTTCCAGGTTGTCCATTTTATTGGCATAGAGTTGCTTGTAGTAGTCTCTTAGGATGCTTTGTATTTCTGCGGTGTCTGTTGTAACTTCTTCTTTTCCATTTCTAATTTTATTGATTTGAGTCCTCTCCCTCTTTTTCTTGATGAGGCTGGCTAATGGTTTATCAATTTTGTTTATCTTCTTAAAGAACCAGCTTTTAGTTTAATTGATCTTTGCTATTGTTTTCTTTCTTTCTGTTTCATTTACTTCTGCTCTGATCATTATGATTTCTTTCCTTCTGGTAACTTTGGGTTTTGTCTGTTCTTCTTTCTCTGGTTCCTTTAGGTGTAAGGTTAGATTATTTATTTGAGATTTCTCTTGTTTCTTGACGTAGGCTTGTATAGCTATAAAGTTCCCTCTTAGAACTGCTTTTGCTGCATCCCATAGGTTTTGGATTGTCGTGTTTTCATTGTCATTTTTCTCTAGGTATTTTTTGATTTCCTCTTTGATTTCTTCAGTGATCTCTTGATTATTTAGCAACATAGTGTTTAGCCTCCATGTGTTTGTGTTTTGGTGTGTTTGTATTTTTTACACCTTTTTTCCTGTAATTGATATCTAGTCTCATAGCATTGTGGTTGGAAAAGATACTTGATACAATTTGAATTTTCTTAAATTTACAGAGGCTTGATTTGTGACCTAAGATATGATCTATCATGGAGAATGTTCCATGGGCACTTGAGAAGAAAGTGTATTCTATTGTTTTTGGATGGAATGTCCTATAAATATCAATTAAATCTATCTAGTCTTTTGTGTCATTTAAAGCTTCTGTTTCCTTATTTATTTTCATTTTGGATAATCTGTCCATTGGTGTAAGTGAGGTGTTAAAGTCTCCCACTATTACTGTGTTACTGTCGATTTCCTCTTTTATAGCTTTTAGTAGTTGCCTTATGTATTCAGGTGTTCCTATGTTGGGTGCATATATATTTACAATTGTTATATCTTCTTCTTGGATTGATCCCTTGATCATTATGTAGTGTCCTTCCTTGTCTCTTGTAACATTCTTTATTTTAAAGTCTATTTTATCTGATATGAGTATTTCTACTCCAGCTTTCTTTTGATTTCCATTTGCATGGAATATCTTTTTCCATCCCCTCACTTTCAGTCTGTATGTGTCCCTAGGTTTGAAGTGGGTCTCTTGTATACAGTATATATATGGATTGTTTTTGTATCAATTCATGAAGCCTGTGTCTTTTGGTTGGAGCATTTAATCCATTCACGTTTAATGTAATTATTGATATGTATGTTCCTATAACTGTTTTGTTAATTGTTTTGGGTTTGTTTTTGTAGGTCCTTTTCTTCTCTTGTGTTTCCCACTTAGGGAAGTTCCTTTAGCATTTGTTGTAGAGCTGGTTTGGTGGTGTTGAATTCTCTTAGCTTTTGCTTGTCTGTAAAGCTTTTGATTTCTCCATTGAATCTGAATGAGATCCTTGCCGGGTAGGGTAATCTTGGTTGTAGTTACTTCCCTTTCATCACCTGAAGTATATCATCCCACTCCCTTCTGGCTTGGAGAGTTTCTGCTGAGAAATCAGCTATTAACTTTATGGGAGTTCCCTTGTATGTTATTTGTCATTTTTCCCTTGCTGTTTTCAATAATTTTTCTTTGTATTTAATTTTTGCCAATTTGATTACTATGTGTCTCGGCATGTTTCCCGTTGGGTTTATCCTGTATGGGCCTCTCTGCACTTTCTGGACTTGGGTGGCTATTTCCTTTCCCATGTTAGGGAATTTTTTGACTATAATCTCTTCAAATATTTTCTCGGGTCCTTTCTCTCTCTCTTCTCCTTCTGGGACCCCTGTAATGCAAATGTTGTTGCGTTTACTGTTGTCCCAGAGGTCTCTTAGGCTGTCTTCATTTCCTTTCTTTCTTTTTTCTTTATTCTGTTCTGCAGCAGAGAATTCCACCATTCTGACTTCCAGGTCACTTATCCGTTCTTCTGCCTCAGATATTCTGCTATGGATTCCTTCTAGTGTATTTTTCTTTTCAGTTTTTGTATTGTTCATCCCTGTTGGTTTGTTCTTTAATTCTTCTAGGCCTTTGTTAAACATTTCTTGCGTCTTCTCGACCTTTGCCACCATTCTTTTTCCAACGTCCTGGATCATCTTCACTATCATTATTCTGAATTCTTTTTCTGGAAGGTTGCCTATGTTCACTTCATTTAGCTGTTTTTCTGGGGTTTTATCTTGTTCCTTCATTTGGAACATAGTCCTCTGCCTTTTCGTTTTGTCTGTCTTTCTGTGAATGTGGTTTTCGTTCCACAGGTTGCAGGATTGTAGTTCTTGCTTCTGCTGTCTTCCCTGTGGTGGATGAGACTATCTAAGAGGCTTGTGTAGGTTTCCTGATCAGAGGGATTGGTGGTGGGTAGAGCTGGATGTTGCTCTGGTGGGCAGAGCTCAGTAAAACTTTAATCCCCTTGACTGCTGTTGGGTGGGGCTGAGTTCCCTCCCTGTTGGTTGTTTGGCCTGAGGCAACCCAAAACTGGAGACTACCTGGGCTCCTTGGCCAGGCTAATAGCAGACTCTGGGAGGGCTGACACCAAGGAGTACTTCCCAGAACTTATGCTGCTAGTGTTCTTGTCCCCATGGTGAGCCACAGCCATCCCCGCCTCTGTAGGGGACCCTCCAACACTAGCAGGTAGGTCTGGTTCAGTCTCCTATGGGGCCACTGCTCCTTCACCTGGGTCCCAATGCACACAGTAGTTTGTGTTTGCCCTCCAAGAGTGGAGTCTCTCTTTCCCCCAGTCCTGTTGGAAGTCCTGCAGTCAAATCCCACTAACCTTCAAAGTGTGATTCTCTAGGAATTCCTCCTCCTGTTGCCAGACCCCCAAGTTGGGAAGCCTGACATGTGGTTCAGAACCTTCACTCCACTGAGTGGACTTCTGTGGTATAATTGTACACCAGTTTGTGAGTCACCCATGCAGCAGTTATGGGATTTGATTTTACTGTGATTGTGCCCCTCCTGTTGTCTCACTGTGGCTTCTCCTTTGTCTTTGGATGTGGAGTATCTTTTTTGGTGATATCCAGTGTCTTTCTGTCGATTATTGTCCAGCAGCTAGTTGTGAATCTGGTGTTCTCACAAGAAGGAGTGAGAGCACGTCGTTCTACTCTGCCATCTTGGTTCAGGCTTCCCTAATCTGTGACTGAAACTGTTCAATTTTTACATGAGAATTTTGTTTAAAATTTAGCATATTTACTAAAATACAGTATAGTGTACTTATTAGCAAATACCCTGGCCCTCTGTTTAGTTCATTTTGATTTTCTTCTCTGTTGCATAGTTTCTCTACCTGCTTATCAAATAGTCTTTATGTATTTATTTATTTTTCTTCTCTTTTAATCTTTATTGGAGATAATTGCTTTACAATGGTGTGTTAGTTTCTGCTTTATAACAAAGTGAATCGGTTATACATATACATATGTTCCCATATCTCTTCCCTCTTGCATCTCCCTCCCTCCTACCCTCCCTATCCCACCCCTCCAGGCGGTCACAAAGCACCCAGCCGATCGCCCTGTGCTATCCGGCTGCTTCCCACTAGCTATCTACCTTACCTTTCTTAGTGTATATATGTCCATGCCTCTTTCTCACTTTGTCACAGCTTACCCTTCCCCCTCCCCATATCCTAAAGTCCATTCTCTAGTAGGTCTGTGGCTTTATTCCTGTCTTACCCCTAGGTTCTTCATGACATTTTTTTCCCTTAAATTCAATATATACGTGTTAGCATATGGTATTTGTCTTTCTCTTTCTGACTTACTTCACTCTGTATGACAGACTCTGGGTCCTTCCACCTAATTACAAATAGCTCAATTTCGTTTCTTTTTATGGCTGAGTAATATTCCATTGTATATATGTGCCACATCTTCTTTATCCATTCATCCGACGACGGGCACTTAGGTTGTTTCCATCTCCGGGCTATTGTAAATAGAGCTGCAATGAACATTTTGGTACATGACTCTTTCTGAATTTTTGGTTTTCTCAGGGTATATGCCCAGTAGTGGGATTGCTGGGTCTTATGGTAGTTCTATTTGCAGTTTTTAAGGAACCTCCATACTGTTCTCCATAGTGGCTGTACCAGTTCACATTCCCACCAGCAGTGCAAGAGTGTTCCCTTTTCCCCACACCCTCTCCAGCATTTATTGTTTCTAGATTTTTTGATGATGGCCATTCTGACCGGTGTGAGATGATATCTCATTGTAGTTTTGATTTTCATTTCTCTAACGATTAATGATGTTGAGCATTCTTTCATGTGTTTGTTGGCAGTCTGTATATCTTCTTTGGAGAAATGTCTATTTAGGTCTTCTGCCCATTTTTGGATTGGGTTGTTTATTTTTTTGTTATTGAGCTGCATGAGCTGCCTGTAAATTTTAGAGATTAATCCTTTGTCAGTTGATTCATTTGCAAATATTTTCTCCCATTCTGAGGGCTGTCTTTTGGTCTTGTTTATGGTTTCCTTTGCTGTGCAAAAGCTTTGAAGTTTCATTAGGTCCCATTTGTTTATTTTTGTTTTTATCTCCATTACTCTAGGAGATGGGTCAAGAAGGATCTTGCTGTGATTTATGTCATAGAGTGTTCTGCCTATGTTTTCCTCTAAGAGTTTGATAGTTTCTGGCCTTACATTTAGGTCTTTAATCCATTTTGAGCTTATTTTTGTGTATGGTGTTAGGGAGTGATCTAATCTCATACTTTTACATGTACCTGTCCAGTTTTCCCAGCACCAGTTATTGAAGAGGCTGTCCTATCTCCACTGTACATTTTTGCCTCCTTTATCAAAGATAAGGTGACCATATGTGCATGGGTTTATCTCTGGGCTTTCTATCCTGTTCCATTGATCTATCCTTGTTTTTGTGACAGTACCATACTGTCTTGATTACTGTAGCTTTGTAGTATAGTCTGAAGTCAGGGAGCCTGATTCCTCCAGCTCCGTTTTTTGTTATCAAGATTGATTTGGCTATTCGGGGTCTTCTTTGTGTTTCCATACAAATTGTGAAATTTTTTGTTCTAGTTCTGTGAAAAATGCCAGTGGTAGTTTGATAGGGATTGCATTGAATCTATAGATTGCTTTGGGAAGTAGAGTCATTTTCACAATGTTGATTCTTCCAATCCAAGAACATGGTATATCTCTCCATCTGTTTGTATCATCTTTAATTTCTTTCATCAGTGTCTTATAATTTTCTGCATACAGGTCTTTTGTCTCCTTAGGTAGGTTTATTCCTAGATATTTTATTCTTTTTGTTGCAATGGTAAATGGGAGTGTTTTCTTGATTTCACTTTCAGATTTTTCATCATTAGTATATAGGAATGCCAGAGATTTCTGTGCATTAATTTTGTATCCTGCTACTTTACCAAATTCATTGATTAGCTCTAGTAGTTTTCTGGTAGCATCTTTAGGATTCTCTATGTATAGTATCATGTCATCTGCAAACAGTGACAGCTTTACTTCTTCTTTTCCGATTTGGATTCCTTTTATTTCCTTTTCTTCTCTGATTGCTGTGGCTAAAACTTCCAAAACTATGTTGAATAAGAGTGGTGAGAGTGGGCAACCTTGTCTTGTTCCTGATCTTAGTGGAAATGCTTTCAGTTTTTCACCATTCAGGACTATGTTGCCTGTGGGTTTCTCATATATGGCCTTTATTATGTTGAGGAAAGTTCCCACTGTGCCTACTTTGTGCAGGGTTTTTATCATGAATGCATGTTGAATTTTGTCGAAAGCTTTCTCTGCATCTATTGAGATGATCATATGGTTTTTCTCCTTCAATTTGTTAATATGGTTAATCACATTGATAGATTTGCGTATATTGAAGAATCCTTGCATTCCTGGAATAAACCCCACTTGATCATGGTGTATGATCCTTTTAATGTGCTGTTGGATTCTGTTTGCTAGTATTTTGTTGAGGATTTTTGCATCTATGTTCATCAGTGATATTGGCCTGTACTTTTCTTTCTTTGTGACATCTTGTCTGGTTTTGGCATCAAGGTGATGGTGGCCTCGTATAATGAGTTTGGGAGTGTTCCTTCCTCTGCTATATTTTGGAAGAGTTTGAGAAGGATAGGTGGTAGCTCTTCTCTAAATGTTTGATAGAATTTGCCAGTGAAGACATCTGGTCCTGGGCTTTTGTTTGCTGGAAGATACATATATATATTCTTTTGCGGTACGCGGGCATCTCACTGTTGTGGCCGCTCCTGTTGCGGAGCAACAGGCTCCGGATACGCAGGGTCAGCAGCCATGGCTCACGGGCCCAGACACTCTGCGGCATGTGGGATCCTCCTGGACTTGGGCACTAACCTGCGTCCCCTGCATCCGCAGACGGATTCCCAACCACTGTGCCACCAGGGAAGCTCTGTTGGAAGATTTTTAATCACAGTTTCATTTTCAGTGCTTGTAATTGGTCTGTTCATATTTTCTGTTTCTTCCTGGTTCAGTCTTGGAAGGTTGTGCTTTTCTAAGAATTTGTCCATTTCTTCCAGGTTGTCCATTTTATTGGCATAGAGTTGCTTATAGTAATGTCTCATGATCCTTTGTATTTCTGCCGTGTGAGTAGTTCCTTCTCCTTTTTCATTTCTAATTCTATTGATTTGAGTCTTCTCCCTTTTCTTCTTGATGAGTCTGGCTAATGGTCTATCAACTTTGTTTATCTTCTCAAAGAACCAGCTTTTTGTTTTATTGATCTTTGTTATCGTTTCCTTCATTTCTTTTTCATTTATTTCTGATCTGATTTTTATGATTTCTTTCCTTCTGCTAACTTTGGGGTTTTTTTGTTCTTCTTTCTCTAATTGCTTTAGGTGCAAGGTTAGGTTGTTCATTCGAGATGTTTCCTGTTTCTTAAGGTGGGCTTGTATTGCTACAAACTTCCCTGTTAGACCTGCTTTTGCTGCATCCCATAGGTTTTGGGTCATGTCTCCACTGTCATTTGTTTCTAGGTATTTTTAAATTTCCTCTTGATTTCTGCAGTGATCACTTCGTTATTAAGTAGTGTAAGGTTTTGCCTCCATGTGTTTGTATTTTTTACAGATCTTTTCCTGTAATTGATATCTAGTCTCATAGCCTTGTGGTTGGAAAAGATACTTGATACAATTTCAGTTTTCTTAAATTTACCAAGGCTTGATTTGTAACCCAAATCAAATACAAACCCAAATTTGTAA
Organism: Lipotes vexillifer; assembly: GCF_000442215.2. Taxonomy (NCBI): domain Eukaryota; kingdom Metazoa; phylum Chordata; class Mammalia; order Artiodactyla; family Lipotidae; genus Lipotes; species Lipotes vexillifer. The sequence goes on along the minus strand of NW_006784061.1, from coordinate 454,011 downwards.
CCCAAATGAGCACTTGAGAAAAATGTGTATTTTGTTGTTTTTGGATGGAATGTCCTATAAATATCAATTAAGTCCATCTTGTTTAATGTATCATTTAAAGCTTCTGTTTCCTTATTTATTTTCATTTTGGATGATCTGTCCATTGGTGAAAGTGGGGTGTTAAAGTCCCCTACTATGAATGTGTTACTGTTGATTTCCCCTTTTAATGGCTATTAGTATTTGCCTTATGTATTGAGGTGCTCCTATGTTGGGTGCATAAATATTTACAATTGTTATATCTTCTTCTTGGATCGATCCCTTGATCATTATGTAGTGTCCTTCTTTGTCTCTTCTAATAGTCTTTATTTTAAAGTCTATTGTATCTGATAATGTGAATTGCTGCTCCGGCTTTCTTTTGGTTTCCATTTGCATGGAATATCTTTTTCCATCCCCTTACTTTCAGTCTGTATGTGTCTCTAGTTCTGAAGTGGGTCTCTTGTAGACAGCATATATATGGGTCTTGTTTTGTTATCCATTCAGCCAATCTGTGTCTTTTGGTGGGAGCATTTAGTGCATTTACATTTAAGGTAATTATCGATATGTATGTTCCTATTCCCATTTTCTTAATTGTTTTGGGTTTGTTATTGTAGGTCTTTTCCTTCTCTTGTGTTTCTTGCCTAGAGAAGTTCCTTTAGCATTTGTTGTAAAGCTGGTTTGGTGGTGCTGAACTCTCTCAGCTTTTGCTTGTTTGTAAAGGTTTTAATTTCTCCATCAAATCTGAATGAGATCCTTGCTGGGTGGAGTAATCTTGGTTGCAGGTTTTTCTCCTTCATCACTTTAAATATGTCCTGACACTCCTTTCTGGCTTGCAGAGTTTCTGCTGAAAGATCAGCTGTTAACCTTATGGAGATTCCCTTGTGTGTTATTTGTTGTTTTTCCCTTGCTGCTTTTAATATGTTTTCTTTGTATTTACTTTTTGACAGTTTGATTAATATGTGTCTTGGCGTATTTCTCCTTCGATTTATCCTGTATGGGACTCTCTGTCCTTCCTGGACTTGATTAACTATTTCCTTTCCCATATTAGGGAAGTTTTCAACTATAACTTCAAATATTTTCTCCGTCCCTTTCTTTTTCTCTTCTTCTTCTCGAACCCCTATAATTCGAATGTTGGTGCGTTTAATCTTGTCCCAGAGGTCTCTGAGACTGTCCTCAGTTCTTTTCATTCTATTTTCTTTATTCTGCTCTGCAGCAGTTACTTCCACTATTTTATCTTCCAGGTCACTTATCCGTTCTTCTGCCTTAGTTATTCTGCTATTGATCCTATCTAGAGTATTTTTAATTTCATTTATTGTGTTGTTTATCATTGTTTATTTCATCTTTAGTAGTTCTAGGTCCTTGTGAAATGTTTCTTGCCTTTTGTCCATTCTGTTTCCAAGATTTTGGATCATCTTTACTATCATTATTCTGAATTCTTTTTCAGGTAGACTGCCTATTTCCTCTTCATTTGTTAGGTCTGGTGGGTTTATATCTTGCTTCTTCATCTACTGTGTGTTTTTCTGTCTTTTCATGTTGCTTATCTTAGTGTGTTTGGGGTCTCCTTTTTGCAGGCTGCAGGTTCGTAGTTCCTGTTGTTTTTGGTGTCTGTCCCCAGTGGCTAAGGTTGGTTCAGTGGGTTGTGTAGGCTTCTTGGTGGAGGGGACTAGTGCCTGTGTTCTGGTGGATCAGGCCTGATCTTGTCTTTCTGGTGGGCAGGTTCACATCTGGTGGTGTGGTTTGGGGTGTCTGTGGCCTTATTATGATTTTAGGCAGCCTCTCTGCTAATGGGTGGGGTTATGTTCCTGTCTTGCTAGTTGTTTTGCATAGGGTGTCCAGCACTGTAGCTTGCTGGTCGTTGGGTGAAGCTGGGTGATGGTGTTGAGATGGAGGTCTCTGGGAGATTTTAGCCGTTTGATATTATGTGGAACTGGGAGGTCTCTTGCGGACCAGTGTCCTGAAGTTGGCTCTTTCACCTCAGAGGCGCAGCCCTGACTTCTGGCTGTAGCACCAAGAGCCTTTCATCCACACGGCTCAGAATAAAAGGGAGAAAAAGTAGAAATAAAGAATTAGTAGAAGAAGAAAGAAAGAAAGAAAGGATGGAGGAAAGGAAGCAGGGAAGGAAGGAAGGAAAACAAGCATAAAGTAAAATAAAGATAAAATATAATAAAGTTATTAAAATAAAAAATAATTATTAAGTAAAAAAAAAAAAGGACGGATAGAACCCTAGGACAAATGGTGGAAGCAAAGCTATACAGACAAAATCTCACACAGAAGCATACACATACACACTCAAAAAAATAGGAAAAGGGGAAATAATCATAAATCTTGCTCTCAGAGTCCACCTCAATTTGGGATGATTCATTGTCTAAAGGAGGGAAGAAAGGAAAGAAAGAAAGAAGATAAAGTAAAATAAAGTTATTGAAATAAAAAATATTAAGAAAAAAATTAAAATAAAACAAAACAAAAAAAATGGACAGATAGAACCCTAGGACAAATGGTGGAAGCAAAGCTATACAGACAAAATCTCACACAGAAGCATACATATACATACTCACAAAAAGAGGAAAACGGGAAAAAATCATAAATCTTGCTCTCAAAGTCCACCTCCTCAATTTGGGATGATTCGTTGTCTATTCATGTATTCCACAGATGCAGGGTACATCAGGTTGATTGTGGAGCTTTAATCCACTGCTTCTGAGGCTGCTGGGAGAGATTTCCCTTTTTCTTCTTTGTTCTCACAGCTCCCAGGGCCTCAACTTTGGATTTGGCCCCGCCTCTGCGTGTAGGTCGCCGGAGGGCATCTGTTCTTCGCTCAGACAGGACGGGGTTAAAGGAGCAGCTGCTTCAGGGCCTCTGGCTCACTCAGGCCGTGGGGAGGGAGGGGCACGGAGTGCGGGGCGAGCCTGCGGCGGCAGATGCCGTCGTGACGTCGCTCTGGCGTGACGTTGCGCCGGTGCGACGCTTCAGCAGCCTGAGGCGCACTGTGTGTTCCTCTCGGGGAAGTTGTCCCTGGATCCCGGGACCCTGGCAGTGGCAGGCTGCACAGGCTCTCCGGAAGGCAGGTTTGGATGGTGACCTGTGCACGCACACAGGTTTCTTGGTGGCGGCAGCAGCAGCCTTAGCGTCTCATGCCCGTCTCTGGGGTCCACGCTTTTAGCTGCGGCTTGCGCCCGTCTCTGGAGCTCCTTTAAGCAGCGCTCTTAATCCTCTCTCCTCACGCACCAGGAAACAGAGGCAAGAAAAAGTCTCTTTCCTCTTCGGCAGGTCCAGACTTTTCCCTGCACTCCCTCCCGGCTAGCCATGGTGCACTAACCCTTTCAGGCTGTGTTCATGCCGCCAACCCCAGTCCTCTCCCTGCGATCCGATATCTGAAGCCCAAGCCTCAGCTCCTAGCCCCCGCCCGCCCCGGCGGGTGAGCAGACAAGCCTCTGGGCTGGTGAGTACCGGTCGGCACCGATCCTCTGTGTGGGAATCTCTCCGCTTTGACCTGCACACCCCTGTTGTTGTGCTCTCCTCTGCAGCCCCGAAGCATCCCCCCTCCACCACCCACAGTCTCCGCTTGCGAAGGGGCTTCTAGTGTGTGGAACCCTTTCCTCCTTCACAGCTCCCTCCCACTGGTGCAGGACCCGTCCCTATCCTTTTGTCTCTGTTTATTGTTTTTTCTTTTGCCCTACCCAGGTACGTGGGGAGTTTCTTGCCTTTTGAGAGGTCTGAGGTCTTCTGCCAGCGTTCAGTAGGTGTTCTGTAGGAGTTGTTCCACATGTAGATGTATTTCTGATGTATTTGTGGGGAGGAAGGTGATATCCGCGTCTTACTGTTCTGCCATCTTCCCCTCCTCTCCTCAAATAGTCTTTAAAGCAACAGTGGTTTAATTCAGCCCTTCATCTTCTGGATGGTGCCTTCTTTCAGTCACATGCATAATTTGTTGACAGATTTCTGAGGCTTGTTATGCTCGCTTGTCTGTCTGCGAGCTTTACTTATAAATGATAGCTTGACTGAGGCAGTATAAACATTGGGTCACATTTTCCCCTTCAAGTTTTCTGAAAGTGAAATGAGATTTGTCGTAAATCACCACCCCCACCTTGTTGATTATAAAACATTGCATTGACATATATACAGATATGTATAAAATAGATTACTAACAAGAACCTGCTGTATAAAAAATACATAAAATAAAATTCAAAAATTCAAAAAATAAAAAACATTGCATTCCCATTACTGAAAATCCCTCATGAGAATACCTTTATGCAGCCCGAGACCCGTGGCATCAGCAGGTAGGGGTCTTATCTTTCCATAGGAATGGAGGCAAGTAGTGAGCTGTCACCATGGTTTCTTGCCAGGTTCTCTGAAGTTGTACAGGTTCTACTGTGATCATAACATGGGAGGAGAACCTGTAGGGTCTGCTTCAGGCTCCTCTACATAGATATTATGATTGCTTGAGTTTTGTTTTTCTGTCAGAGAATAAGTAGAAACTTTTACTTCATGCTCCAGTGATAGTTTCATGACTGGAGGGCATCTGTGGCCCAAGCTGGAATGACCCTTCAGAGTTGTCCTGCATCACCTCATCCTTCTGTTTTCGGGCAGTGGTTCTCAGATTTGACACATATTCTTCCCAGTCCCCCTCCCTGAGTAGAATCCTTGGGTCCCTGGGTTCTGCCAGTAGAGACTCACCAGCAAAGCATTGCCATCTCTGCTGTCACCTACTCCTGTCACCAAGGGTTCTCACCAATTTGGAGGCATAGAGTCCAGCCTCCTAGGGGCGATGCAGGACAACTCTGAAGGGTAATTCCAGCTTAACAGCTCACTGAGTGGCTGCCTGAGTCCTTTGTCAAGACCACATCATGGTCCAGCTTCTCCTTTTGTTCAGTCCTGCTTCCTCCCCTTTCCTTTTTCACGTGTTGATCCTGAGCGTACTCCCTAAACACACTTCCTGCAACATCATCTCATTCTCTGAGTCTGCTTCCTAGGGACCCCATTCTGCAATACTCAGTTGATTCCCCCAAACTCCTCAGCCCCTTGCTTGGCGTGAACAGTGCCAGCCCTGATTGCACCTCAGGGCCTTCGCATGGGCTCTTTCTTCTGCCATACTGCCCCTCCCTTTGCATGTCCTGGTGGCTTGTTTCCTCACTTCAAGTCTCTGGTCAGATGCTACCTCATTGAGCAGGCCATTGTGACCTCCACATAATAAAATAAAATCCTTTCCTCATTATCTTACTTTATTTTTCATTCCTCCTGATGACCATCTGACAGAAATATTTGTTTACTCTGTCTTCCCCCACCAGTGTGTACGTTCCATGAGAATATTTTGTTTATTATTCCTTCCGCAGTGTCTGGCACATAGTAAGAACCCAGTAAATACTTGTTGAAAGGATGAATACATGAGTGAATTCTATCTGCTTTCCTTCTCTAAGCCTGAAAGTACTTTCTCTTTCCATGCCTCCTCCTGTTTAGTTGCAGTTGGATGGCCGCAGTTTCCAGCTAGAGAGAGCACATTCTAAAGTGTGCTCTTCACTACTTGAGCTAGTTAGGAGAGAGGAAAAAGATAGGATTCTTGGAAGAGTGCCTGGAGAAAGCCCATTTTTCCTAGGTGAGGAAGTGGGGGATAATCTTCTGGCTTGTTTCTTTTCTTCTTTTTTAAACTTTTCCTCTCTTATCATACTTCAAAGCATTGGACACTGACCTATGTGCTACATCCCTGTAGCCTTTAACCTCATCATTGTCTGTTACATGTGAATTACCAGGGGAGGTAATTCACTGAGCTGTATCTCATAGTGATCAGCAGCCCTTGGCTTGGCCATAGGAGTATCAGTTAGTTACTGGTGAGTCTCCCCAATTCACTCAGTCACTGACTTCATACATACTTCTCTTATGTCTAAATTCCTCTTTTATTAAAAAAAGGGTGAAGACAAAGCTCTTGCGACACAATATTTCAATTAAGAGAAATGAAAATGATTAAGCCCTAAACCCACACTTGTCCTCTGCTTAACAAGCCCTTGCGACACAATATTTCAATTAAGAGAAATGAAAATGATTAAGTCCTAAGCCCACACTTGTCCTCTGCTTAACAAACACTTTTTCTCCCGCACACAGGAATATGAGACCTGAACCTTCCTTTCCCACTGTGGAGGGGTTACAGTTTGAAGGAAGCAATTCACTTATCCGTCTAATTTCCGGAAGATCTTGATTGTGAAGTGCTGTTTGTAGATACCATCAGAGATGACCAGGTAAATGAGCAGTGACTGATTCAATTAATTGATAAGAATCTATTAGTATGGATCCAAATCATCTTGTTTGAGCACAGAGCGTTAGGTGCCAATAACTATCAGGGTGGCTGTCATTTCGTCTTGGTGGAATAGAGGATCCTGTGTGTGATGAAGCCCAGAAGGTGGCGCCGTGCACATTTAAGGGATAATTGATTTTTTTAAGTGCCAGTGGACCCTGTGTGGATAGCAGTTTGTGAGATATCCCTCTAATTGGTCAGTTTGAGGGGCAGAATCCACCCTTTCTGTGTCCAGAAGGCCTTCCCCTTTGAGGAAGTCAGGGCATTCACACTCTGCATGTTTTGGCAGGGAGTCAGAGGACTTACTTTGAAATCCTGGCTTTGCCATTTACAGGCTGTGTGGCTCCGAGCATGGTACTTAACCTTGGTTTTGCTCAATATAATTTAGGATAGATAAGAACTCTGTCATCAGGCTCTGAGGATTAAATGAAATAATGTATGCTAAGTGTGTTACCTGTGGTCAGGCCGCATGTCTGTTTTAGAAAAGGGCATCATTCTGGAGTGATGCGGCCCCTCTGATTGGCATGGTAAGTGGAGAGTGGGCTGGGCTGCAGCCCCCTCCAGCGCCTGCCTGGGCCAAGTGCCCTTGTGCTGCCCAGCCTGCCCTCCCCTCATCCCACTTTACCTGCAAACTTGTGAACCTGGAGTTAGTTGATATGGCCATGCTCATCTTAGATGATTAACAGTGGCAAGAAGAAGAGAAGGGTGCAGTGTTATTCCTTTGGAGGGAGATGGAGAGATAACCAGGACAATTTAAGCCTTGGAGCCTTAAAATATATAATCGGTATGCTACAGAGCCAGACTGGAATAAACAAAAAGGCATGTAATTTGAACAAAGGATTCTTGGAAATCTGAAGTGGAAACTTAGCCCCCAGAGCAGGAGATTTTACCTACTTGGAAAATTGAATTTGTTAACCTTCAGGATGTTGAAATTCCTGGATAACTTAGCAGAGTGTCTAAAATGTGGGTTCCCATGAACGATGACTTAGAGCTGGAGCTACAGTGCGGTTCTAGCAGTGGGGACATGTTGCTATGGAAACCCTGAAGCTGGAAGTTCCTCCATGCCTCAGAAAGGCTGTCAGTTAGATCCATGCACGTGGGGAGTCTAATGAAAACAGACACTTGTCATTTTTCCAGCAGCCATCTAACATTATATACATTTAAAATATGACCATGGAAAGAAAAGCCTGTGGTTAAGTTGAGCAGTTTAAGAGAATTCTCTTGTGTGGCTTTGACAGGGCAGATTTTTTTTTCTCTCCCTCTACATTAAAGGAAAAAAGTGAGGCCCTCCAGTGTTGAGCAGAAACACAAATAGGAGGACCACTTATGGTGGTTCATTCCAGGCTGTTGGAGGGGAGCCTCAGACCTACAACCCTTATTTACTTCACAGTGAGGGTGGCTGGCTCTCCCTTTCATATTCACCCCTCTCAAACTGGGTCCCCAGAGCTTTTGGTATTGTGAACTCACACTGGTTGACTGATAGGTACTTTTCTTTTAATGGGGCAGCTCATAAAAGAGACCTTCATTAGACATCACTCTCTGCAAATGTCAGATGCTGAGGAATAAGGAATCATAGTTTTTGCTTAGATTGACTTGCCATTTGAGGCCAACTGCTGGGATCTGACTTTCCCTGAGAACACAAATCAATAGTCAGTAGAGAAATCACAGAAGAAGAGCTGGTTGAAGATGGGGTATTACTATTTGTTTTCAATTGAATGTATGTGTATATATATATATATATATATATATATATTTGCTTATTTTTACCCAAACATGCTAATTTTGAGCTGCAGTTTGCAGAAGAAACACTTGTACTTCTTATCATGGGATGATTAATAATAAGATGGGAACACTTTTTTCAGATTGGGCTGGGAACTGAGGACCTGGTGGTTATGAACAATGTCAGGCACAAACAAAGAGCTGAAAGCTCACATTCAGTCACACCTGCCTTTGCCTAACCCATTAGGCAGCCAAATGACAATTGAAAATTCAGTTCCCCACATTGAGAACTAAAGGCTGGTGCCTCTTTGACTTCTGAGTTCAGGGCATCCTACTCTTTTTACTTTTCTTTTATATGTCAAATCAGAAGTAGATCAACAGAAACCAGTGTCATTAGTTCTCCAGTTAAGTTTGGCTCATAAGAATGTAGCAAACTACATTTGGTTTTCAGCGATATTTGGAAATCTCATTTTATGTTCCAGATCTGATTGCATCTGGTAATTATCATCTCTTCTCTTTTTTTTTTTTTTTTTTGCGGTAAGCTGGCCTCTCACTGTTGCGGCCTCTCCCGTTGCGGAGCACAGGCTCCGGACGCGCAGGCTCAGCGGCCATGGCTCACGGGCCCAGCCGCTCCACGGCATGTGGGATCTTCCTGGACCGAGGCATGAACCCGCGTCCCCTGCATCGGCAGGCGGACTCTCAACCACTGCGCCACCAGGGAAGCCCTCACATCTCTTCTTGTGGCAAAGAAGCTAACAATATTGATGTGGAGAGACACAGATATTGCTTGCCCTCATGATTGAACTGGGGGAGGGGAGACAGTAATTACACATATCCCAAAAGTACACATATTATTTGGCACTAGATAAAGTTTCTGCTGAGAAACTCTTTCTTGGTATACACAGTAATGATGGTAATTAGTACAATAAAAACAGGAAACAGCAAACCAAAGTCACATATCTGTCCCCATAACTTTATACTCTAATATCAAACACTGCAGATGGATGGTTGGCAGAATGATCCCCCACATCAAATATATTCAAGTAGAAAGTGAGGCTCAGTGGTTAGAGTGTAAGACTTAACATGGACTCTACCACTAACTGACTGTGTAATCTTGGGAAAGTCACTCACGCAACCTGGCTATCAGTTTTAACACCTCTATTGTCAATATAAGAGAGTTGATCTAATTGAGGACAAGTTTTCTTTTCTGATTCTGTGTAAGTGCAAAGCCTGCCATGTGGCCTTTAGGAGCTGAGCTAGTAGCTACTTCCTGGATGGGCAAGGAAGGCCCTATTCCCACAGAAGCAGGAGTTGCGCTACAGCTTCCCAGCCTAACCACGAGGACATATGAGGACTAGAAGCTTTGTTCTGCTTCTGCAGAGCATGGGCAAGAGTCTAAGCACCTCTCTCTCAAATAGCAAGAGTTGCCCAGGCAGTGCACACACCAACATGCTTCTCTAAGTGCTCTTGGGTGAGAAGATGAGATGTTGCTCTGAGTGGGTCTTTTGGTTGGTAGTTATAGGATCTCAAAGTTGTGGCTACATGGTCATCACTTAGATTCTCTTAAATTTTGTGATTTGCTACTTTTGGTAGCACAGAATTAGAACTTGGGAAAGAACAAAGGGATGACCACCTTCCCCATAAGCTCTATTAATGACAATCATTTTATAGAGACAATTGCTCCTTTTTGGGAGTGCCTCCTCTGACTCGATGCTCTCTGCCAGCTGAAGGTGAAATTACAACAACTACAAACTTAATCTTGGCTGTGACCCCTGAATTGACCCTTTGAAGGAAACTGGATTGTGTCTGAGTCTGTTATCTCTGCAAGGAGACAAGCTGTCTTCAGAATTGCTTTTGGGGCCCCATCATGTCATTGTGAAATTGCAGTTGGTGATCTTGGCAACATTTTTCAGATTTCGTGCAGATAAGCTTGAACACATCCAGGTCCCTGGTTTCCAATGTTATTTAGAGAATTGGATGATTTAAAGCACTTATTTTTCCTTAACTCAATTCTCGTCATAATCCGTCAACATCACAGTACGTTTATTCTTCATTTCATTTTTATATGATCCTATTAGTTGGGAGTAACCCAAGTGATATTTTTCTTTACTATGGCCCTGTCTCCTCTTTGCCTTTGCTAGAACCTTTTACTAAGTCAGAATTCAGCCATCCTCTATGCAACAAATTTTATAACCCTGATTTTGCTCCTCGGGTTTTGCTAGGGATGAGATGAAGGCGGTTCCTTCTGTTCTATGCAAATGACATTTACAGCAATGTCTTTAAATCAGAGGTTTGAGTTGCCTCTCTTAGATGATTGAGGCTGATATGTTTGCAATCAGCTGCACTCCGTGGTGTCCTTGTGCTACTCCATGAAAGTGAAAGTAAGTTTTGGAATTGAGAGTGAGTCACACTTCCAGGCCCTAAGGAACATGGCCCCATCGTGGCTTCAGTGTGATGACTCAGCCGAAGTGGAGCCTAGGATGTGTGAAAGGCTTCATTCTTGGCTATGTGGCTGCCTCCTATTAAGTTTCCAGGTGAGGGACTTCCCTGGTGGAGCTGTGGTTAAGAATCCGCCTGCCAATGCAGGGAACACAGGTTCGAGCCCTGGTCCGGGAAGATCCCACATGCTGCAGAGCATCTAAGCCCGTGCGCCACAACTACTGAGCCTGCGCTCTAGAGCCCACAAGCCACAACTACTGAGCCCACGAGCCACAACTACCAAGCACACATGCCACAACTACTGAAGCCCATGCGTCTAGAGCCTGTGCTCTGCAACAAGGGAAGCCATGGAGATGAGAAGCCCACACACTGCAATGAAGAGTAACCCCTACTTGCCATAACTAGAGAAAGCCCATGCACAGCAACAAAGACCCGGTGCAGCCAAAAATAAATAAATTAATAAATAAATTTAAGTTAAAAATTAGAATAACAGTAAAAAAATTTTTTTTAATGTTTAAATAAATGAATAAATACTCTAAAAAAGTTTCCAGGTGAAACTGACATTCCCTGTTGTCAAGGAGCCAGTGGCTCTGAGTGAGCTCTCACCATAGCGGGACTGCTGACCTGCCTCAAGGGGCATTTCTGCATTTTCTGAGTTGGTTGCCTGTATATTGGAAACCTCACTGATCAGAGGCCATGACAGAAGACAACATTTACTGTCACCATTAAAGGTTATTTAAGGAATGCACATTCCTCCTGTACAACTGTTTTTCCCTTTGGCATAGCAGTAGAGGGCAATATGATAAAAGTCTCAGTTCAGTTCAATTTGACAGACTACTCATTGAGAATCTGTTGTGCTGGGACTAGTGAAATGAAGAGCTAAGGACTGCCCTGCTTATGAGGTACCACTTAAGTGGATTTGATGTGGGATGTGTTGAACTCAGTGACATGGTCATTGGGGAAAGAGAGGGAATCAGGGCTAGGATTATGGAAATAAACCAGCTCTGGAATTTTCCTCTCTAAACAGGTGGCCAGCATTGTAATATACTGTGTAAAGGGAGTTCCAATACCTTGTATTTAGTATCTGAATGAATGTGACTGTAGGCCTGGCTCATCCCTGAGGTTGCATGGATGGAGTACAGCAGTCCTCCTCATCCATGAGGATACATTCCAAGACCCCCAGTGGAGGCCTGAAACCTTGGATAGCGCTGGACCCTATATATGCTATATATTTTCTTATACATACATGATAAAGTTTAATTTATAAATTAGGCACAATAAGCGATTAGGAGCAATAACTAATTATAATCTAGAAGAATGATAGCAATATACTGTAATAAAAATTATGTGAATGTGGTCTCTCTCTCTTTCAAAATATCTTATTGTACAAACTTAATGCCCTTACCGTACACTGTGGCTGTAACTTTTGCAGTTTGAAGTGCAACAGCAAAACTAGCACAAATTTCTCTTTCCTTCTTCATAATTTCACAATAGAATATTTGTTCTTACAGTAGATCTTAGCAACCTCAGCATATGAATTTTTTTTCTTCCCTTACTAAGTCAACGACTTTCCCTTTTCAGTGAAAGGAAGGACTCTATGGCTTCTCTTTGGCATATCTGAACTGCCAGCATCACAACTCTTGTACTTTCGGGCCATTATTAAGTAAAATAAGGGTGACATGAACACAAGCCCTGCAATACCGCGACTGTCAATCTGATAACTGAGACGGCTACTAAGAGACTAACTGGCAGGAGACGCTCAACAAAGGGATGCTTCCCATTTCAGGCAGGACAGAGTGGGGCGAATGGGATGAGACTTCATCATGCTGTTTAGAACAGGGCACAATTTAAAACTTATGAATTTTTTTTCCTGGAATTTTTCATTTAATATTTTGGGACTGCTGTTGATCGTGTGTGATTGAAACCACAGACAGGGAAACCTCAGATAAGAGGGAGCTGCTGTACCTAGAGCTACATGATTCATCCCTGCAGATCTGGCCCTTACTTCTCGTTAGGGGTAGCGAGTCAGGACCCTGTTTCCTGAAGCAAGGGCCAGTGTGAGGTAAGAGTACTTTCAGAGTCTGGTTTACAGAAATAGGGATTGAAGCATAGTTTCATTTTCCACATTGTACTGATCACCCCCATTCTCTTTCATACAACTTACTTCACTTGGCTTCTGGGATGCCAAATGACTTGATGGTTCTACCTCACTGGTTATTCTTCTCAGTCTCCGTAACTGGTTCCTCCTCATTTCCTGACCTCCTAATGCTGGAATGCCTTGATCCTTTCTCTCTTCACACTCACTCCTTTATTCAGCCTCTTGGCATGAAAAGACATCTATATCCTGACCACTCAAATGTATGTTTCTAGCTGAGGTCTCTGTTCTAAAGTGCAGATTCACTTATCCGACAGTTTACTCAACATTTCCACTTGAGCCTCTCAAACTCAACAGGTTCCAAATCAGAGCTCCTTCTTTCCACCTCTGCTCCATCTGCAATCTTCCACATCTCAGTTTATGGCAAATCTGGTCTTCTAGTTGCTCAGCAAACGAAGACTTGAGCCATCGTCGTTCCTCTCTCTCTCTCTCTCTCTCATGCACATGACATCTATGTTGTCAGGAAATGCTGTTGGCCCTACCTTCAGAGCACATCCAGGGTTCAACACTTCTCACGGCCTCCTCTGTTACCACCTTGGGGGGAGCCTTCAGCATCTCATCTACATTCTGTATCATGACAATAATTGTCAAACTGCTTCTTACTCTGCCCCTCCTGCATAATCAGTTTTCAACACAGTACGGAAACTTATCTAAACCAGATAATGCCAGTCTTCAAAAACCCTGCAAATACTTCATGTCATTCACAGTGGAAGCCAGCGTTCTTATGAGGGTCTGCGTGGTCTAGCCTCAGTGACTTCTCAGACTCATCCCCTGAGGTCCTTATGCTCGGTGGCTCCACTGCAGCCTGCTGGTAGCTCCAGCACCCAAGCATCCTCCTCCCAGTCTCCACACTGGCTGCTTCCTCTGCTTTCCTCCAGTTATCTGCATACTTAACCTTCCTTATCTCCTTCTGGTCTTTACTCATTTGTCACTATCTCAATATGGCCTGCTTAGATCACCCTATTTTATTTTATTATTTTTTTCTTTCATTGAAGTCTAGTTGCTGTACAATATTATATAAGTTACAGGTATACAATATAGTGAGTCACAATTTTTAAAGGTTATAGTTATTAGAAAGTATTGGTTATATTCCCCTACATCCTTGTAGCTTATTGTACACCTAATAGTTCGTACCTCTTAATCCCCTACCCCTATATTGCCGCTCTCCTCTTCTGTCTCCCCACTGGTAGCCACTAGTTTGTTCTGTGTATTTGTGAGTCTGTTTTTTTTTGTTACATTCACTAGTGTGTTGTATTTTTTTTAGATTCCACATATAAGTCATATCATGCAGTATTTGTCTTTCTCTGCCTGACTTACCTCACATAGCATAATGCCAAGTCCATCCATGTTGCTGTATATGGCAAAATTTCATTCTTTTTTATGACCGAGTAGTATTCCATTGTATATACACGCCACATCTTCTTTGTCCATTCATCTCTTGATGGCACTTAGGTTGCTTTAGTATCTTGGCAATTGTAAATAATGCTGCTATGAACATTGGGGTGCATGAATTAGTGTTATTGTTTTTTTCGGATATATACCCAGCAGTGGAATTTCTGGATCATATGGTAGTTCTATTTTTAGTTCTTTGAGAAACCTCTATACTGTTTTCCACAGTGGCTGCACCAATTTACATTCCCACCAACAGTGCAAGAGGGTTCCCTTTCCTCCACATCCTTGCCAACATTTGTTATTTGTGTTCTTTTTGATGATAGCCATTCTGGCAGGTGTGAGGTGACACCTCATTGTGGTTTTGATTTACATTTCCTTAATGATTAGTGATGTTGAGCATCTTTTCATGTGCCTGTTGGCCATCTGCATATTGCAACCTGCATCCACCCTCCCCACCACCCTCCTTTGACAGGCGTTCCTGGTCCTGAGTAAGTAGTAAACTTACTCGGCTTTTTTATTCTTCATCACAGATATTATCACCTTCCAATGTACTATGTTTTTCACTGTTTGCTGTTTGTCTTCCCTCCGTCCTCTCCTCCTACCTACACACCAGAAAGAAAGATGCATGTGGGTAGGATTTTTTATTTGTTTGTTCACCATTGTATCACAAGTGCCTTGAAATGGATCTGGTAGATGGTGGGGTCTCAATAAGTTGGTTGAATGAATGAATCCCACAATCCTGTGCCTTCTTAATAAGCACTTTCAAATACTGGGAGGTTCCGGGTTTTCATTTGGAAGAGGAGTGGTCAGTGAATTCTTAACCCACTCGTTGCTTTGACTCAACTCTAGAATGTATTTTGTCATATAATACCATATAATTTAGATGTAATTTTTTAAATTGGCATCATTAGGTGTTTCCCCCTCTGAAAAAAAGGGATACTCAGATATTTTAGGGAGAGTCAGACTTGCTGATCAAGCGGCTTGCACCATACTTTGATTTTCTTAGGAATTCCCGGGCATATCATTCTTCTCATTAAACATAAGCTATTTCAGCCCTGACGTGCTAGGTTCAGAGTGTTGGAGATAACTGACTCTAGCGCTGAGATATGCCAGTGGAGTCAGGCACCTAAAGTCATAGCAGTCGTCTTTGCTGGCATTATCAGTACCACGAAAAAACGGCTCTTATCACATCTTTCATTTTGAAGACTTGTGTGTGCATCTTTCTCCTTGGAAAAGAGAATCATGTATCTTTCCCATTTCTTCATGTAGAATGCTAAAAAGACATTCACTCAGGGGTTGGAATGATCAAATCCACATTTTCTTCAATAAATAATCAAGATCAGGAAATAATACAAACCCCAACTCATCTCTAAGAATATAGAAAAGTGGGGATTGATGTTTAATTGCAAATGCTTGCGTGAGCCAGCGTATCTCGTCGGCACTTCAGTGGGGATTTCAAACCCTAAACCCTGCTTTCTAGTTTATTTAGGTTTGATGCTGTCAGGAGTGTTTTTTTAACTCTTTGGCAAAAGGAAGATAATTGGTTCTGATAGCTCTTCTCTAAACCAGAATCTGCTCTCACTCTTTATGTACCCTTTGGAGTAAAGAAAGACAGAAAAATACACTGGTGATGGCTTTGCAGTATGAATTGTAGGGGAGATAAAGGGAACAGGCCCTCCTGAGCTCACATTCTTCTTTTCCCGTGAAAACATTTCTGTGATTCCTTGCAATTCTCTCAAGACCAGAGGATAAAGATTGTGCTGTAGATGTTAACAGTCTTAATTAGTAAAACTGACAAGAAAATACTTATCTCTTTATATTGAATGACAGGAAAACACAACCTGGGGAATTTGTCACTTACGACTGAACAGAATCACATTTGAGTCTTACACATTTGTGTCAACCTGATTAGTTCACAGACAGGTTTTTGTTTAGCTTCCTGGATCATGAATATTCTGAATTCTTAGTTTTTCTTATCAGCAGAGAAAAACAGTTTATAACATGAGGCCGAACAAACAAAGTACTTTAGACCCTTTACAGTTTCCCTGCTATAGAAGCCGGTTTTCTGCTTAAAAGGGAAACTCGCTTTTTAAAATTTCATTTTTTTTTTTTTTTGATCAGAGATGGGGGGGGTTCATCACTTTATTTTCTAATTTTTTTAAGGAAGGAAGACTTGTATTTTTGAATTCCACAATACTAATTCCACGACAGCTTTTCTAGCCATAATTGTACCTCCAAAAATAGTCACTTTACTGAAACAACTCTCTCTTCAAAAGAGCATAAATATTTATCATTCCTCCTTGATAAATACTACACATGTATGCCAAGAACTGATTCATTCTTTGCAAGTCAGCAGTTTCATCCAATAGTAAAGAAACATGTCTACTATCATGCTATCATGGTGTTATTTGCTACAGAGAATTCACCAAAGCCTGTTCTGAGCAGAATATTTGGCATTAGTTCTGTGTGAATCACAAGAGTTTTATCAATAGATAGTGTAGCTTGTACCTTTTTTCCTTGTGTGAAATACAGCTTTGAAAAACGCCTCTTTTGGTCTCTTACATAAGTGAGTGAGTTAATTTGGGGACACTAGCATTATTTTTATTAATTTTTCCAGAAAGACATTGCATCTTTGAAAATGAACCACAAGCTTTGATGACTTCATTTCACTACTAGCTAAGGTTTTCTTACAGTAGCAGCATGGTTTTTCTGGGCTCCGGGGGAGCAGGAGGAAGGCAGTGCCAGGGACAGCTGGCACGATACCTCTTTCTGTTGATGATGGAGATGTGGCCTTGCAATCATGAGCCTTGCTTAATTTGGTCCATGAACCAGGAGAGTGTCGTATTTGTAAACATTCTCTTCAAAAAAGGGAAAAGGTTCTAAGTTTATATTTGTCCAGATTGGTAATGTCCACAGAAAAAAAAAAAAAAGAAAAAAGAAAAAATTGGCTTTCTTGTACTTCTGGCTGGGTCCTACCTGACTTGCAGGGTTCACTGGAGACTTGGGCCCCAGGAACAAGAAAAGAGCCCAAAATGACAGGCTGGGCCTGTTTCTGCCTGGGCCCCTGCCATGCTTCATGCTTTTGTTAAGGTCTGTATCCTTTGTCAGAAAAAGTTAGGAATTTATATGGTGTATGGGTGTATGTATGTGTGTTTACTACCCACAAATCCAAAACCTATTTCCAGAGGTAGAACAGCACACTAAGGACTAGGAGTTAATAAAGTGGTTGGTTCCATCAATCCCCATTTTCAGATATTCATTATTGTATTTTCTGGTCATATTTTATTTTTTAGGTACTTATGCTACATCACTGTAGGTACAAATTCACTTGTCCCAGCACATAGAGTTACGTCCCCACTTAGGTCACCTCTTTTATTTATATTTGCAACATCAGTGTGAGTGGTACTACATTTTCAAACTTTTCAGTGGCTTTATTGAGGTGAGTTGATTTATAATAGACTGCACATATAAAGAGTATATCATTTGATAAGTTTAACAGATGTGTACACCCATGAAACCGTCGAGAAACCATTTTGCCATCAAGATAATGAACATATCCGTCACCCTCAAAAATTACTTTGTGCCTATTCGTAATTGTACCCTCCAGGTCTCTAACCCTCCATCCCCAGGCAATCACTGATCTGCTTCCTGTTATTGTAAATTAGTCTGCATTTTCTGGAATTTAATACAAATGGAATCATATAGAATGCACTCTTTCTTGTCTGGCTTCTTTCACTCACCGTCATTGTTTTGAGATTCAAACATGTTGTGTGTATTAGTAGTTTTTTCTCCCATTTTTATTGTTGAGCAGTGTTCCATCATATGGACATACAGCAATTTCTTTATCTTGTTGATGGACATTTGTGTTGTTTTTAACTTTTTATAAAACTGTCAGACTGTCTTACAAAGTGTCTGTATCATTTTACATTCCTTTCAGCAGTGGATGAGAGTTCCACTTGCTCCACATCCTTGAAAGAATTGGTATGGCCACTCTTTTAATTTTCAAGTTTCTAATAGTGGATAGTGGAATCTCATTGTGTTTTAATTTGCATTTCCCTGGTGTCTAATGATGTTCAGCTAATAACTCTTGACTGATGTGTATGCACTTATTTACCATCATGTATCTTTTTTGGTGATATATCCATTCAAATGTTTCATCCATTTTGAATTTTTTAAATTATTTTTTATTGTTTTAGACTTCTTTGTATATTCTGGATGTGGTTTCATTGATTTTTCTCTATTGTTCTTCTGTTCTATTTCATCAATTTCAATCTAATTTTTACTGTTTCCTTCCTTGTGCTTACTTTGTCTTTATTTGTTCTTTTTTTTTTTTTCCCTAATTTGTTAAGAGATAAGCCGTGGGCATTGAACTGAAAATTTTCTTCTTTCTAAAATATCAGTATTTAGTGGTGTAAATGTCCCCTTCAATACTGCCTTAGTTGCATTGCAATAACTTTTGATATGTTGTATTTTCATAATCATTCAGTTCAGAATACTAATTTACCATTCTGATGTCTCCTTTGACCCATGAATTATTTAAAAATGCAATCCAGAGCTAGAATTAAAGGTAAATGTAAATGGGGAAATAAACACCCACAGCAGACCTTGCTCTGGAGTGCAAGTCACTGTGGCCAGTCGAGGAGAGACTAAACAAAGTGGGAAAATACCAGAACAGGTCCGAGTCCTCTTAAGTTGGAACACAGTTATTGAAGACTTGAAATAAACAGACTCAAAAATGTGCAAAACTAGAGCAGCAGTCCAGGGAAGGCTCCATTTCTGCAGTTGTCTTGAAAAGGATGGGCGTCTCTGGGTGGCTTCGTGGCAAAGATGAGGAAGGAAGCAGGTAGAAGAAATAAACAATACTATACAAACAAAAGAGGACTGATGAATTGGAAGATACTCCAACTTTCTCCATTTATGATTCTATCCCCAAGTAAATTATACTCTCTGTAGCAAGAGAGAAGGATACTGTTCAACTAAGAAACCCAGCAGACTAATCCAAAAGTTTTAACCTTCCTACATAGAAGGAGGTCAACTGCTAATCTAGAAAAATGGAAGACATTTTAAAATGAAAGGAAATCAACTGCTAATCTAGAAAAATGGAAGACATTTTAAAATTAAAGGAAATCAAATCAAAATTGAAGGGCCACACAAAACAACTCTAAATAGAAATTGAAAATAAGAATCAACTTATTTAGCTAATGAAAACATTTGCCTAAAATGAAAATGAAGCAGGAAAATGGTAGGAATTAAATACTACTAAAAAAACACTTGCAAGTAAAGAACACTTTGATTCAAAATTTACAACTTTCATTCAAAAATAAAAACTCCCAAGAGAAATGAACCAAAAAAATTAAAAGAACAAGATGAACTGACATGTAATCAAATCAGGAAAGAATTTGAAGTAAAAGGACAAATAATCGGATGAATGAAGACTAAATTATAGGTGCCCAAAGGATAGTGGACTGAAGTAATAAAACAGAAAAAAAAAGAAGTAAATACAATTAAGAAAGAGGGTAGAAGAATCTGAAAAACAAGTTATTAAAGATAGGTAAAGAAGATCCAAAACACCTATTATTGGAATCTCTGAAAAAGAAAAACAAAATATAGAATGAAACCAATACCTAAAATTGTAATCCAAAAAAAAATCTGTAAATAAAAAAATGATCTGTATCTATATATCAAAATGTTACACTGTAAGTTTGGAAAATTGACCAGTAACCAACAGCTCTGGCACATATCCTGGTGAAACTTTTAATCTTTAAAAATAAAGAAAAAAAAAACCTCTGGCCTCCAGGCAAAAAAATCATATAGCTGACAAAGGAAAGAGAAACAGTGTGGCATCAAACTTCTTTCCATCAACCTACAAAGCAAGAACAAAGAGGAGCATCATTTTTAAACAACTCAAGGAAGAAAAGTGATAGCCAAGGACTTTATGTCCAGACAAACTGTTCTTCATATATCAGAATTATAAAAACAGTTGTAATGCAGTTGGCCCTCCCTATATGCTGGTTCTGCATCTGTGGATTCAATCGAGGATCAAAAATATTTGGAAGAAAAAAAGATCCAAAAAGTCCCAAAAAGCAAAACTTGAATTTGTGGCACACTGGTAACTATTTATATAGTACATGCATTGTATTAGGTATTATAAATAATCTAGAGATAATTTAAAGTATATGGGAAGATGTGGTAGTATTTGCAAATACTACGCCATTGTATAGAAGGTGCTTGAGCATCCGTAGAATTTGGTATCCATGGGGGATTTGTTCCAGGAACCTGTGGATACCAAGGGATGAGTGTATTCAAAAACTCAGGGGATACTGTACTCAGAGCCCTTCCTGAAGAATCTAGGACAGATGAGCTTTGTCTCTACCAAGAGTGACTGGGGAGCTTTAGCAAGATGTGATGACTATGACCACTGAACAAACCACTTCCACTCTGCCCTTGCCTGGAAGAAGGTCCAAATTCTGCTCTGCCTCCCCTCCATACTAGCTTGACTTTCAGAAATGAGGCCCAAATGGGCAGATCAACCAGGCAGAGATGTTTTCTATGTGAATGTTGCCTGTGTGTGAGCACTAAATCTTTTAAAAACTAACTGGAAATATCTTGCTCATTTCAACAGCGAAATATGTTCTCTGTGGATTCCATCCCCAGTTGTGGCTGCTTAAGATAATAGGCAACTGAATTATAGAAATGAAAGGCGGGAAAAGGCAGGAGTCTACAGGCTGCCCATGAAAATTTGCAGAGGAGAATTTATGAATTTGAGTTACACAGACAGGAGCAGACTGTCTTGCATAGAGGAAACAACAAAGAAGGTGAGAAATTTTCATTGTTCCCAGTGTTTATCTCGTGGGTATTTGAATGCCTCTGTTGCCTGACAAAGACAGTGTTCGGTGCCCTTCCATATTATGTTAAATTGGGGGAGGGATGTGTTCCTCGAGTTTCAGAAATACCCTAAGCCCTCATAGCATCCTTGGTGCCAGTAGGAGGTATGGGCATCCCTGAATGGTTTTAAGGGTTTCCTCCCTCTGTTTACATTCCTTGTGAAATAGACCCTTGCTATTCAAAGTGTGCCTAGTACCAGCAGTACTGGCATCATTGAGGAGCTTGTTAGAGATGCAGAATCTGTCTGCATTTCTAAAGTATCTTAAGCTTGAATATACATACAAATTATCTGGAGATCTTGTTAAAGGTAGATTTTGGTTCAGAAGTCTGGGGTGGGCCCCAAGATTCTGCATTTCTAACAAGCTCTCAGGTGATTTCAATGTTTCTGGTCCTCGGGTCCTTGCGATACACTAGATCAGTTATACTCAGTTCCCTTCCAGAAGGGGTTTGTTGAAGGAACCTTTTCTGATATTCCCTGGCAGGTTAGTGTGTCCTGTGTTTCCCTATACATATCTAAAAAGAGCAATAAGCCATCATAAGTGGAGAGGATCTCCTAAGGACCCAGAACTAGGTTTTGTCTACAGTGGTTATTCCTAGACTAAATTTCCCTTATCTAGTCTTCTTAGGAAATCACATAGAATCAGGAATCACAGTTATCCATACCTATCTTGAAGTTTTTAGTGATCTCTTGACTATTGTGCAGATTCAAGAAAGGACTGGCTCTTAATGTATAGGTGAATTTATTATGTAAGACATCAGTAGGAATATAATACAGTGAAATCCAACAAACAAAAAACAGTGCTACTTCATCTTGATTGCTTATCAAATCACATAGGGCCTTTTAAAAAATGTCCTTTCCTAAGCCTAACCTCAGAGACATTGAATCTAAATCTTTACAGGCAACAAGTATTTGCATTTTTAAAAACTTCACGGGGGCTTCCCTGGTGGCGCAGTGGTTGAGAGTCCGCCTGCTGATGCAGGGGCACGGGTTTGTGCCCCGGTCCGGGAAGATCCCACATGCCGCGGAGTGGCTGGGCCCGTGAGCCATGGCCGTTGAGCCTGCGTGTCCGGAGCCTGTGCTCTGCAAACGGGAGAGGCCACAACAGTGAGAGGCCCACATACCGCAGAAAAACAAAACAAAACAAAACAAAACTTCACGGGTGATTCTGATGACAAGATAGTTTCAGAACACTATTCTGTGTAAATTATTCTCCTGGAATTATATAACCTGGTGGTACAAGATCAAACTGACAAAAAATGGGCAAGAATAATAAGAATATTGGAGATTCAAACAACCCAGTTATCAAACTTGGTCTAATGGAGAAATACAGAACTGTGCACTCAGTAACTGGAAAATACATAGTTCTTTTCAAACACACATGTAATAATTACAAAAACTGTCCACAAACTAAGATATTAATCAAGTCTTAACAAATGTAAAAGAATGATTAGTATACAGATCATATTTTCTATCAACAATTTAACTCAATGTTTACTGAAAAAGCCCCACAGGCGCAGAAATTTAAGATACATACTTCCAGACAATACATAAGTCAAACAAAATAATAATGAATATTAGAAAATGCTTAGAATGGAAAAATAATAAAACCACGAAATGTTGACGTTTGTAGGATGAAGACAAGTGGTAATTCAAGCTCATATTAGGAAAAAAGAAAATCTAAAAACCTATAAACTAAGAGTTAAACTTAAAAAACTTGGAAGTGAGTAACAGACAAAAGAACAGAAAAAAGGAAATGTAATGCAAATGCAAAGTTGGTTCTTCTAAAAGAGCACTTGAAAAATACTCAGAAAAAATGACAAAAAAAGGGGAAAAAGCGATATTAAGAATAAAAAGAGGGCATGTCTAACTGTACAACAAAGATTAAAAGTTAACAAGGTAATACATAAATGGGACTTGTCTATATATGTGAAAATCAAAACAAAGTTACCAGAAAATAAAATTTATCAAAATTGAACCAAGAAGAAATAAAAACCAACAAAATTAAACCTGTGGCTAAAAACAATCTCTCCATCCAAACATCAGCAACAACAACAAGAAGAAAAAAAGGCCAAGACCATTTTATATTTAAATCCTAACATACACTCAAGTAACAGACAATTATAATAGTATATAAATTTTACAAGGTAATATAATCTTACTTTGTAAAAATAACAACAAAACCATATGAAGATGGTATAAGAAAGAAACTTATAGGCCAATCTCACTCATGAACATAGATGCAAAATTTTAAAATATTTTTGTTAAATGATCCATAGTATATAAGAAAGATAGTATATCATGTCTGATATTAATTATACAAGGAAAGTATGAATGATTTTACATTAGAACATTATTATTGTATTTCACCTCAGTAAAGAACTAAAGGAGAAAAAACACATCAATAGATACAGAGAATCTATCCATAATGTCCATATGCATTGAATAATAAAAATTCCTAGAAAACCAGGAAGTATTGAATTGGCCAAAAAGTTCATTCGTGTTTTTCCTTAACTGAATCTGCTAATGGGTATCTGTCAGCAACTTACTGCATATAATATATTCAGAGGTGAAAGTCTAGAACCATTTTCTTTAAAATGAAACACAATATAAGTAGCTTGAGTCTTGTTCTGGAGGTCCTAGACAGTGCAGTAAGACAAGAAAAGAAAAAAAATTCATAAAAGTAGAAGAAAACTGTCATTATTCACATAGGATATAAATGTAAATATAGCTAACCCTAAAGATTCTATTGGTGAATATTTATAAATAATAAGAATTATTTGAAAATTTGCTACACATAAATTCTATATCCAAATATAAATTGTATTTCTATATGCCAGCCACAAAGAATAGAAAATGTTATTATTTTAAAAGATGAATTTAATAAGAGCAACCAAAAATGTAATGGATCAAAGAATATATCTGATAAAGAATACACAAGACCTCTATTAAGAAAATTATAAAATTTTATTATATTAAAGAAAATAAAATTGATGATGAAATATACCAAGTTCAGGGAAAGGGAGATGCAATAATTTAGAAATGTCATGTCCCACACAGAGGACCCCTTTGATTTCAATAGCAGTCCTAACAGAATTTTTCTTGGAATCTAACAAGGTGATTGTTAAACATATTAAGAGAACAATGTCAAGTAGAATTGAAACACACTTCAAAAGGAAGAGAAAGTTGATGGAAAATACTCTACTGGATATCACAACTTCTTATAAAGCTATTAGTATTGTTAGTTAAGGAATAGACAACTAAAACAATAGAAAAGGACTTAAGAGTCCAGAAACAGATAAAACTTAAACTGTGATGGAGCCAGTGTGGCAGACTTTTATGAAAGATAACTATATAAAACAATTGTGTTGGGATAGTCAATTATATACATGGAGAATAATATTAGGTTCATATCTTATATAGTTCACAAAAATCAATTCTGGATGAATTGAATACTTTAGTCAAAAAGGAAATACTTTAAAAATTTCCTGGGTTTAGAGGGATTGGTTCAAGATGCTGGAGTAGAAGGACGTGTGCTCACTCCCTCTTGCAAGAGCACTGGGATCACAACTAACTGCTGAACAGTCATCGACAAGGAGACACTGGAACTCACCAAAAAAGGCACCTCACATCCAAAAACAAAGGAGAAGCCGCAGTGAGGTGGTAGGAGGGCCGCAGTCACAGTAAAATCAAATCCCATAACCGCTGGGTGGGTGACTCACAAACTGGAGAACAATTATTCCACAGAAGTCCACCCACTGGAGTTAAAGTTCTGAGCCCCATGTCAGGCTTCCCAACCTGGGTGTCCGGCAATGGGAGGAGGAATTCCCAGAGAATCAGACTTTGAAGGCTAGCAGTATTTGATGACAG
>NW_006784061.1:426892-429248 GCF_000442215.2 Lipotes vexillifer | reverse complement strand
GGAGGGAACAGAAACCACTCGTGGAGGGCACACACAAACTAGTGTGTGCATCAGGATATGGGGGAAAGAGCAGTGACCCCATAGGAGAATGAACCAGACCTACCTGCTAGTGTTGGAGGGTCTCCTGCAGGGCAGGGGGTGGCTGTGGCTCCCTGCAGGGACAAGGACACAGTCAGCAGAAGTTCTGGGAAGTACTCCTCTGTGTGAACCCTCCCAGAGTCTGCCATTAGCCCCACCAAAGAGCCTGTAGGCTCCAGTGCTGGGTCACCTCAGGCCAAACAGCCAACAGGGAGGGAACTCAGCCCCACCCATCAGCAGTCAAGGGGATTAAAGTTTTACTGAGCTCTGCCCCCCAGAGCAAAACCCAGCTCCACTCACCACCAGTCCCTCCCGTCAGGAACCTTGCCCAAGCCTCTTGATAGCCTCATCCACCAGAGGGCAGACAGCAGAAGCAAGACGACCTGCAATCCTGCAGCCTGTGGAACGGAAACCACATTCACAGAAAGACACACAAAACGAAAAGGCAGAGGACTATGTGCCAGATGAAGGAACAAGATAAAACCCCAGAAAAGCAACTAAATGAACTGGAGATAGGCAACCTTCCAGAAAAAGAATTCAGAATAATGATAGTGAAGATGGTCCAGGACCTAGGAAAAAGAATGGAAGCAAAGATCAAGAAGATGCAAGAAATATTTAACGAAGACCTAGAAGAATTAAAGAACAAACAAACAGGGATGAACAATACAAAAACTGAAATGAACAATACACTAGAAGGAATCCATAGCAGAATAACTGAGGCAGAAGAACAGATAAGTGACCTGGAAGACAGAATGGTAGAAATCACTGCTGCGGAACAGAAAAAAGATTGAAAAGAATTGAAGACAGCCTAAGAGACCTCTGGTACAAGATTAAACACACCAACATTCACATTATAGGGGTCCCAGAAGGAGAAGAGAGAAAGGACCTGAGAAAATATTTGAAGAGATTATAGTAGAAAACTCCCCTAACGTGGGAAAGGAAATAGCCACCCAAGTCCAGGAAGTGCAGAGAGTCCCAGGCAGTATAAACCCAAGGAGAAAAATGCCAAGACACATAATAATCAAATGGACAAAAGTTAAAGAAAAATTATTAAAAGCAACAAGGGAAAAACAACAAATAACATACAAGGGAACTCCCATAAGGTTAACAGGTGATTTCTCAGCAGAAACTCTACAAGCCAGAAGGGAGTGGCACAATATATTTAAAGTGATGAAAGGGAAGAACCTACAACCAAGATTACTCTACACAGCAAGGATCTCATTCAGATTTGACAGAGAAATCAAAAGCTTTACAGACAAGCAAAAGCTAAGAGAATTCAGTACCACCAAACCAGCTCTACAACAGATGCTAAAGGAACTTCTCTAAGTGGGAAACACAGGGAAGAAAAGAAGTTACAAAAACAAACCCAAAACAATTAAGGTAAGGGTAATAGGAAAATACATATTCATAATTACCTTAAATGTGAATGGATTAAATGCTCCAACCAAAAGACACAGACTGGCTGAATGGATACAAAAGCAAGACCCATATATATGCTGTCTACAAGAGACCCACTTCATACGTAGGGATATATACAGACTGAAAGTGAGGGGATGGAAGAAGGTATTCCATGCAAATGGAAATCAAAAGAAAGCTGGAGTAGCAATACTCATATCAGACAGCCACATGTAAGAGAATGAAATTAGAACACTCCCTAACACCATACACAAAAACAAACTCAGAATGGATTAAAGACCTAAATGTAAGACCAGACACTAGAAAACTCTTAGAGGAAAACATAGGAAGAACAGTCTTTTTTTTTTTTTTTTTTTTTTTGCAGTACACAGGCCTCTCACTGTTGTGGCTTCTCCCATTGCGGAGCACAGGCTCTGGATGCGCAGGCTTAGCGGCCATGGCTCATGGGCGCAGCTGCTCCGCGGCACGTGGGATCTTCCTGGACGGGGGCATGAACCCGCATACCCTGCATCAGCAGGCTGACTCTCAACCACTGCACCACCAGGGAAGCCCAAGAACAGTCTTTGACATGTATCACAGCAAGACCTTTTTTGACCCACCCCCTAGAATAATGGAAATAGAAAGCAAAATAAACAAATGGGACCTAATGAAGCTTAAAAGCTTTTGCACAACAAAGGAAACTATAAACAAGACGAAAAGACAACCCTCAAAATGGGAGAAAATATTTGCAAACGAATCAACAGAGAAAGAATTAATCTCTAAAATATATAAACAGTTCATGCAGCTGAATATTAAAAAAAACAAACAACCCAATCAAAAAATGGGCAGAGGGCTTCCCTGGTGGCGCAGTGGTTGAGAGTCC
>NW_006784061.1:421665-426748 GCF_000442215.2 Lipotes vexillifer | reverse complement strand
AAAAAAAAAAAAAATGGGCAGAAGACCTAAATAGTCATCTCCTCAAAGAAGACATACAGATGACCAAGAGGCATGTGAAAAGCTGCTCAACGTCATTAATCATTAGAGAAATGCAAATCAAAACTATAATGAGGTATCACCTCACACCAGTTAGAATGGGCATGATCAGAAAATATGCAAACAACAAGTGCTGGAGAGTGTGTGGAGAAAAGGGAACCTTTTTTCACTGTTGGTGGGAATGTAAATTGATACACCCACTATGGAGAACAGTATGGAGGTTCCTTAAAAAACAAAAATCAGAATTACCATATAACCCAGCAATCCTACTACTGGGCATATACCCAGAGAAAACCATAATTCAAAAAGGCGCATGCTCCCCAACGTTCATTGCAGCAGTATTTACAATAGCCAGGTCATGGAAGCAACTTAAATGCTCGTCAACAGAAGAGTGGATAAAGAAGATGTGGTACATATATACAGTGGAATATTACTCAGCCATAAAAAGGAACGAAACTGGTTCATTTGTAGAGACATGGATGGACCTAGACACTGTCATACAGAGTGAAGTAAGCCAGAAAGAGAAAAACAAATATTGTATATTAATGCAAATATGTGGAATCTTAGAAAAATGGTACAGATGAACCGGTTTGCAAGGCAGAAATTGAGACACAGATGTAGAGAACAAACGTATGGGCACCAAGGGGGGAAAACGGGGGGTGGGGTGCTGGTGGGATGGATTGGGAGATTGGGGTTGACATATATACACTAATATATATAAAATAGATGACTAATAAGAATCTGCTCTATAAAAAAACCATTAAATAAAATAATTTTTAAAAATATATAGAGTGGTTTATATCCTGCAAAAAAAAAATTCTTGTAAGAAATACAAGAAAATATATCTATGACTTTGAGGTAGAGAATGATTTCTTAATCAAGACACAACAAGCACAAACTGATTAAGTTGACTATGATAAAATTAAAAGACCTGCTCATCAGACCATAAAGAGGGAGAAAATACAAGTTATAAACTGGGAGAAATTATTTTCCATAGATATAGCTAAGAAACTGTTAGTATCCAGAATATACAAAGAACTCCACAGACTCAATAAGAATTAGACAAAAATCCAGAGTAAAATAATGAACAAACCACACAAATAGTCATATTACAGAAGAGGAATTGCAAATGGCAATAATTATATGAAAAGATACTCAAACTTATTAGTATGAAGGAAAGACATTAAATACAGGATAACAATTTATAGTTCTCTGAATAGCAAAAGTTAATATCAAATGATACAAAGAATTAGTAAGAATATGGAGCAAGGCTAATTTTTAGAAACTGTTGGAGGAATGTTGATTTGGTAAAACTGCTTTGGAAAGCAGTTTGCTATTACCGAGTGAAGCTGAAGATGAACCTTTCCTTATGTCCTGACCATTCTCTATAACATAGAGAAACTCTTGTGATATTTGTAATATCAGAAAACTGTAAAAAATTGTCAGTTGAGAAGAAAATGGAGCAAGTAGTTTTATGATCATACAAAGAAATACTGTAATACTATAATAATATAACAGTGAGAAATAAATGTGTTACATAGATGAATCTCCAAAAGAGAAAAAAAACTTTCAGAAAACTAGTTTTGAATAATAAAACTCTTG
This sequence comes from Lipotes vexillifer, assembly GCF_000442215.2. NCBI lineage: Eukaryota > Metazoa > Chordata > Mammalia > Artiodactyla > Lipotidae > Lipotes > Lipotes vexillifer. The sequence goes on along the minus strand of NW_006784061.1, from coordinate 425,089 downwards.
TGTTAAAAGTACAAAAAATAAATAAGAGCAAAAAGTAGAAAGCTAAATGCACATGTGTGAAAGCTATATAGAAAAGAAATAGGATGATAAATTAAAAAATTCAGGAATGGGGTTACCTTTAGGTGGAAGAGAGAAGGACATAATTGCAGATTTTTGGAGAGAAACCTTCAATAACATTGGGAAAGTTCTATATCTCAAATCAGGTGGTGAGTTTATGGCTATTTGTTATCTTTTATACCTTACATATTATAAATTTTGTAAATGTATCCAATATTTGATAACAAAATACTGGAAATGATTGACTCAGCCAAATATGTTTTTAGGAAATAAAAAGAAAAAAAATCACACAAATGGCTAATCCAAAGCCGAGGCAAAACTTTGTGTTATCCCAATTCTTGAGGCAGCCAGAATGAGTCAGGTAATGCTTTTGTCCTCACCTAGAAAATGAATCCATTAAACATCTGTAGTTAAGGCCCTCAACAGCCCACATTTGGTTAAATCCAATTGATTGTTAACCTTTTTTCATCTTATTTGACCTCTGAGTTGAATATCTCCTTCCTAATTATTTTTCTGAGATAGCTTCTCATTTTGGCTTCTAAGCCACACTCGCCTGTTTATTTCTGTTTTCTTACCATTTCAGGACACTTTGCTGGCTCTCTTTATCAGTCCTAGAAAACAGAAACCACACTAGGTATTTCAGCAGGGAGAATTTAATATAGAAAACTGGTTACACAGGTGTTAGAGCACTTAAAAAAAAAAATGAACACAGAAATAGTACCTGCAGGAAGCAGTTAACACCTCAAGGTCTGGGAAATACCTGGGAGATGTAGGAGTTACCGGAACTAGAATCTCAGAGGAGGGTCTTTGTGGAATTAGGACTGAAACTTTGGAGGAGTGGATATCACTCGGCCAGTGATGACACTCCAGAAACTCAGAGGAAAGCCCTGGCAGAGCTGAGCTCAGACTTCAGGGAGTGAGTACTGCTGGCTGCTACTGCTACTGCAGAGGGGACCACTTCTAGGGACTGAAATGGTCACCTTCTGTCTGGGGAAAGGGCTGCTGCTGAGGCAACAAAATCAGCAAGCAAAAGGAAATGAGAAGTCTGTCTCCTTTCTTCAGCTTTCAGGTTTCCTTCTAGTGCCTCCTATTGACAGAACCTAAAAGGAAACCAGCTGGCTAAGAATACAGTTTGTTTTCAGGGTTCTAGCTCTGGCATCACAAAGTGAAATATGAGACAGTGGATTTCAAGCTGTGAGAACATGGCATAATGATTGTCAATTTTTACCTGTCTTTAGGCTTCAAGTATTAGAGAATGTTAGCGCTTAGTCCTTGGCCTATTTCTTTTACTAGTATGCTCTTTCTTAATGGAATCTTATCTGGTCTCATGCTTTCTATATCAGATAAAATCAGATGACCCCCAAATTTATTTCTCCAGCTTTCACTTGAGCTTCAGACTTCTATATCCACCTACATATCTGACAACTCTAACTGGATGCCCAAAAAGCAATTGCAAATTCAATACCTGTGAAATGGAATTTGTGCATTTCCAAACCTGTTTCCTTTCAGTTTTCCTCTTCTCAGTTAATATCACCACCATTCACACAGTTGTTCAAGCAAGAAACCTGACATCATTCTTGCTTTCTTTATATCTCCCCTCTCCCCACACCCAACTCATTAAAATTTGTGAGGTTTAACCTCTAAAATACACTCAGACCCCTCACCTTCACCCAACATGCATGACCACAGTTGTCATACAAATTGCCTTTCACATGGACCACAGCAGTAGTTTTTCAATGGCTCTCCCTCCTTTAATTTTTCATCCCTTTTAACTGACCCCTCAGATAGTAGCCTAAGTGATCTTTTAAAAATTTCAGTTGTATCATGCCACTCCCCCATGTAGAAGCCTTTGGATTTCATTAATAGAACCAGAAAGGCCTTGAAGAGCCTGCATGACCTGGGCCCTACTTCTCCATCCTGATCTCACACTTGCTGCTCTCTAGCTGCATTGGCCTAGGATGCTCTGCTGTTGCTACCATGCATGGCTGCCTCTGACAGATATTAGCTTAAACATCATTTTTACACAGCGGTCTTTCCTTATTGTCTGTGTAAAGCAGCTGCTTTGCTTTCCAGATACTGTCTTATCATTTCATACTGTTTATTGCCTTCATAGTAATACTTGTAACTGACATTTTTTGCTTAGTTTAATAGCTAAACTCTGACACATCCGTGGGAGATGATTCTGTCTTTAAACCACTGTATCTCCAGGATTGTCTATAACTGTCTAGCACATAATAGGTGTTCAATAATTACTTGTTGAATTAAAGAAAGCTATGAGAGAGGTCCAGCTTTCAGCCATCCCCATACTCATTGTTCAGGGCGAATTTAGTAAAAAGTAGACCAAGATGTGAGGAAATCTTATGATACATGGCAACATGTTCAGTTTCCTAAAGATGAAGGTGGCATAAAATCTCTCTTATGCCTGGAAAGTAGCTCAGAAAGGTTTGTTCTGTGGTTAGTGCCTCGAAAAACACCACCAGCAGCCTCCCAAGCTACCCAAGCATTTACACCTTAAAACTCCTACTGGCCACCCTTCTAAACAGAATTGCTGATGAGAACCAGCTCACTGGAGCCAGGTTGCCTTTCTGCCTCTGGACAGAGAGTTCATGATCTCCATTCACTTAAAAAAGGCCACACAGACCCCACTGCTGATGGCCACTTTTGACCTTAATTATTTATGTTCTTTCCCAGTGGTGGCCCTACCACATGGCTCAGCAGACAAACCTTGGAGTCTGAGAGATTTGAGGTTAAATTCAGTTTTCCCTACTCACTTTCTTTGCATCTCTGAGTTCCGGTTTCCTCATTTGTAATGCGCCAGTAGTAATATTTATATCATGTTTGTGAAGATTAAAAGAAACAAAATGTGCAAAGTATCTAAAGGAGTGTCTGGCACAGAAAAGGAATGGGATTGCTAGGGATTATGTAAAACTAACATCACGGTGTTTGGAATCTAGGAGTTCCCAGTCGGAACCAGCCTACTTCCTTTGCTTCTCTTTGTATTCACTGGAAAGGAAGAATTCTCCCTCTCTGTGATAACTGTCTTTGCCCCCCATGACCCTTTCTTTGCCCTTGTTCACCTTGCTCTTGACCAGGGAGGCTCTATGGGCCACACCACTGGGCTGATGTGCAGCCCTGGCAGGAGTGGGGGAGACACGTGCTCCTCAGCTCCCTCCCTGCAGGGCTGCCACATGGGCCTTGTCCCCGGTCCACGGGCCTCAGCTCTGACAGTGGGCCCTCTGCATGGCATTCTTTCCCTCTCTGGGTTGCTATAACCACTCCATCCTCTTGCTCCTTCTGGCTTAAAGCATGTAACTCCACTTACTCAAGACACTGTTTTCCTTTAGTCATTTCCCTCCATCCTCAACAC
>NW_006784061.1:361477-421162 GCF_000442215.2 Lipotes vexillifer | reverse complement strand
CCCTACATCCTGCACACACCCTTGTCAGTAGTCCCTTTATTACGCACTCTGTGGATTATTTTGATGTCATTTATTTTTGTCAGAATTGGGCTGATGCAGTCTCCCTAAATAGCCATAGTATGGTGACTAAAATCCACACTCAGTCTGAACATGTACACACACACACACAAGTCACATGCTCATTTTAACCCCCTTTATGGGAACCACTGAGACCACTACTGCCCCTACACTGAGACCTCTACTGAGACCACCAAAATCTATCCTTTTGGTCCTTTATAGCCACCAGCCAACCCAACTGTGGTCCAGGAGACTGCTGGCCACTGTCACTCCCATGGAGCGTTGTGACTCTGTTCTCCAGTTTTGTCTCCAATCTGCCATTTTACACAAGGTCCTAATCTGAGCAGGACCTTTCAGCTTTCCTAGTCTGGGGACAGCATTGTTCTTGTGAATCACTGACACTCGAGGAGGAATGAGATGTCAGTTACTTCCTCAGCTGAAACACTTCCACGTGTTCCACCTCCTTTCTCTGTGCTCCTCTGCCAGGGCAAGGAGCAAAGGCTTTGTTCGCTTGCTAGCTCCGTGCACAGTTGCCAGTTCTGTGGAGCTGTGGAGCTATCCGGCAGCAGCAGAGAGCGAATGGCAAAGAGGCTGCCCTGGTAGGATCGGTGGCTTCTTTGAACTGACGGCGGTATCTAATAGTATTTGGTGGTAAGGACTGTGGGATGCTATTACTGATAAATCCAGCACCTACCCAGAAGCAGCTCTAATGTTTCGGTTAAAAGCATTATTCATAGTTACTTATAGATCCAAAATTGCTGATTTTTTTAACCTTTGAAAAAAATGTTAAAGAGGCTTTTAAAATACTTTATTACTACTAAGACATGTTCCCAACCTCTAAAATAGAGTAAAAGGATAACATCTACATTTCCTGGTTTAACCCTTTTTCTTTCCCCACTCAAGTTTAAACTCTATACACTGACCCCTAACCTTCATAAGCTACAGCCACACACAGTTCTTTCCATTTTCAGACTTACTCACCATGGCTTAGGTATAGAAAGAGTATCGTGCGTTATTACTTTTTAAAACAATTTTGTCTTTGATAGGAATGCTACACTGGTAAATCAGAGAAATATAGTAGACAAATGGGACCATTTGACATGGTCTTTATAGACAATTTGGAGACATAAGAATGGGCCAAGACTATGGTTAGTTGTGTCATCACTGGTGACCCAGTGGTATCCAAAGGATATTCATTCAATAATATATAATCTATGTGGAGGCAAGCCTCTTAGAAACCAGCCCATAGTTCTCCCTCTCCTGTCCTGTTCAAGACTTTATCACAAAATCGAGTAAAGGTCTAAGAGGACTATTTATAAATTTATCTATGGTATTAAATTATGAGGGATGGAAAATATTTGTGTGACAAAAGTTGGATCTAGATGTCCTCAATTGACAGTAATAATGGACTGAAACTTGCAAGAAAAGATAGTCTCAAAATATCAATTGCAGACACACAAACTCACAGACACATACACACAAACACAACAACTTCTGATAGCAAAGCAGAATCTGATGGGAATTTCCACTAACCACAAAGCAAGAAAACTGTTTTGAAAAACCACCCAAGTTTGACCTCAGGATGTGACTGCTTGGTGAAAGATAAGATTCTTTATACTGCCTCCACTCTTTGCTTCCTCACTCTTATCCAGAGTTTGACAAAACTTGGAAACATCTTAGCAGTCACTGTCAATTTCCTGCAAGGAGGCTGACTCCATGTGGTCTAAGAGTAAAAAATTATTGCCTCCTTCTTACATTTTTCTATACCAGGGGTCATAAACCCAAATGACTCCAGGGTCCAGGTGGGCAATATGTTGAGTGAAGAACGGGTTGGGGAGGTGGGAACTGTAGTGGAGCTGAATATGCTAAAGAATGCATGATCCTTGACAAGCCTGGCAACCACTAATTTCCAACTGTCACCATCTTTGAATATGGGTACACTATTATCAGATAGTCTCTTCTTTTAGTTTATGTTAATTCTCTTGATCATTAAATGTTAGCAATATATTCAATTTCCTTTTTTTGTTTTTTCTTTTTTTTTACTCCAGTAAAATATACATAATATAAAAATTACCATTTAAGCTATTTTCAAGTGTACAGTTCAGTGACATTAAGTACACTCACATTGTTGTTCAACCATCACTACCATCCATCTCAGGAAATTTTTCATTCTGTAGCTTAAACTGTACCCATTGAATGATAACTTCCTATTTCCCCCTCCCCTCTAGCCCCTGGCAACCACTATTCTACTTTCTGTCTCTATGAATTTGACTGCTCTAGGAAGCTCATATGAGTGCAGTCATATGATATTTGTCTCTTTGCGTCTGACTTACTTCACTTATCATAGTGTCTTCAATTATCCACGCTGTAGCATGTCAGAATTTAATTCCTTTTAAAAATTATTTTTAAATTTTTGGTTGTGGTAAAATATACACAATGTAAAATTTACCATCCTAACCATTTTTAAGTATATGGTTCAGTAGTGTAAAGTATATTTACATTGTTGTACAACCAATCTCCAGAACATTTTCATCTTGCAAAACTGAAACTCAGTACTTGTTGAATAACAACTTCCCATTACCCCTTACCCCCAGCCCCTGGCAACCACCATTCTACTTTGTGTTTCTATGAGTTTGACTATTCTGGATTTCTCACACAAGTGGAATCATACAGTATTTTTCTTTTTGTGACTGACTTATTTTGCTTAGTATAATGTCCTCAAAGCTCATCCATATCGTAGCATATGTCAGAATTTCCTTCCTTTTCAAAGGCTGAACAATATTGTACTGCTTGTATATACTGTATTTTGTATATCCATTAACCTGTTGATGGACACTTGGGTTGCTTTAACTTTTTGGCTATTGTGAATAATGTTGCTATGAACGTTGGTGTACAAATATTTGTTCATGTCCCTGCTATAATTCTCTTGAGTATACACCCAAAAATGGAATTTCTGGATCATGTGGGAATTTTATATTTAAGTTTTTGAGGAACTACCATATTTTCCACAGTGGCTACCCCATTTAACATTTCCACTAACAGAGCACAAGGGCTCCAACCTCTCTGCATCCTCACTAACATTTGTTATTTTCTGTTTTTTGGATAATAGCCATCCAAATGAATATGAAGTGTTATATAATTGTGGTTTGACTTGCACTTCCCTAATAGCCATCCAAATGAATGTGAAGTGTTATATAATTGTGGTTTGATTTGCACTTCCCTAATAATTAGTGATGCTGAACATCATTCTATGTGCTTATTCACCATCTGTATATTTTGGAGAAATGGCTTAAATCCTCTGCCCATTTTTAAATTGAGTTGTTTGTTTTTAGTTGTTGAGTTGTAGGACTTATTTACATATTCTGGATATCAGTCTTTTATCAGATATAGGATTTGCAAATATTTTCTCCCACTCCTTGTGTTGCCTTTTCAAACTGTTGATAGCGTGCTTTGATGCATAATAGTTTTAAATTTTTATGAAGTTCAGTTAATCTCCTTTTTCTTTTGTTCCTTATGTTTTTGGTGTCATATCTGAGAAATCATTGCCAAATCCAATGTCATGAAGCTTTCCTTCTATATTTTCTTTGAAGAGATTTTATAATTTTAGTTCTTATGCTTAGGTCTTTTATATTGAGTTAATTTTTGTATATTGTGTAATGTAAGAGTCCAACTTCATTTTTTTGCATGTAGATATTCAGTTTTCCCATCACCATTTGTTGAAAAGACTAACCTTTCCCCATAAAGTGGTCTGGCACTCTTTTTTTTTTTACATCTTTATTGGAGTATAATTGCTTTACAGTGGTGTGTTAGTTTCTGCTTTATAACAAAGTGAATCAGTTATATGTATAAATATGTTCCCATATCTCTTCCCTCTTACATCTCCCTCCGTCCCACCCTCCCTATCCCACCCCTCTAGGTGGTCACAAAGCACTGAGCTGATCTCCTTGTGCTATGCGGCTGCTTCCCACTAGCTATCTATTTTACGTTTGGTAGTGTATATATGTCCATGCCACTCTCTCACTTTGCCACAGATTACCCTTCCCCCTCCCCATATCCTCAAGTCCATTCTCTAGTAGGTCTGTGTCTTTATTCCTGTCTTACCCCTAGGTTCTTCATGACATTTTTTTTTTCTTAAATTCCATATATACGTGTTAGCATACGGTATTTGTCTTTCTCTTTCTGACTTACTTCACTCTGTATGACAGACTCTAGGTCCTTCCACCTCATTACAAATAGCTGAATTTCATTTCTTTTTATGGCTGAGTAATATTCCATTGTATATATGTGCCACATCTTCTTCATCCATTCAACCGATGATGGACACTTAAGTTGCTTCCATGTCCTGGCTATTGTTAATAGAGCTGCAGTGAACATTTTGGTACGTGACTCTTTTTGAATTATGGTTTTCTCAAGGTATATGCCCAGTAATGGGATTGCTGGGTCGTATGGTAGTTCTATTTGTACTTTTTTAAGAAACCTCCATACTGTTCTTCATAGTGGCTGTATCAATTTACATTCCCACCAACAGTGCAAGAGGGTTCCCTTTTCTCCACACCCTTTCCAGCATTTATTGTTTCTAGATTTTTTGATGATGGCCTGTTCTGACCAGTGTTAGATGATACCTCATTTTAGTTTTGATTTTCATTTCTCTAATGATTAATGATGTTGAGGATTCTTTCATGTGTTTGTTGGAAATCTGTATATCTTCTTTGGAGAAATGTCTATTTAGGTCTTCTGCCCATTTCTGGATTGGGTTGTTTGTTTTATTGATATTGAGCTGCATGTCTTGCTTGTATGTTTTGGAGATGAATCCTTGACAGTTGCTTCATTTGCAAATATTTTCTCCCATTCTGAGGGTTGTCTTTTCATCTTGTTCATGGGTTCCTTTGCTGAGCAAAAGCTTTTAAGTTTCATTAGGTCCCATTTGTTTACTTTTGTTTTTATTTCCATTTCTCTAGGAGGTGGGTCAAAAAGGATCTTGCTGTGATTTATGTCATAGAGTTTTCTGCCTGTGTTTTCTTCTAAGAGTTTGATGGTGTCTGGCCTTCCATTTAGGTCTTTAATCCATTTTGAGTTTGTTTATTTATTTATTTATTGATTGATTGATTTTGCGGTACGTGGGCCTCTCACTGTTGTGGCCTCTCCTGTTGTGGAGCACAGGCTCTGGACGTGAGGCTCAGCGGCCATGGCTCACGGGCCTAGCCGCTCCGCAGCATGTGGGATCTTCCCGGACCAGGGCACGAACTTATGTCCCCTGCATCGGCAGGCGGACTCTCAACCACTGCACCACCAGGGAAGCCCTTGAGTTCATTTTTGTGTAGGGTGTTAGGGAGTGTTCTAATTTTATTCTTTTACATGTGGTTGTCCATTCTTTCCAGCACCACTTATTGAAGAGGCTGTCTTTTTTCCACTGTATATTCTTGCCTCCTTTGTCAAAGATAAGGTGACCATATGTGCATGCGTTTATCTCTGGGCTTTCTATCCTGTTCCATTGATCTGTATTTCTGTTTTTGTGCTAGTACCATACTGTCTTGATTACTGTAGCTTTGTAGTATAGGCTGAAGTCAAGGAGCCTGATTCCTCCAGGTCTGTTTTTCTTTCTCAAGATTGCTTTGGCTATTCGGGGTCTTTTGTGTTTCCATACAAATTGTGAAATTTTTTGTTCTAGTTTTGTGAAAAATGCCAGTGGTAATTTGATAGGGATTGCACTGAATCTGTAGATTGCTTTGGGTAGTAGAGTCATTTTCACAATGTTGATTCTTCCAATCCAAGTACATGGTTTATCTCTCCATGTATTTGCATCGTCTTTAATTTCTTTCATCAGTGTCTTATAATTTTCTGCATACAGGTCTTTTGTCTCCTTAGGTAGATTTATTCCTAGATATTTTATTCTTTTTGTTGCAGTGGTAAATGGGAGTGTTTCTTAATTTCACTTTCAGATTTTTCATCATTAGTGTATAGGAATACCAGAGATATCTGTGCATTAATTTTGTATCCTTCTACTTTACCAAATTCATTGATTAGCTTTAGTAGTTTTCTGGTAGCATCTTTAGGATTCTCTATGTATAGTATCATGTCATCTGCAAACAGTGACAGCTTTACTTCTTTTCCCATTTGGATTCCTTTTATTTCTCTTTCTTCTCTGATTGCTGTGGCTAAAACTTCCAAAACTATGTTGAATAATAGTGGTGAGAGTGGGAAACCTTGTCTAGTTCCTGATTTTAGTGGAAATGCTTTCAGCTTTTCACCATTGAGGACGATGTTGGCTGTGGGTTTGTCATATATGACCTTTATTATGTTGAGGAAAGTTCCCTCTATGCCTACTTTTAGCGGGGTTTTTATCATAAATGGGTGTTGAATTTTGTCCAAAGCTTTCTCTGCATCTGTTGAGATGATCATGTGGTTTTTCTCCTTCAATTTGTTAATATGGTGTATCACGTTGATTGATTTGTGTATATTGAAGAATCCTTGCATTCCTGGAATAAACCCCACTTGATCATGGTGTATGATCCTTTTAATGTGCTGTTGGATTCTGTTTTCTAGTAGTTTTTTGAGGATTTTTGCATGTATGTTCATCAGTGATATTGGCCTGTAGTTTTCTTTCTTTGTGACATCTTTGTCTGCTTTTGGTATCAGGGTGATGGTGGCCTCGTAGAATGAGTTTGGGAGTGTTCCTCCCTCTGCTATATTTTGGAAGAGTTTGAGAAGGATAGGTGTTAACTATTCTCTAAATGTTGGATAGAATTCGCCTGTGAAGCCATCTGGTCCTGGGCTTTTGTTTGTTGGAAGATTTTTAATCACAGTTTCAATTTCAGTGCTTGTGATTGGTCTGTTCATATTTTCTATTTCTTCCTAGTTCAGTCTCATCAGATTGTGCATTTCTAAGAATTTGTCCATTTCTTCCAGGTTGTCCATTTTATTGGCATATTGTTGCTTGTAGTAATCTCTCATGACCCTTTGTATTTCTGCAGTGTCAGTTGTTACTTTTCCTTTTTCATTTGTAATTCTATTGATTTGAGTCCTCTCCCTCTTTTTCTTGATGAGTCTGGCTAATGGTTTATCAATTTTGTTTATCTTCTCAAAGAACCAGCTTTTAGTTTTATTGATCTTTGCTATCATTTCCTTCATTTATTTTTCATTTATTTCTGATCTGATCTTTATGATTTCTTTCCTTCTGCTAACTTTGGGGTTTTTTTGTTTTCTTTCTCTAATTGCTTTAGGTGCAAGGTTAGGTTGTTTATTTGAGATGTTTCCTGTTTCTTAAGGTAGGATTGTATTGCTGTAAACTTCCCTCTTAGACCTGCTTTTGCGCCTCCCATAGGTTTTGGGTCGTCTTGTCTCCATTGTCATTTGTTTCTAGGTATTTTCTGATTTCCACTTTGATTTCTTCATTGATAATTTGGTTATTAAGTACTGTATTGGTTATCCTCCATGTGTTTGTATTTTTTACAGATCTTTTCCTGTAATTGATATCTAGTCTCATAGCGTTGTGGTCGGAAAAGATACTTGATAAGATTTAAATTTTGTTAAATTTACCAAGGCTTGATTTGTGACCCAAGATATGATCTGTGCTGGAGCGTGTTCCATGAGCACTTGAGAAAAATGTGTATTCTGTTGTTTTTGGATGGAATGTCCTATAAATATCAATTAAGTCCATCTTGTTTAATGTATCATTTAAAGCTTGTGTTTCCTTATTTATTTTCATTTTGGATGATGTGTCCATTGGTGAAAGTGGGGTTATAAAGTCCCCTACTATGATTATTCTACTGTCGATTTCCCCTTTAATGGCTGTTAGTTTTTGCCTTACGTATTGAGGTGCTCCTATGTTGGGTGCATAAATATTTACAACAATTGTTATATCTTCTTCTTGGATCGATCCCGTGAACATGATGTACTGTCCTTCTTTGTGTCTTGTAATAGTCTTTACTTTTATTTTTATTTTTTTGTGGTACGCAGGCCTCTCACTGTTGTGGCCTCTCCTGTTGCGGAGCACAGCCTCCAGACGCACAGGCTCAGCGGCTGAGCTTGCAAAAACTGTCTCAAAATGACAGGCATCAGTCATTCTTTCCCAAATTTTATGTAATCCTCTAAAACTGACAGTGGCACAGGAAAAGGCATACAGCAAACAGAGAAACTCCTTTTCTGTGAATCAGAACATCTGAAGCTCCCCACCTTTTGTTTCTAGAAAAACAACATTCTTAAAGCTTATTTTCCACTTCTTCAGCACACCATTGATTACAGCAGAGCCCTATAGAATGCCTTTCTTAAAGGTATAATTGTTGGTATCACATGGATGTTGTTCCCTCCAGGGAAATTGAAACTTTAAATGGAACCTTAATAATGAAACAATCTCCAGGTTTATTGATTTTCTTCAATAAGTTCCTTAACCTACTCAGGCATGTTTTTGTTTTCTAAAATAAAGCAGAGTCTAATTCCAAGTGTTTGATGTTATTTGAAGTGTTGAAATAAACACTGAAGTTAGTTGGAAACTAATTCAATCAGCTGTAGTTACAAGGGGAAAACAATATAAATACGTGTTAGACAATATTTTATTTAATGATACAAAGCTTAAAAGTTAGCTTTCAACAATATGTAAAATAAAATTTATGTACTATAAGGAAGTAGATCCCAGGACCAGGAAAAATTTAAATCAGGACACAAGGTCAAGATGGCTGGGGTGGGCTAGGGTGTTAGAATCCAGAAATAAAGGCTGGTGAATCTTGGATATTTACTACTGATGAGCTGAATGTTCATTTTTAAGGTTCCTAGTGCCCAAGTTTAAAAAAGAAGCATAGTAATCAACTTTATTGTCTATGTAGGAGATATTGAATGGTAGACTTGAAGTGTCTTCATCAAAATCTTTCCTGAATATAATAACATGTATTTTTTGCTCCTTCTTGTGGTAGCCCTTAACATCAGGCAAAGCAGGATGCTACAGTGTAAAGTACAATTCAGAAAGAGATGCTGAGACAATATGATCCAAAACTTGTGGTCTCGCTAAGCCCATAGCCTTGATGATCACTGTATAATGCCTTTCTAGGGGGCTTACAGGAAAGATCTTAGTTCATCAGAGAATGATTGTTGTTAAATTACCCAGAATTATAAAATCAGAGGACTATATAGTTGTATTTAAAGGGAGCTATTTTCAGAAATGCCAGTGTAACCCTATGCTTCATTGTTTCTAGACAACCAACATTCTTAAAGCTTACTTTTCCACTTCTTAAGCACATCATTGATTACAGCAGAGCCCTATAGAATGCCTTTCTTTTTTTTTTTTTTTAACATCTTTATTGGGGTATAATTGCTTTACAATGGTGTGTTAGTTTCTGCTTTATAACAAAGTGAATCAGTTTTACATATACATATGTTCCCATATCTCTTCCCTCTTGCGTCTCCCTCCCTCCCACCCTCCCTATCCCACCCTTCCAGGCGGTCACAAAGCACCGAGCTGATCTCCCTGTGCTATGCGGCTGCTTCCCACTAGCTATCTGTTTTACGTTTGGTAGTGTATATATGTCCATGCCGCTCTCTCACTTTGCCACAGCTCATTCTTCCCCCTCCCCATATCCTCAAGTCCGTTCTCCAGTAGGTCTGTGTCTTTATTCCTGTCTTACCCCAGGTTCTTCATGACATTTTTTTTCCCTTAAATTCCATATATACGTGTTAGCATACGGTATTTGTCTTTCTCTTTCTGACTTACTTCACTCTGTATGACAGACTCTAGGTCTGTCCACCTCATTACAAATAGCTCAATTTTGTTTCATTTTATGGCTGAGTAATATTCCATTGTGTATATGTGCCACATCTTCTTTATCCATTCATCCGATGATGGGCACTTAGGTTGTTTCCATCTCCGGGCTATTGTAAATAGAGCTGCAGTGAACATTTTGGTACATGACTCTTTTTGAATTTTGGTTTTCTCAGGGTGTATGCCCAGTAGTGGGATTGCTGGGTCATATGGTAGTTCTGTTTGTAGTTTTTTAAGGAACCTCCATACTGTTCTTCATAGTGGCTGAACCAATTCACATTCCGCCAGCAGTGCAAGAGTGTTCCCTTTTCCCCACACCCTCTCCAGCATTTATTGTTTCTAGATTTTTTGATGATGGCCATTCTGACTGGTGTGAGATGATATCTCATTGTAGTTTTGATTTTCATTTCTCTAATGATTAATGATGTTGAGCATAGAATGCCTTTCTTTAAAAGTATAATTGTTGGTATCACATGGATGGGCCCCAAAGCCCATACTGGTGAAATCTAAAGGAATTATGAGCACAGTTGGTCCTAGAACACCGAGAAAGCATGTTGTGATAGCTTCCCCACCTGCATACCTCACAAAGCTGGGGAAGGGAGTCTTTAGAGTTGGCAGCTGTTAACATTGCTAGCTGGATCAGACTCTTCTTGGAAGCTGTGAACTGGAAACTTTTTTTTTTTTGGTAAGAATAGCTGTGAAAAGCCTCCTGATCTTAAATTTTTTTGCCTCATTAATAATTAATAAAGGTTTTATGTCAAAGCAATGGCACATAAACATTCAGCTTATGCTATATGCTGCTTCCAAATCATAGTACTTGCTGTGATTTATGGGATGAAATGAAAATGGAAAAATGTGGGCTACAACATATGTCTCCATTGAAAGAAAACAATTGAGATAATTTTCTAGTGTCACACTGAGCCTCTCAGTAATGAACAGAAAGGGGTTCAAAGGGCACCTGTCATTAAGGCATTTCACCAATCTTTGCTTGCCGGAAACCAGAGTACAGGCTGCATTCAGATGGTACAGGTGTACTTCCTCCTCTGACATTTGGGTTCCCACAACATCCCGTAGGTCAGAGGTGACCTGGGGGCTGACTTCTCCAGATCTACCCTGAGGATGACTCAGAAGCTTGGGATCCCCTTTTTCCCATCCTCTCTGCTGTTTGGTGTACTCTGTCTGCTTTTCATTTTAGAAGTAGAAACAAGAAGAGGATCAAATGTATGAAGTCACATAAATAAGCTTTAGTTATTTATTTATGTTTGCTTTTCTACTATTTTTATAACATCATTTGTTACTTGATTGAAACCTAACTGGTTATTTGCATTGCTATTCTTTTTCCAAGCAGGGGAAAGAGAGTTGCTTTTGGAATCCGATGGACCTATGTTTGGATCTCACATATGCCACTAAGTTATCTGAGCAAAAAGCTACACAATTTCTCTGAGCCTTGCTGTCTTCTCTGTAAGACACTGGGGTAGTGCTTCTTCACACAGGGTTGCTGTAGAGTTTAAATGAAATAAATCACGCAAAGCACATTGCCCAGTGCTTGGCACACAGTAGAGCCAGTAAAAGTAAAAGTTTGTATTCTGACCATTCCCGTCGTTGTAGTTGGATGCCAGGTCCAGGCTCTTTCAAAAACAGGGCCACTTTGTGGACAGTGGGAAAGCAGATGGAAGCCTTTGGGAGGCCATGGATTACTCTCAGAATAGCTCAGACTTTTCATTGTTGGCTCTTCTTCCAAGGCTCCACACAGAGAAAGCTCAATACCCTGCAGCCCTGGGAACTGAGAAGAGAGAGATTCCCAGAGCCATGGGGCTGCTGGGGGCTCCCTGGAAAGCTGGGGTCATTCTCTCCAGAGACAGGGGTCTTCTCCTAGACTTAGACAAATATGAATGTTGGCAGAGATGTCAGGGCATGGAGGACTGGCAGCTCGGGCCGGGCCTTAGGAGAGGACGGGACTCCTGGGGCTCCTAGTGTTCACACGGAGTCCTCAGAATATTGTCAGGGCTCCCACAGGCAATGAGTCTGTAGACTCACTCACAATAATCAAACTCAACAAAGACCAACATGTGAACCGGGTGCCAAATTACTTGTGTTGTGAAGGATATTCCTTCCACCTAGATCACACCCTTCCAGATATCAGGAAACCCTATGAGCAGTTAGGGATTATCATTACAGACCTCAGAACCACCATTTATTGAGTGTCCAATGTGTGCTGAGTACAAACGTTCTTTTAACCTTAGGTGGAGTTTCCCCAAGAGCATGGCTTGAGACCACAGCTTGAATGCAGTTAGTTTATTTTGGGATGTCATCCCAGGGAATTGGAGTTGATGGGCGCTGGGAAGGGTTGAGTAGGGAAGAAGGGAAGGTGATCCAAGGGTCTCTTATTGGGCTGGTCACTGTTGTGGGCAACTGGGGCTCAATCCCACCAGAGAGCCTCTGGGTAGAATGTACTTCAGAATTGTCTGCTCAAGACATAGAAGTATTCATATCCTGATTTCTGTCCATCATTGGTTATGCCCAGGATGTGTTGTTAAGTCCTTCCACCTTCCAAGTTTGTGCATATATGCCAGGATGGTCGAGTGGGCTCCTGCAGGCATTCCACAGGGAAGGGCACAGGAGCCTTGGGGAAGAATGCAAGAGACACTTGATGCAGCTGGGCCATGGGGCCCTGAAGCTACCCTTCTGTGTGACTAGTTGCTGCAGTGATGGCCAGACCAAAAAAGTGATCTGAGAGGATGTGAGACAAGGCACATGAGATGTCTAACATAGCCTTGACTCCTATAGCAACCCCACAAGGTTGATAATATTAGTGTCACTTCACTGATGGAGTAACCGAAGCTAGGAGAAGTGAAGTAACTGGCTCATGGTCGTGTGGCTCTAAATGGCAGGGCCAGAATTTAAATGTAGGCTCGTGTTAACTTTAAAGCATGTGCCAGACTTCTCTGCTATGATGCTGGGCTAGACACCTTCCATTTGTCCCTCTAAATTGTCTCTCCAGCCTTCTCTGCCCCGGGAAGATGATCTATGGGGATAATATCAAAAAGGTCTCTTTCACAGTGGATTCTGGTTAGGGTAGTATAGTGGGGGAGCACCAGCAAGTGACCGGAGAGAGGGAGAGGGTATGATCAGTGTAGTTATTTCTTTGGTTCCCTCCCTGCAAGGTTGCCTGGGACTAGCTATGTCCCTGGATGGGATATCACAGCTCTTCCCAGGATGTATGTCCATACTTTTCTTTCCTCTTTGTTCTCCTGAGTGTCCCCTTTTTTTTCTCCCTTGATCCTAGGGGGCAGTGTTATTAGTCATCTGTGATTTCCTTATACTCTTCCTGTACCTCTTTGCCTTGTCCTAGTTTGAGTGTGCTGTACCCTGCTGGAGGAACCCTGATCGATACAGCCACGTCCCAGACGTGGCTGGAAAACGCAGTCGGAGCACAGACGTTATCTGCCTAGGTCCACCTCCATGTCACTTACCGCAGGAGAGAGCACTCTCTTTAGTGACCAAAGATACCTCCCGGGCTAGATCCACTGTCTGTCCATCAGACAGTGCTGACAAACATCAATACATTATTGCTCACTCCTTATCTAAGCTCCATGCTGGCAAACTTCCATGCACACAGCTCCTCTCGGATAGATTAATAATTTAACAACAGTAGCTTAACCTTTGACTGTGCTTTGCTTTGATGTCCAGGCCAATTTCACTCTTCTTTAGTTGGGGTGACATCTATCCTTTGAGGTGTTGCTGCGTGTGGCTAATCTCTTTAGTTCTGGACAGATTATGCTCATTTTCCTCCTGGGGGATCAACATCTTTCCAAGTATTCGGGAGACAGAGAAGAGCTATCAGTTCTATTCATCAGGTGTTAAGGCTGTTGGAATGATGCACCAACTACCCCCTTGAAGCCTGGGATTGTCTTCCCTTCTGCAGGTAGCCAGGCCTCAGAGGTTTGCCTATGCCTTCTCTCTGTAAATTCTAGCTCCACTTTTATGCCTCTCAATAACTCTAGGTGTTTGACGATTCGCTGCATTCATTTTCAATTAAAAAAAAAAAAAAAAGACCAGCCCTGGGTTTGAACAAACATGTTTTTTTTTTTTTAAATTTTTTAACATCTTTATTGGGGTATAATTGCTTTACAATGGTGTGTTAGTTTCTGCTTTATAACAGAGTGAGTCAGTTATACATATATATATGTTCCCATATCTCTTCCCTCTTTGTCTCCCTCCCTCCCACCCTCCCTATCCCACCCCTCCAGACAGCCACAAAGAACCGAGCCGGTTTCCCTGTGCCATGCGGCTGCTTCCCACTGGCTATCTACCTTACGTTTGTTAGTATATATATGTCCATGTCTCTCTCTTGCCCTAACACACCTCACCCTTCCCCCTCCCCATATCCTCAAGTCTTGAACAAACATGTTTTTATTCAAGGTTTAAAGCATTTCTTTTATGGCTCCCCTGCTATGCCTCTGATTATTTCCCTTTCCTTAGAGCATGAATGATTGTTTACTAAACATAATAATAATAATAAAGTGGAGGTAGGGTCCCTTAGTTGGCATTAGTTCAGATTCCAGTTTAATCTTTCACTTCATTACAACTCTGTTCAGTTGCGTGTTTCATAACCAGCGTGTATCACGGTGAATGAAGGCAAGCTTCAGAATAACATGTCAGTAAGATGATTGTTCATGGAACACACAGTACCTCTGGTCTATAATTTAAAAAAAAAAAAACAAAAACCTGGTTCAAAAAAAAAAAGAGTAGAAACTTGTTTCATTGCCTAGAACCCAGTAGCTTTGAAATAGCAGAGTCTGCCTTCCTGAGCCAAGAGTTCTGTCCCTGTGAATGTCAGGATAGGGAGAGATGCTTCCTGATCTTTCAGAGTGGTGAGCAGGGCTCTTCTGAACCACTGAAAGTTAGGAGGGGCATGAACCTTCCGTCTTTATCCTTCTAGAAACAGTATGCTTAGGGTGATGGGCTCTGCCTCTTGTTAGGAATGTGACCTCTCAGCTCCTTCAACTCTAAAGTGGGAGTGATACTAGTGACATCCATGGCTGTTGCACAGATTACATTACAAATAACCTTATCAATTGTCAGAAACAATGATTGTTTCAACAGGCCTTGGGTCATGATTGGAGGAAGAAATAAAGATGATGCTGTTCAGAGTACGAGCCTCAGTGAACAGATAGACTCAGAAGTATAAGGAAACAACATAGAAATGGTCTTTGGTTATAAGAAGAAAAAAGGACATTGATGGGTTTGGGGTTGGAGGCAACTCCCTAAGAACCTGCTCAAGTTACATTAAAAATGTGGTTACTCCATAAAAGAAGATATACAGATGGCAAATAAGCATATGAAAAGATGATCTACATCACACATCATCAGGAAAATGCAAATTAAAACAATAATGAGATACCACCACACACCTATTAGAATGGCCAAAATCCAGAATACTAACATCAAATGATGGTGAGGATGTGGAGCAGCAGAAACTCTCACTGCAGTGAATTGGGTCCAGCCGCCGTGGAGGACAATGTGGTGGTTTCTCACAAAACTAAACATACACTTACCATACCATCCAGCAGTCACGCTTCTTGATATTCATCCCCCAAAGTTGAAAACTTATGTCCACACAAAAACCTGCATGCAGATGATGATAGCAGTTTTATTCATAATTACCAAAACTTGGAAGCAACCAAGTTGTCCTTCAGCAGATGAATGGATAAACTGCGGTACATCCAGACAGTGGAATATTATTCAGTGCTAAAAAGAAAAGCGCTATCAAGACATGAAGAAACTTAAATTCATATTACTAAGTGAAAGAAGCTAATCTGAAAGAGCCATATTCTATGTGATTCCAACTATATGACATTCTGGACAAGGCAAAACTTTGGAGACAGTAAAAAGATCAGTAGTTGCTAGGGGTTGAGAGGGAGGGAGGAATGAATAGGGCAGTGAGACTATTCTGTATGGATACACGTCATTATGCGTTTGTCAAAACCCATAGAACACACAACACCAAGAGAGGACCGTAATGTAAAGTCGGATGATTATGATGTGTCAGTGTAGGTTTGTGGATTGTAACAAACATACCACTCTGGTGGGGAATGTTGATAATGAGGAAGGCTGTACACCTTGTTGGGGGCAGGGAGCATATGCACAGTCTCTATATATCTTCCTCTCAATTTTGCTGTGAACCTAGAACTGCTCTCAACAATGAGTCTTATTAAAAAAAAAAAAAAAAGTGGTTTCCAGACTGCTATGCATAAGACAAGGTTAGGATTTAAGAAGAGACAAGAGTCCGGGGTCTGAGGATGAGAGGGTGGGGTGGAGTGGGTGCAGCAGGATGTGGGCCCAGCGTTAAAGGAAGTCAGAAACTTGGGAGGACACAAATGTCCAGGGGGGCTTTTGAAGCTTTTTGCTGTAGGGTCGGTGATGTAAACCATCTCCTCTCTCTCCTCCAGGATAGCCTCAGGCACATTTATCTAGTTTACAAATTCTTTTGTGTGTGTGGATTTTTTAGGGGAACTCAGAAGTTGCTGAGTTCTACCAGTGGTTTGTTGTAGGTGAAAAGGGGGATCATTTTATGAGACATAAGAAGCAGAGAAAGAGGAGGCAGCTGGCTTCTTGGTTATAGTAAGCAACACCCCTTAAATGTCCTCTGAGGCCGCCCAGTCTCAGCCAGCTAGGCAAGCGTCCACACGGGGATCTGTTGGCCTCTTGAGGACAGGTGCTCAGCCAAGCTCACATAGTCCCGGTGAGGAAGTCGGTCAAATATAGTTCCCAGTGAAACAAGTGCACCCCTCCCCCGTCAACCCTCTGCGTGTGGTGGTCATATTTTGAAATGAGGTCATCTTTAGAATTTGTATTCTTGAGAATTTTCGTTGAGGCTCATGCTTTGGTTAGTTTAGAACCAAGAAACTTATTCAAGGAAGAGCTAAAATGAAGAAGGTGAATATAACAGTTATCTGTATAATAATATGGCAGTTTTCAGCCGTAGCCACCCATGTTGAAGTTAGCTAACTCTACCCAGTTATGCCCAGGTGACCCGTGTGGGTCTGGGCCCATGGCCTGGAGGGGATGCAGAAAGCCTGTTGGGGGTGTGGAGTACATTCCAGATTTTAGACTTGGCCTACTTTTCTGATTGCATGTGTGTCATTTAATAAACCAGCATATTCCTAAATAACACCAAGACTGTCTTGTATTCTGATACTCCAAGCACTTGGTACTGAGAGAGATCCAGTGGTCCACTCTGGCCACAGGATCTATGGTGACCTCCAGCTAGCCACGTGGCATACAGGCACAGTTCTTGCTCTGGGAGGAGTGTATCCCCTGAGAGTCATCCAAGGTCTGGAGAAGTGTGTTATGGGCCTCTGATTGCCCAGCTGTCTCTCAGGATTGGCATTTTTCCAGAGTCAAGCTCAAAGGCATGATGTCAGGACAGCCTGGTTATGGGAACTCCTCCATTTCTCACCTAGGCTATCACATGGCCCTACTGCTCAGCTGCACTCTTAGCAGCCCAGGCAAAGAGACTAGGACCTGGGTATTTCACAGCATTGGGGAAAGTTTTGATTCCTTCTTGCTTGAAACTCTCTCTTCCCCTGGTTTTGGGATATTGCACTCTCTGGTAATGTCCCTCCTGCCTCGCTGGTGCTCACTCCCAGTGCCTTTGCTGGGGCTTCTGTGTCCTCTTGATCTCTAAATGTTGGATGTGCCAGGGCTTAGCCCTGCCTTCGTCTCTTCTCATTTATGTGTGTGCCTGGGTGACCATATCTAGTCCTATGACTTTAAATATCATCTATATGCTGATGACTTTCACATTTTTGTTTCTCCTCTTAGAATTCTAGGCATATATTCATCTGCATACTTTCTATTTCCACTTAGATGGCTCGTAGTCATCTCCAAGTATGCATGTGTCAAACTGGACACGTGATTTTTTTGCCCCTTTTCTCCCCAAATTACACTTCCCGAGTATCCTCTAAATTAGGGAACATTGCCTCAATTCACCCTCTTGCTCAGCCTTGTACACCATAGTACTGAAGTACTCCCGGACTCCTCTCTTCTCTCTCACACTGCACATCCAGTTGGTCAGAATATCTCCAACCTGACCACTGCTTACAGATCCTCTGCTACCATCTGCCCCAAGCCATCATGGCCTGTCACCTGGTCACTGGCCAGAGATTCCTAACTGGTCTTCCTGCCTCCATGCATTCTTGCTGTAGCCAGAGGGACCATTGTAACATGCGAATCTGAACGTGACACTCCCATTCAATAGCTTGATATTTCTCTGAGTAAAATTCCAAATTCACATCAAGCCCTCCAAGCCCTTAATTATCAGTTGCCTGCTTTGACATCATCTTCTCTCCAGCAGTGTTGACCTCCTCACTGTGCCGTGAACACAAAGGATTCTTCTGCCCCAGGACCTTTGCACTTGCCTTTCTCTCAGGATTGATCTTCTCTCAGAGGTCCCTATAACTCAACCCCTCACTTCCTTTAAGCTTCTAGTAAATGTCTTATCTTCAGAGAGCTGTCCCTGACCTCATTATCTGAAATAGCACCTCCCACCACTTCCTCTCTTCTTACTTTTTGTTCATAGCAATTATTCCTGTTTGTGTTTATACTACATGTTGACCTACTTATTTGTTAGTTTATCTCCCTTTATTGGGCTATAGGCTTTGTCTGGTTTGTTCACACCTATATTCTAAACACCTAGAATAGTGTCAGACGTAATCTAAGCTCTCCATAAATATTTGTTGAATGAATGAAGGAACAAGTCAATTAGGGAATGAGAAAGTATGTGGGCTCCCTGTGCAAAGAATGTACATACTCAACAAAATTGGACTCACTCAAACTTTTCTAAAAGCCAATCAATCTTTTAGGCAAAGAGCCTCTATTGATACTTGGCAATGTCCCTGCATGTGAAGTGGGTAGAGTATTAAAGTGGCAGGGATTGTCAGCGAGACCTCACTTGTTCCTTTTCTTTAGCTCATTCTAGGTACTTTGCAACAGAAAAGACCCCATGGGTATGAGGCTTGACTCTGACTTGCAGCGGCTGTTTGTTCTCAGGAAAGTTATATAACTTTTCTGATTACTTGCCTTGCTTGTGCAAAACTGGGATATACCTCAGGCCTCCCTCACACAGTAATTGTGAAGATAAGACATAGCATACATAATATACTTAATACTGTGTCTGGCATAGTATTAAGCACTCAGTGAAGAATTGCTGTTCTGAAGAAGAAGGTGATGAGGATGATAATCATCGTCATGGAAAAGGAGATAGATGATGTTGCCAACTGGAAGGCAGTATGGCTTGGAAAAACGTGGGAGCCCAGGATTAGGAGACTGATTGTTCAAGGTTTCTACTAGGTGAGCTGATCGTAGGCATGGAATGAACATATACTGGATGAATGATTCTCCTCAGTTAGTGGTCTTTTCATTTAAGAAGCTTTCCACAGCTAGACTCAGGCCTCTGGGCAAGCACGGTGAGGATATGACTTTGTATCACTCTCAGCTCCTGGCTGGAGAGCCACTGCAGGTGTTAGTAAACAGCTGTGACTGGATGACCCATGGAAGGAGAGTAGGCTGCCCTCACTCTCAGCTCCTTCTCCTGCAGAGGTCTGCGGATGGCTATCTTCCTGAGTGGTCGGAAACCCAGCCCCTTGTTAGCAGCAGGGTCAGTGGTTCTGTAACTCACATTCTTTTTGTGACCCTGACCTCTGACTCACTGCCACCACTGTTCTCTTTCTCTGCATGTGGCCCAACCACACCTCTCTGTCTCTCCTTGTCTTTTTCTTCTTTCTTCCTCCTTCCCTCCCTTCCTCTTTGTCTTCCTCATTTTCCCTTACTGTTTTTACCTTCCTCTTTTTGTTTCCTCCCACATTCTTTCCACTTCCATTGTCTTTAGCTCCATTGCAAAAGGGCAGTTATGGAGGCGTCAGGGCTGGGAGCCCAAGTGGCTGGTCACTGTCTGAGGCTTCCCTGGAGAGCAGGCAGCCCCATGTATTCTGGAGTCTCTCTGTCTGTCTGTCTGTCTCTCTGCCTCTCTTCTTCATCCCTTATATAAGTAGATTGCTGCCAGGGTCCCAAGACCCTGGTAATTTACAGGGATGTTTAGAGAAGGGATGAGGGTAATTGATTTTTTCCACCTAGTTCCATCTAAGAGAGATTGGAAAGAAGCATCTAAGGTTGGGTGGCCCAGAGTAATGGGCCTTCACAGGCAGAAACAGTAGGGAAGAACACAGTTCTGGGCTCTGGAAATTCTGGCTTCTAGTCTTAAACCTTCCGAATAATTACCTGTGCAATTTTTGGACAAGTTGCTTCCCCTCTCTGGACCTCAGTTTCCTCATCTGAGAAATAAAGGGCTTAAACTGTCTTCCAAGACAATTCTGCCTCCAGGCACCCAGCAATTTTAAACGTAGAAGTAAAATTCTGTTACTCATGGTACCAAACACCTTACCCTCATCCAGCACTGATCCTAGGACGACTGTGGCTTCATCTCTTGTCTCTTTGCTCATGTGGATCCAACTCAATGTACTGAGGTCCTATTTTAGTGTGGACATTTGTCCTTTGACCTCTGACCAGCACATGCATATACTTTTCCTGCAAATAATCCTTCACATTTTTCTATGGAAGGTTATGGCATGAACAAGGTCAATCTGCAATTTTAAAGTCTGTGTCGAGGCCCTACCCAGTTACAGTCACTTTTGGGGGCTCCATCTGCATGCACATAGCACAGACAGAGGGGTGAAGAGCCTCCGAAATTCTGTCCAAACATCCCTATGATTATTTGAGTACTTGATTTTTTCTCACTCCTGTCATGTGTCTCTAATGTAGAATGCCTGTCATAATACTCCCACTCCCGTACGCACAGGGCTGGGCATATAAATACCAGCCAATAATCCTTCCCTGGGTAGGGGCACGGAAAATGCTTTTTGCTTCAATACAGATGTGCAGTGGCCAGCAGCCATGTCCCCTACCCCACGTAGAAATCAGTTCTGAAAGGGAAGAATAGAGCCAAGGCTCAGAGAGAAGCTGAGACAATGGTTGGAAAAAGGGAATCCTGATGACACTTAATCCCAGGTTCTACGTTTAAGGCCCAGATGATCCAGCTTTCTGTCTCTCTGAAGCTTGGTTGTTGGGTTCTTCTTTAAATGCAGCTTGGCAAACCACCAAGAGCCTCTGATAAGCCTCCCTTTTTGCTCAAGCCAGTGTGAGTTGGTCTAGACACTATTACAGAGTGGGAAACCAGCAAAGGCAGCTGTAATTAGTCAGGGTTCTCCAGAGAAACAGAACCAATAGGAGATTAATTTCAATAAATAAAATTTATTATAAGGAATTGGCTCACATGATTATGGAGGCTGAGGAGTCCCATGATCTGCCATCTGCAAGCTGGAGAAGCAGGAAGGCTGGTGTGTAGGTTGAAGGCTCGAGAGCCGAGGGCTGATGGTGTAGATTCCAGCCCACTCTAAAGGCTGGTGAACCAGGAGAGTCAAGGGCAGGAGAAACTTGGTGTCCCAGCTCGAGTAGTTAGGCAGAGAGAGAATCCAGCCTTCTTCAGCTTTTTTGTTTCATTCAGACCCTCAACAGGTTGTATGATGCCCACTTACATTAGGGAAAGGCATATGCTTTACTCAATCCACCAATTCACAAGGTAATCTCTTCCAGAAACACACTCACAGACACACCCAGAAATAATGTTTAACCAGGTGTCTGGGCATCCCGTGGCCTAGTCAAGCTGACACAAAAAATTAACCATCACAGTGGCCATAAGGTTGGGCTGGTTGGCTGCATCATGCACCCAGCTGGGGAGCAGGTCTTAACTTCCTCATTATGTCTGGGCTCTGCCACCTGCCTGCTGTGTAACCACCTGTGATCTGTTTACCTGCTTTGCCACCACTGGCAATTCACTTGGCCTCTGAGCTTCACCTTCAACCTGTCCGTGGAAAAAAATTGAACTAAATAGTCTCTTGGGGTGTCATTCCAGCACAGACATGCTATTTGTAATTCCAGGATGAAGTAAAGGCATAAGAAACTATATTCTGAGCAAGCATTCCCTCCATTTCCTTCCCAAACCTCTGAGTTGCCAAAGGCACTGCTGCCCTCGTGGTTTGCAGCTGTGTTCCCTCCATCCTGGCCTGAAGCCTCTGGGCATGTCATTCGGGAGTCTGAGTGAATATTGCACATTTCACTGCTGGCTCCTCCAGGTGACTTTCTCCTGGCTCCAGGAAGCCTTGAGTTGGTGTTGCAGGAGAATGCAGGAGAGCAGAAGGGATAGGAAGAGGGGAAGGGGAGGGTCCTGGGAATTGTGGAAACAACAAACTCGCATGCTCTCTTCTCAGGACCATCATGCACAGTCCCTGTCTCATGTCACAATGTCATCATTCCAGGAAACAGGGTCTGCGGCATTAGATGTGTGGCCAGGACTGAGAGCTATCTGCCCCTCTACTCCTTCACTGAGGGCAGCCATGGTGCTATTCCAAGTACATGACTTGTAATTTATAGCTTAGTTTCTGGGTCAGATGATCCTGGGTTCCAGCACCAACACTACTGCATGCTCTGTTACCTCGAGCAAATTATTGAACCTCAGTTTCCTCGTCTATAAAATGAGGGTAATGATACCTGTCTCCCAGGGTTGCAGGGTTGAGAATTAAATAAATTAAGGCACAGTGCCTGGTATATGGTAAACACTTAACATAAATGCATATCAATATTTCTGCTGACCAGTTCTATTTTGGAGCATGTTTTAAAAAGAAGGGTGAATCAGGGTCTGAATTCTGTTCTTGACTTATACTTAAGTTATAAATTCTGATTGTATTTCATAGATGTGAAAAGCCTTCTCTTTTTTTTTTTTTTGTTTTGTTTTGTTTTTGCGGTACGCGGGCCTCTCACTGTTGTGGCCTCTCCCGTTGCGGGGCACAGGCTCCGGACGCGCGGGCTCAGCGGCCATGGCTCACGGGCCCAGCCGCTCCGCAGCATGTGGGATTTTCCCGGACCGGGGCACGAACCTGCGTCCCCTGCATCGGCAGGCGGACTCCCAACCACTGCGCCACCAGGGAAGCCCTGAAAAGCCTTCTCTTGCCACTAAACTAACCTAAAGGAGATGTGTATAACAAAGGCAAACAAACAAGCCCAGACTACCCTTATGGTTTAATCATACTTCGATATTCTTGGAGCACTTTTTATATGGAGCTCCCTTATAGCTTTAATGCAGGCCATTCAATTGCTTTGAAAGCTCTTTCCAGTATTAGATGTGCCCTCTAGAAACAGACATTTTAATACTTATCTACACACTTTTTGGGAGACAGAGTTTTCCAAAACTTTCCATAAATATTTTAAATAATTGCTGTTGAAAATTGCTTACAATATCCAAAGGAATATATCCAAAGCACTCACTCTCTGTGGTATCTGATGGGAAAACTGCCTGATTGTTGGAACAAACAAAATAAGTTTGTCACTGATTTCTATAGAACTTTTCTATTATTTCTCTTCTACATAAAATCCTATAAAACACCTTTTTTTTTTTTTTTTTTTGTACAGCAACTTAAAAATGAAAAAAAAGGTTTGAGTGGCTACAGCTTTCTTAGTGAATGAGAAATAATTTTTCTTACCCTCTAGTTATTTCCATTCTGCTGGTCTCCTCCAGTGTATGGAAACAGGGAGGCAAAATACTCTTTATTTCAACCTATTGTGGTAATTTAGATAATGATAACAAGACAGAAAAAAATTTTGTAAAGCATCCTTTTCCTGACGTCCATAGAAGAGATCAAAGAGAGTAAAGGAGGAAGGGGACAAATTATTACTCCAAGCCCTATGGTGAGTGATTTACAATATCCTTTACCTAATTGAATCCTAGAAATCCTGTAAAAAACCCTCACAACTGAACACATGCCCAAGCACTATACTCACAAACGCAGGCAAATGCATACATCTAAATATATGCACGTGTCCCCAGTTATCTTAAGGGCTTTAAAGATAATGCCATCTGAGGACAGAGGGAGACAACTCATAGGATTTCTGGATTGGAACTTGGGAGAGGGCTCTGTTTCTGTGGACTTGCCCCAGTCCCTCCCAGCTGGATTTTCACATCTGTGAATGGAGAAATTTGACAGGATCTTATCATATCTCTTTTTCCTTTAATGTTGCTTCTGATATGGAGGGTCCCTTTGGGAAGTCAGGCAAGGCTAGAGAAGAGCTGGCCCCAGGCCCCTAGCTGCATGAGGATGCTGTCCCTGTTGCTGAAGGGAAATAATTAGCAGTACCCAAACCTAGGGATGGGGCAGCCTTGACCCCCAGGGCTCCTCATGGTTAGTGCTGGAAGAAGGTCATTTCCTTCAACTTCAGTTCAGCAGACAGAAGAAAAAGCCCTGTGTTCAAATTACATGTTAGACGGAAGGCCAAGAACAATGCTTAAGGGTTCCCACATGCGTGGTCCCTCATGGATAATTACACAAGCCACTTCAAGAGCACAGCTCTCTTTGGAACCTTTGGGGGAATGAGACCATATACAGCTCTAACCTTGCTTTCAGGGAAGTAACAGATCACCCTTCCCATATGGTTGGCACAGGAGAATTGGTGACGGGGGGAGCGCTGTGTGACAGCATTTGCAAGGAGCAGTATTAAGTGGCAAGCAGTGGAGGTGGCCTGAGGGGGCAGGGGAGCTAGCAAGTTGCCTCAGACCCCTCCTTTGGGCTGAGCTGCCACCCCATGGGGACTTCCCAGGGTGGGCCTCTCTCAGGAGCATGGAGGGCATATCTAGTGCACTCTGATGCAAGTCTGGGGTTGTCTAGCTTCCCTTGGCACATGGGTATCTGTGGTCCCCTGGAGTACAAACTGCTCATGGGAGAGAACCCAGTTCCTTCTTTGGAATATGAAGGATGGATCGGATGGCAGCTAACAAGTGGGACTCCGCAGGCTTCTTCCAGCTTTCTGGGGAAAGGGCTCATGGCTTTAGCAGACAAGGAAAAGAGGGAGATGGAGGGAGACAGAAAGACATGAAGTCAGGGAGAGAGAATGAAAGGGATAGGGGCAGTATGGGAAAGAATGAGAAAGGGAATGACGGCAGGAGGGAGAGAAAAAGAGAGGGAAAGGGAGAGGAAGAAAAAGAAGCAGAGTTAAAGGGAAGGAGACAGAAAGAAGGTGAGATGAGAGAAAGGCAGAGAAATAGTATAAGAAAATAGAGGCCTGGGAACTCACTTTGGGAGGTGTCAGTTGCCAATGACGGCCATGCCTGCACCCCTCCGCAGGGACAGTACCTGCCCACTAGCATATGGCATCAAACTTTCTGAGGCTGCTTCAGTCCAGGAGGAGCTGGAATGCAGTCTTTGAATTATAGACTCATGACTCATAGCCTGGGAATCTAATCAAGCTCAAAAGTGGCTCAAATAAGAGGCCTTGTCTGCGTGAGGCTGAGCCCTGGAGGCTGGTAGAGCAGTAATATTTAGGTGCATTAGAATAGGGCTGGGCAAGGACAGGCTGGAGGATGCTGCTTCAGTTGTAAGGCTGGTCACTGTCAGGGCTTAGGGGAGGATCCAAAGCCCAGAGAAGCTGATGGTGTCATCTAAGTCATCCTGGTTTGCTGGGAGAGGGAGGGCTCCAAGAGTTCTGGGCATTCTGGCTCAGACAGGGAACAGGAGCCCAACAGGTGACCAAAGACTGAGGGGCAGGATAGAGCCCCTGAGGAGAGCATCCTGCTCTAGTCTGAGCAACCTGGCCCAAACAGAGCCACTTCCCTCAAGTCCTCAACTCCTTCCCTACCTTGGTGTATTTGTCTTCTGAGCAGTTCTTTCTCCCAACCAAGAAGTGAAAGAGCTGGAGTTTGAACCCAGAGGTGTCTGAGGCCAAAGCTCATAATCTCTCTGATGGACAGGGAAGTGCCCTTATGGTGGTGAAATCCAGGAACAGAGAGATAAATAATGGGGAGAATGAGGCACAGGGTCACCCCTGTGATTGTGCCTTGTACTGGATGGATGGGGAGAGCATACTCAGCACTGACTTTATGAGGGCAAGAGGGGGAAGTTCAGTGGGCACCAGATTCAAGGTTCCAGAGCCCGCAAATCCAGAAACCACAGTGAGAACTTCGGCCACAAAGAAACCAGAGGAGCACACACTTGGCCTTTCTCAAGGATGGAGGCTCATCATTGTTGAATTCGATTCATCACCTCTTCAATTTAGGATTCGTGCTCCTGACTCCACTGCATCCCAATGCCTGATTTCAGTTACCTGCCAGGAACAACTCCCAGAAGCTTGCATTTTTCCTGCTACATCTTTAGGCATTGGGCGCTTCATCCTGCAAGTCCAGTCAGAACTCAAATTGCCTTTTCAGAGCACCAGGCATCTGTTTCCATGGAAACATATACTCTAGAGGGTGGAGATGGAGGACTAAGAAGGGCCAGTAGGTGCTAGAGGCTTGGAAGAAAACTTGTAGCTATTCCTCGATTTGTTTAGTGTGCTCCTCTGATCCACAATATAAATTAAACACCTCATCACACACTAATGGTTCTAACTGGGAGACATTATGAACAGCTCCAGCAGCCTGGGGCCCAATCAACACCGACAGTGATAAAAGCTGTCTTCCTCAGGAAGATTCTGTGAGTGAGCCAGCATTACTTTACCTTTTCCATGAAGTTACACTGCAAGCTCTTCATTGAGAAACCAGGAACTGTCCTTGGTGAAGTTTCTTGTCAGCAGACTGTGGAAGTGGTTTGGGGGAAAAGAGCCTAAACTCTAGCTTCAAACAGACCTGTATTCTGCTCTGACTTCAGCCATTTAGCATCTGAGTGCCTTCAAAGATGCCTTCTTAGGACTTCAGCTTTCATATTTCTAAAGTAGGGTTTTTTTTAATATAAATTTATTTATTTTATTAATTTATTTTTGGCTGTGTTGGGTTTTCGTCGCTGCGCGCGGGCTTTCTCTAGTTGCGGCGAGCGGGGGCTACTCTTCGTTGCGGTGCATGGGCTTCTCATTGCGGTGGCTTCTCTTGTTGTGGAGCACGGGCTCCAGGCGGGTGGGCTTCAGTAGTTGTGGCACGTGGGCTTCAGTAGTTGTGGCTCACGGGCTGTAGAGCGCAGGCTCATTAGTTGTGGTGCACAGGCTTAGTTGCTCCGCAGCATGTGGGATCTTCCTGCACCAGGGCTCGAACCTTTGTCCCTTGCATTGGCAGGCAGATTCTTAACCACTGCGCCACCAGGAAAGTCCCTAAAGTTGGTTTGATATCAGCCCAACGTACTACATGACACTTAGTACTGCTGATTATTCACAATTCCTTCTATATCTTGCTTTGCTGAAATTCTCTGAGCTTTTGAACAAGTTTATTCTTAGAAAGGCATTGGATAGGTCATCGTAATAGAATATTCTTGGTCTTAAGTGACAGAGACCCAACTTGAATTAGCTTTCTTATTAAGCATCTCCAGCAAAATCCTCTTTGGGAAAACTGAAATCTCCCAAGAAAATGCCATTTTGTACTAAAACTTCTTTTTTTGGTCCCAGTTTGTTCCTTAAAGGAATTGTATCCTGTAGGCACATGGTGACTACTTGTGCTTAAGTACGAAGTGACATCTATTGAGGGATCATCAGGGTATTGTTTATATAATTGTGGGAAGGGCAGGGGTACAACTGGTCTTCACGTCAACTGGAGCCAGAGACTTGCATGTTGCCTGGGTCCTCTCTCTGTTCCTTCACTTATTTGTTTATTCTCTCCTACTACAAACTGGCTTTTTCCTGATCAGTTGCTTACAATTACCCAATCTGCTGCCATTCTTGAGTGACCTGCATCTGTCAGTTTCAGTTTGAAAATTTTGGCGGATAACTACTAATGGTCTGTGGCTCACCCCTGGACCACTTAATTATGACCAAGAAATCATGGTCATATATCTGGCATGGGCGAAAACACAGGGGTCCTACCTCTGTATTTACAGGCTATTTCCACAGATGGAATATGTTTGACCTAAGTAGTAATCCCAACTGGTGTCAATTCTAGACCTCCACTAAGCATTCCCATTCTGATATCCATGCTAGCCCTGGATGCAAAGGGAATTCCAATATAAAACAGAATTAAAGGGCAGGTCCTTGGAGAAGGAATCCAGGAAGACCCTGTGAGGTGTGTCCTAAGGTTTATATATTCTAGGAGAACCTGGCCCTTTTCTTCTAACTTAGCCACATCCACATCATCAAATGATTATTCTTTTTGGTCAGAAAACAGTTCAATAGAACCCCTGGCATTTCCTTTCCATCCTTATATCCTCCTTGTAGAACTTGCCTGACTCATGATTAGGAAGTGGCGGCCCTGTGGATCATGTGATTTCATTATTCTGCCAATGGTGCTTGGATTGGGGGTGGGCTCTACACTGGAGGTCAGCCAAAGAGATTCTTGCTTCCAGTGTATTAGCTGAAGCTATTTTGGTTCATAATAGAACCCAAGCAAGCTTAATTAACTGTCCCCTCTTAGCCTCACACAAAAACACTGTTGAACAACAAGGATTTGAGAAAGGAGCACCCAGATTTTGTGGACATTCCCTATAGAACAGGGTCTTTCTACCCTTTTGAACCATGACCCACAGTAAGAACTATGTTTTACATTTCCGCTAGAAGGCATACATATACAACTGAAACAAAAATTTTATGAGTATTTATTTTTACTATGTGCAGCGTACTGTAACATTTTCTCATACCATTTACTTTATTCTATTTAAATTTTTGTCAAAAGTGCTAGTCATCACTCACTAATTTTTTTCCCATAATCTACTAATCAGTTATGTTCTACAATTTGAAAAACAATCCTAGTCCAGAGTGCTTTGTTTGACATCATTCAATGTGAACTCCCAATTTTTGATCTTAATTTACATTCCAAAATTCTCAAGAAAGAAAATGTGTTTAGTTTTTTGAGGGGTATGGGGTCTTCCCTTGTCCTAATCAAAAATAGCTGGATTTTAAACATGGCTGCTGATGCCTGTGTCTGTTGGTCATGGGGTGTGTTCAAACTGTGGAAGCTGGTTAGACACTTCAGATGGTGTCTACTACATACAGACATTGGGAATTGAAACAGACAGCCTAAATCAGTGAGATGGTAATGGAGACCATAGCGTACAGGTACAGCTGGGACTAGAGTTGAAGCCATGACAATACAAGCAGACACACATACAAGAGGACTTCATGGGAGAGCAGAGATGTTCAACAAATAGGAAGAGAACAGAGGACAACCACTTGACTTTCCAGGCTTTGCTGGAGATCGGGTTGTGCTAACTGGAGTTGAACTCTGAGATTTCCCTGCTGACGTGAGAAGTTACTCAGGATGTTGGGTCCTGATCATCTCTGTTCATACTTGTAGAATTTTGAATTATGCCGTAGACTGGAGGCCGGAGCTTAAAACATTCTTGTTATAAAATTCTGATGGAAAATTTCTCTAAATTTTAACCAACATGTTTCCCCTAAGTGGGAGTAAGGGGCTCTGTGTCTGTGAAAGAGGGTGGGAGTGCACAGCTGTCATGACCTTGGCTTACTGAGGCTCAGGGTCACTCTTCCCACAGCTACATCTGTAGCCAGTAGTAGTGGCCAAGTATGGCCAGAAGATAGTCAGGTACCATAGTTTCAGGATCCCTAGAGTGAATAAACCAAAATGCTCCAAATATATTTAGTGGTGGTGGTGAAGGCAGGGATAGAAGACATTGTTGGCATGGTTTGGGACTGAAATTGGAGTGGTGTATCTGTACAATGGAGTTCATTCACCAGTAAATGGAATAAACTATCTTGCCATGCAAAAGCATGGGTGGATCTTATAATGCATATTGAGAAGTGGAAGAAGTCAGTCTGAAAAGGTTATGTACTGTATGAGTCCGTTAATGTGACATGCTGAAAAAGGTAAAACTATAGCAGAGTTTTAGGGGAGAGACGGCCAAAATATATGGTTCTCAATTTAGAGAACTTTACAATGTGAACTCATTTATTTTTTTTATTGGAGTATAGTTGATTTACAGTGTTGTGTTAGTTTCTGCTGTACAGCAAAGTAAATCAGTTACACATATACATATATCCACTCTTTTTTAGATTCTTTTCCCATATAAGTCAGTACAGAGTATTGAGTAGAGTTCCTTGTGCTATACAGTAGGTCCTTATTAGTTATCTGTTTTATATATAGTAGTGTGTATGTGTAAATCCCAATCTCCCAGCTTATCCCTCCCCACCCTTTACCCCCTGGCAACTGTAAGTTTGTTTTTTACATCGATGACTATTTCTGTTTTGTAAGTAAGTTCATTTGTACTATTTTTTTAGATTCCACACATAAGCAATATCATATGATATTTATCTTTCTCTGTCTGACTTACTTCACTCAGTATGACAATCTCTAGGTCCATCCATGTTGCTGCAAATGGCATTATTTTGTTCTTTTTTATGGCTAATATTCCATTGTGTATATGTACCACATCTTCTTTATCTATTCCTCTGTTGATGGATATTTAAGTTCCTTCCATGTCCTGGCTATTGTAAATAGTGCGGCAGTGAACAGTGGGATGCATGTATCTTTGTGAATTATGGTTTTCTCCAGAGATATGCCCAGGAGTGGGATAGTAAAAAAAAATATTAGTGACATACTCATGCTTAACAGAGAAAAGCATGAGAACTAGCATAGGGATTGGGTAAGGGTTTACATTTGTCTTAATTTCAACACTAATCTTATGAGTAAGGTGTAACTGACATCTCCATAGGCACTGAGGCTCAGAGAGGCTTTGAAGCTCAAGGTGGGTCATGAGGTGAGAGGACTCAGTCTATCAGTGAGTAGAAAACATCTGGAGCATCCTCCAGAGAGCTCTTCTGTGCCAACTGTAGAAAAGTAAATTTTTGAGCAGAAGAGCAAAAAGCCCTTTGGTTCTCTGTTCTCTTTCTCTCTCTCCTCTGAGGGTATTTTACAACTTTGGGAGGGCAAATGCATGGCATTTGATATTGCCTTGAGAACCTTGACTTCCTTAAATGATTGCGACATGTCTTTGATCTTCATTGTCTTATTCTAAAATGTTTAGCCTATTAGGAAATTATTCTTCCTGTGTCTCTTAAATTGTTATTTATTTTCATATTGTTTTAGCTTAATGTATTCCTTTCATCATTAAGTACCTTGTTTATGAATGTATAATTGACATTGTTACCATTTGTCCCTTATCACTTTGTACTAATTCCTTTATCCTAGGTTATCATGCAGTTATTTTTGCTGTCATTATTCAATGAAATCCATACATTGCTGTTGATACCAGCTCATAGATACAATAGGATCACAATTATCAAGCTGTTTTTATTCTAGAGCTCATCTAAAGAATAATCAGAACTTTTACCCCAACCTCTCTCCCAAATTTTACCCAAATAGAACAGTAGGTATCTAGGAAGTGGCTCATGTGTGCTTGAAACTCATCCTTCTTGGTTCTAGGTGATATTTACAAGTTCCCTCTGTCTTTGGCCCATGGCTCCCTTCACCCTAGGGAGATTTATTTGGTGATACCTTTGGGTACTCCCAAGCAGGGATGCCTCAGCTCAATCTTGGATTCACTCACGACCATCACCTTCCCTAACTGCGAGAAATATATTCAACCCTTGTGTGGAGCAAGCTAGGGGTGCTGTACCTCTTTCCCCAATATCTGAAGGAGATTTGTACTTTTTTATGATTTTTACTCACTTCAAATTCAGCCTCTTTGCATTAGGTCTTGGGTGTAAGTCTATGAATGGCAAGGTCAGTGGAGAGCTGAAGAGCCGCTACTTTGTGGAACTCAGTATCTTACCTCCACTTCAGTATCGCTAAGGGCCTTGCAACCATTATATACTTCAAGCTCCCTATACCCTTAGGGATACTTCCTAAGAGGCTCCCAGACAAAGTTTCCCTGGCGGGATATGCTCTGACATTCTTTTAGGATATACCACACATGCATGAGTGCATGATATACACACACATCACAGAGACACACACATGTAGACATACATATATGAAATCTTATCTTTCCATTGACTTAAGCCTAATTTTTAAAAAATGGATGGATTTTATTTTCAAACTATTAAAAGCTCTGCTGGAAGCCTATTAGAAAGAGGTCAGCTGGAAGGGCAGTCTGTACTTGAGCAAAGAAGTCCACACACCTGTGTCCTCAAGTTGAGCTGGGTATAGCTGTCACAGATAACTCTGAATGGGTCTTCAATGTCCTGCTAACATGGAATGCTGACCAGAGGAGGTATTTTACACACACACACACACACACACACACACAGACACACACACACACACACATATATATATACACACAAAATATCTGAATTTATGAATAAGTGCCATTATTTCAGATCCTTTATCATCCTATACTTACATGAGAATGCCTTAATAAAAAAATGTGTGATCCCTGTCTTACCCCATCAGTGCACTATTCATTGGCAAAGATGGCTGCTTAATGGGATGGGAGTGAGGTTCCATTTAGGAAAGAACTTCCAAGATACTGCTCATGGTTTACTTTTCTAAAGCAACCAGGTGGCCTTGATACTTCTGTTAGTAGCCACTGGAAGGTGATGCAGTAGGTTTCTGAAATATTTATACGTTTATAATTTACACTACTGCTTCCAGGATTGCTTTGGCATAAAGATTGTGCCAACTAAGAAGCTCTTCCTTATGGGCTGTTTTTAGATGCAGTTTTTCTTTCCATTTATCACAGTTAGGGATGCTCATTACAGGAAATAGGAAAACACAGAAAGAATCATGTATAGAATAATCATATCACCAAGAAATGGTATGATTATTATTTGGAAATATTTTTATTATTTTAAAGTGTTAAGACTCTTTCATTGGACATCCTGGGTGATCCTAGAGAAGTTACTTTACCTTTTTGAGCCTTAGTTTCCTCATCTTAAAAATGGGAATAATTGTAACCTAATTGAAGTAATAAGGTTGTTATGAGCCTTGAATGAATCAGTGTATGTAAGACATAACAATGTTTGGCACATGGCAAATGCTCAGTAAGTGTTAGTCGTTAACATTATTGTCATTGTTGTTCTTATAATGGCTCTTATTTTTTCTTTGAAGTTTTAATCTTCTTTTCTATATGTGCTTTTTTACACATTGGTTTCATGCTGTCTATATAATTTTGTATACTGCTTATTCAGAAACATTAAAACATAAACATTGCCCAAAGTTATTGCAAATTCTTTGTACACATAACTAAAAATAGTGAAATAATATTCTACTTAGATGCCAAACCTTAATTTACTTAACTGTTGTTGGATATTTATGTTATTAATAATTTTTAAGTATTACAAATAATGAGACAAGACATCTGTGTATAAGCTTTTGTGCATGTGCTTAAGCTTATTTCTTAGAAGTGGAATTACTAGGTCAAAAGTAACACTTGTAATACATCATGTAATATTATTTTCTAAAAGGGTTGTAATAAATCATATGCCCAAGAGCTGTGTGCAGTTGGGCATATTTCACTGTACCCTTGTCAACATTTGAAATTCTTGTTAAGATTATTTCTGAATTTTATAGGTGAGAGTATGTTAATTCATGCGATACATATTTTAAGGAGGAGCCTACTGTGTGCCAGCCACTGTACTAGGCGCTGAGATAAAGTGAGGAGATGATGGACTTTGTCCCTGCTCCCATGGAAATTATACTCTGGGACAAATGTAAACAGAAAACGATATAATTCAGGTACTTAACTGTGTGTATGATGTGTGCTATAGAGGAGAAGTAAATGCTACTATGAGAGGTTAAGGAGGAAAACTGACTTAGTCTTGAAGAACTAGGAAGGCTTTTCTAAAAGAGTAACACTTCATCTGATACACAAGGATGAGTAAGAGTATCCCAGGAAAGGGCAGGTGCAGGGAAGGGCATTCCAGGCAGAGGGAATGAGATGTGAGAGGAAAGGGAGCATGGCTTGCTGAGACATGCTGGGAGATTTCCATTCTGGTGGGGTGGTGAGAGTTAGGAGGCAGCCAGGGATAAGGCTGGGCTGAAGAAGACATGAGGACCAGGGCCTTATCTTAAGAACGGTGGGAAGCAGATGGCTTAATTTTTAGCATGGAAACATTATCACATTAGTGTTTTTTTTTTTTAACGTCTTTATTGGAGTATAATTGCTTTACATTGTTGTGTTAGTTGCTGCTGTATAACAAAGTGAATCAGTTATATGTATACATATGTCCCCAGATCCCAGATCATTAAGCCAACTCAGCATTCACAGCCCATATATTTAAAAAAAAATTTTTTAATTGGATTATAGTTACAATGCTTCAGTTTGTGTATATATATATATATATATATACACATATATATATATACACACACACATTCCTTTTTAAAATTCTTTTCCATTATGGTTTATTATAGGATATTGAATATGGTTCTCTGTGCTAGCAGTAGGGCCTGTTTATCCATTTTCTCTCTCTCTATATATATATTTTATTGGAGGATAATTGCTTTACAATGTTGTGTTAGTTTCTGCTGTACAATGAAGTGAATCAGCTATATATATACCTATATTGCCTCCCTCTTGGACCTCTTTCCCACCCTACCCCCCATCCCACCCATCTAGGTCATCACAGAGCACTATTTTTGTAGCATGTTCCTGCTAGCTATTTGTTTTACACGTGGTAGTGTATATATGGCAATCCTGATCTCCCAATTTGTCCCACATTCCCCTTCCCCCTCTGTGTCCATATGTCCATTCTGTGCATCTGCATCTCTGTTCCTACCCTGCAAATAGGTTTGCCTGTGCCATTTTTCTAGATTCCACATATATGTGTTAATTTATGATATTTGTTTTTCTCTTTCTGGTTTGCTTCACTCTGTATGACAGACTCTAGGTCCATCCACATCTCTACAAATGACCCAATTTCGTTCCTTTTTATGGCTGAGTAATAGTCCATTGTATATATGTACCACATCTTTTTTTTTAACATCTTTATTGGAGTATAATTGCTTAACAATGGTGTGTTAGTTTCTGCTTTATAACAAAATGAATCAGCTATACAAATACATATATCCCCATATCTCCTCCCTCTTGCATCTGCCTCCCACCCTCCCTATCCCACCCCTCTAGGTGGTCACAGAGCACTGAGCTGATCTCCCTGTGCTATGTGGCTGCTTCCCACTAGCTATCGATTTTACATTTGGTAGTATATGTAAGTCCATGCCACTCTCTCACTTCATCCCAGCTTACCCTTCCCCCTCCCCGTGTCCTCAAGTCCATTCTCTACGTCTGCATCTTTACTCCAGTCCTGCCCCTAGGTTCTTCAGAACCTTTTTTTGTTTTTGTTTTTAGATTGCATATATATGTGTGTTAGCATACGGTATTTGTTTTTCTCTTTCTGACTTACTTCACTCTGTATGGCAGACTCTAGGTTCATCCACCGCACTACAAATAACTCAATTTCGTTTCTTTTTATAGCTGAGTAATATTCCATTGTATATATGTGCCACATCTTCTTTATATGTTCTGCTGTCGATGGACACTTAGGTTGCTTCCATGTCCTGGCTATTGTAAATAGAGCTGCAGTGAACATTGTGGTACATGACTCTTTTTGAATTATGGTTTTCTCAGGGTATATGCCCAGTAGTGGGATTGCTGGGTCATATGGTAGTTCTACTTTTAGTTTTTTAAGGAAACTCCATATTGTTCTCCATAGTGGCTGGATCAATTTACATTCCCACCAACAGTGCAAGAGGGTTGCCTTTTCTCCACACCCTCTTCAGCATTTATTGTTTGTAGCTTTTTGATAATGGCCATTCTGACCAGTGTGAGGTGACACCGTACTGTAGTTTTGATTTACATTTCTCTAATGAGTAGTGATGTTGAGCATCTTTTCATGTGTCTCTTGCGCATCTGTATGCGCAAGAAGAATTTGGTGAGATGTCTATTTCGGTCTTCCACCCATTTTTTAATTGGGTTGTTTGTTTTTGTGATATTGAGCTCCATAAGCTGTTTGTATATTTTGGAGATTAATTCTTTGTCTGTTGCTTTGTTTGCAAATATTTTCTCCCATTTTGAGGGTTGTCTTTTCATCTTGTTTATGCTTCCCTTTGCTGTGCAAAAGCTTTTGTTTCAGTAGGTCCCATTTGTTTATTTTTGTTTTTATTTTCATTACTCTAGGAGGTGGGTCAAAAAAGATCTTGTTGTGGTTTATGTCAAAGAGTGTTTTTCCTGTGTTTTCCTCTAAGAGTTTTATAGTGTCTGGCCTTACATTTAGGTCTTTAATCCATTTTGAATTTATTTTATTATTATTATTTTTTTAGATGTTGGGGGTCGGAGTTTATTAATTAATTTATTTTTGCTGTGTTGGGTCTTGGTTTCTGTGTGAGGGCTTTCTCTAGTTGTGGCAAGCGGGGGCCACTCTTCATCGTGGTGCGTGGGCCTCTCACTATTGCGGCCTCTTTTGTTGCGGAGCACAGGCTCTAGACGCGCAGGCTCAGTAGTTGTGGCTCGCGGGCCTAGTTGCTCTGCAGCATGTGGGATCCTCCCAGACCAGGGCTTGAACCTGTGTCCCCTGCATTAGCAGGCAGACTCTCAACCACTGTGCCACCAGGGAAGCCCTGAGTTTACTTTTGTGTACGGTGTTAGGGAGTGTTCTAATTTCATTCCTAATTTCATTCTTTTACATGTAGCTGTCCAGTTTTCCCAGCACCACTTATTGAAGAGGCTGTCTTTTCTCCATTGTATATTCATGCCTCCTTTGTCATAAATTAGGTTACCATATGTGTGTGGGTGAATCTCTGGGCTTTCTATCCTGTACCATTGATCTATATTTCTGTTTTTGTGCCAGTACCATACTGTCTTGATTACTGTAGCTTTGTAGTATAGTCTGAAGTCAGGGAGCCTGATTCCTCCAGCTCCATGTTTCTTTCTCAAGATTTCTTTGGCTATTCGGGGTCTTTTGTGTTTCCATACAAATTGTAAAATATTTTTGTGCTAATTCTGTGAAGAATGCCGTTGGTAATTTGATAGAGAGTGCATTCAATCTGTAGATGGTTTTGGGTAGTACAGTCATTTTCACAATAATGATCCATTATTATCCAGTATTATCCATTGGATGTCTTCCAATCCAAGAACATGGTATATTTCTCCATTTGTTTATGTCATCTTTGTTTTCTTTCATCCGTGTTTTATAGTTTTCTGAGTACAGGTCTTTTGCCTCCTTAGGTAGGTTTATTCCTAGGTATTTTATCTTTTTGTTGTGATGGTAAATGGGATTGTTTCCTTAATTTCTCTTTCTGATCTTTCATTGTTAGTGTGTAGGAATGCAAGAGATTTCTGTGCATTAATTTTGTATCCTGCAACCTTGCCAAATTCATTGATTAGTTCTAGTAGTTTTCTGGTGACATCTTTAGGATTTTCTGTGTATAGTCATGTGATATGCAGACAGTGACAATTTTACTTCTTGTTTTCCAATTTGTATTCCTTTTGTTTCTTTTTCTTCTCTGATTGCCATGGCTAGGACTTCTAAAACTATGTTGAATAAGAGTGGTGAGAGTGGACATCCTTGTCTTGTTCCTGATCTTAGTGGAAATGCTTTCAGTTTTTCACCATTGAGAATTATGTTTGCTGTGGGTTTGTCATATATGGCTTTTATTGTGTTGAGGTAGGTTCCCTGTATGAACCTATCATTTTCTGGACAGTTTTTTATCATAAATGGGTGTTGAATTTTGTCAAAAGCTTTTTCTACATCTATGGAGATGATCATATGGTTTTTATTCCTTAATTTGTTAATATGGTGTACCAGATTGATTGATTTGTGTATATTGAAGAATCCTTGTATTCCTGGGATAAATCCCACTTGATCATGGTGTATGATCCTTTCAATGTGTTGTTGGATTCTGTTTGCTAGTATTTTGTTGAGGATTTTTGTGTCTATATTCGTCAGTGATATTGGCCTGTAGTTTTCTTTTTTTGTGACATCTTTGTCTGGTTTTGGTATCAGGGTGATGGTGGCCTCGTAGAATGAGTTTGGGAGTTTTCCTCCCTCTGCAGTTTTTTGGAAGAGTTTGAGAAGGATAAGTGGTAGCTATTCTCTAAATGATTGATAGAATTTGTTTGTGAAGCCATTTAGTCCTGGGCTTTTGTTTGTTGGAAGATTTTTAATTACAGTTCAATTTCATTACTTGTGATAGGTCTGTTTATATTTTCTAATTCTTCCTGGTTCAGTCTTGGAAAATTGCACCTTTCCAAGAATTTGTCTGTTTCTTCGAGGTTTTCTATTTTATTGGCATATAGTTGTTTGTTGTAGTCTCTTATAATCCTTTTTATTTCTGCGGTGTCAGTTGTGATTTCTCCTTTTTCATTTCTAATTTTATTGATGTGTGTCCTCTCCATTTTTTTCTTGATGAGTCTGGCTAACGGTTTATCAATTTTGTTTATCTTCTCAAAGAACCTACTTTTAGTTTCATTGATCTTTGTTGTTTTCTTCCTTTCTGGTTCATTTATTTCTGCTCTGATCTTTATGATTTCTTTCCTTCCACTTACTTTGGGTTTTCTTTGTTCTTCTTTCTCTAGTTGCTTTAGGTGTAAAGTTAGATTGTTTATTTGAGATTTTTCTTGTTTCTTGAGGTGAGATTGAATTGCTATAAACTTCTCTCTTAGAACTGCTTTTGCTGCATCCCATAGGTTTTGGGTTGTTGTGTTTTTGTTGTCATTTGTTTCTATGTATTTTTTAATTTCCTCTTTGATTTCTTCAGTGATCTCTTGGTTACTTAGTAATGCACTGTTTAGCCTCCATGTATTTGTGCTTTTTTTTTTTACAATTTTTTTCCTGTAATTGATTTCTAGTCTCATAGCATTGTGGTCGGAAAAGATGCCAGATACGATTTCAGTTTTCTTAAAATTTCCAAGGCTTGAGTTGTGACCCAAGATGTGATCTGTCCTGGAGGATGTTCCATGTGCACTTGAGAAGAAAGTGTAATCTGCTGTTTTGGGCTGGAATGTCCTATAAATATCAACTAAATCCATCTGGTCTATTGTGTCATTTAAAGTTTATTTTTACTCATTTATTTTCTGTTTAGATGATCTGTCCATTGGTGTAAGTGGGTGTTAATGTCCCCTACTATTATTGTGTTATATCCATTCTATATATAAAAGCTTACATCTGCTAACTCCAACCTCCCACTCCATTCCTCCCCCAACCCCTTACCCCTTGGCAACCACCAGTCTGCCACCACTCTGGCAACCACACCATGATTCTGTTTCTGTTCCATAGATAGGTTCATTTGTGTCATATTTTTGATTCCCCATATAAGTGATATCATGTGGTAATTGTATTTCTCTTTCTGACTTGCTTCCTTTATTATTTATTTATTTATTTTTGCGGTACGCGGGCCTCTCACTGTTGTGGCCTCTCCCCTTGTGGAGCACAGGCTCCGGACACGCAGGCTCAGCATCCATGGCCCACGGGCCCAGCTGCTCCGCAGCATGTGGGATCCTCCCAGACCGGGGGCACGAACCCGTGTTCCCTGCATCGGCAGGCAGACCCTCAGCCACTGTGCCACCAGGGAAGCCCCTGACTTGCTTCCTTTAGTATGATAATCTGTAGTTGCATCCATGTTGCTGCAAATGGCATTATTTCACTCTTTTTATGGCTGAGTAGTATTGCATTTTATAATGTACCACATCTTCTTTTTCCATTCATCTGTCGATGGACATTTAGGTTGCTCCCATGTCTTGGCTATTATGAATAGTGCTGCTATGAACGTAGGG
Source organism: Lipotes vexillifer (assembly GCF_000442215.2). NCBI lineage: Eukaryota > Metazoa > Chordata > Mammalia > Artiodactyla > Lipotidae > Lipotes > Lipotes vexillifer. Next base: position 381,673 of record NW_006784061.1, on the reverse strand, counting down.
GTGCATGTGTCTTTTTGAATTACAGTTTTGTCTGGATATATACCCAGGAGTAGGATTGTTGCATCAAACGGTAATTCTATTTTTAGTTTTCTGGGGAGCCTCCATAGTGTTTTCCACAGTGGATGTACCAACTTACATTCCTACAACAGTGTAGGAGGGTTCCCTTTTTTCCACATCCTCTCCAGCATTTGTTATTTGTAGACTTTTTCTTTTTGGCTGCACTGCGCAGCATGTGGGATCTTAGTGTCCCAACCTGAGATCAAACCTGCACCCCCTGCAGTGGAAGCATGGAGTCTTAACCACTAGACCAGCAGAAAGTCCCTGTAGACTTTTTAATGATGGCCATTCTGACCAGTGTGAGGTACCTCATTGTAATTTTGATTTGCATTTCTCTAATAATTAGCGATGTTGAGCATCTTTTCATGTCCCTATTGGTCATCTGTATGTCTTCTTTGGAGAAATGTCTATTTAGGTCTTCTGTCCATTTTTCAATTGGGTGGTTTGGTTGAGTTGTATGGGTTGTTTGTATATTTTGGAAAGTAAGCCCTTGTCAGTCGCATCCTTTGCAAATATTTTCTCCTATTCTGTAGGTTGTCTTTTCGTATTGTTTATATTTTCCTTTGCTGTGCAAAAGGTTGTAAGTTTGATTAGGTCCCATTTGTTTATTTTTGTTTTTATTTCTATTGCTTTGGAAGACTGACCTAAGAAAACATGTACGATTTATGTCAGAGAATGTTTTGCCTATGATCTCTTCCAGGAGCTTTTTGGTGTCATGTCTTATGTTTAAGTGTTTAAGCCATTTTGAGTTTATTTTTGTGTATGGTGTGAGGGTGTGTTCTAACTTCATTGATTTACATGCAGCTGTCCAACTTTCCCAACACCACTTGCTGAAGAGACTTTTTCCTGTTGTATAGTCTTGCTTCCTTTGTCGAGATTAATTGTGCATGTATGGGTTCACAGCCCATATATTTTTAAGTTTTTTTAAAAAACTCATTTAAGACAAATAATACATTGCAAAACTACCACAGAGAATCCTAGTGTACCCTCCACCCAGCTACCCCCAAAGATAACATCTTATATAACCACGGTACATCATCAAAACCAAGAAATTGGTACTGGTGCACCTCAACTATAATCTTTATTTGGGTTAACAACCAGAATTTCTTTAAACCATGAAATAGAAGATAATGGAATGAACTAAGAAGAATATATAAAAGTTCATCATGAGTAATAAGGGTATGTAACTTTATGAAAGTGAAATGTCAGGTCTGTGATAAAAAGGTTTTAAAAAATATTGTGCTAGCCTCTGTTATCAATTCTAATAATCTTTTGTGGTGTCTGAAAATATTTACATGTAGGTATCTCTGTTTTGTTTCAAAGGCACTACCCCACAGGAGGAGGGTATGTCACTTCCTGGCTGCACACCCCTGCATCATTTTTCATGCCTCACAATTCAGTTATTTAGAGGCCAGGTTTCAACTGGACAGTATCTAAAGTTACAAATATTTTACACACTGGGTAATTAGGATAATTATTTCAGAATATATTAATTCCAGAATTGGAAGGTCTATGAGATAATTGGATGGAGAGAGTTAGGTGACTGGAGAAAATCAGACAGGTCATTCTGATGCTGACATGCTTACTTTGGCATATAACAATGTTTTGATTGAACAAACACTCTGCTTACAGTGTGTGAAAACTCTAGGATAAATGATCCTTAATTTGTCCCTGTGGTGGCTTGTAGTAGGGAACATGTTTGTACTTTTGAAACAATGGCACTCACGTATTATAAAGGTTATGATGGAGGGATATACAGATGTTACAGGAGGTGCTCAGAGTAGGGCATCTGGGCATCTGGACAGAATCAGTGGTGGCCTCACAGGCAAATGAATGACTCCTGACCTGAGTCTTGTGGGTCATCTGGGAGTGCTCGGGTGGAGGAGACATGGAAGGCACACAGACTGAAGCGAGAGCACAGTGAAATGCTCAGAGAAATAAGAGATGGTGACCTTGGGGAAGTAAGAGGGCACTGAGAATTTCCTTCTCTTCACTAGTGCATTCTTTGGGGAAAAGTTATACAAAAGTGAAGACAATATACAATTCTTGCAATGGAAAAATGGAAAAAGGACCCTGGAAGTCAGAAGAGAGAGTGAGCTGGTATTGGAGCACTGCCCTTTGGGCTTTCCAAACAGAGCTCATCATTACCACTTGCCTAGGACAAAAGCAAATCCAATGATGGAGAGGACCTGTACACATCGGAAATCTTACAAGTGAATCATCTAATTGTCATCAAGTAGTTAATTGGGAGCCTTCAAGGTCTGCACTCAGAGCTCTCTTCTTATGACAGAAATATCCCAGCCCTGGCATTAGTACACCACTGTACTTGCATTCACTCCGCTACCTTGGTCTGTTGTTTCACAGCCAGCATACATCAATAGTAATCACCCAGGGCACAGGGATTATTGGAGGTTCAGCACACAGTGAAAGCAGAACAAACCCCAAACCACAGTCATACCCACAGCCCAGACCCATAGGCATCCCTGAGGCCCGGGGAGCTGGGGAGCCATTCCAGTCCTCTGTGAGGGCCATGGGTTAGGAATAATAAACAAAATTATTCACTGTTTAGTCACTCACCACCTGCATTCCCATAAACACCTCAGGCAGTAAAAGGAGCTTGTTTGGGGGCTGTTGTGGGAGGAATTCTGATGATGGTGTGTGCCTCCCCGTTTGCACGATGAGGTCCCCCTGCCCTCTCGTCACTACTGCCTCTGCATACCCTTGAGCTTATGGTGTGTAGGCCTAGTGATTTGGCTATTGATACAGCAGGTTGCAACCAGATACTTCCTGGGTGTGACAGGTCACTCAGAGAGCACGCTCTTCTTCACCTCCTCCTAGAACCTAACCCTGGTCAAGCATGTGACTGGAATTTTTTAAAAAGAAATACTGAAGACAAAAATCACTTGAGGAGAGATTACAAATTCCAAGACATCTAAAAACACTCTACCTAGATGGGTGGGATAGGGAGGGTGGGAGGGAAGCTCAAGAGGGAGGGGATATGGGTATATGTGTATACATATAGCTGATTCACTTTGTTATACAGCAGAAACTTAACACAATATTGTAAAGCAATTATACTCCAATAAAGATATTTGAAAAAATAAAAGCACTCTATAACATTCTCTTTGGGGACAATCTTTGAGCAATACTACAGAATTTTCTTTTTTTTTTTTTTTTTTTAATAATACACAATGTATTTATTTATTTATTTATGGCTGTGTTGGGTCTTCATTTCTGTGCATGGGCTTTCTCTAGTTGTGGCAAGTGGGGGTCACTCTTCATCGCGGTGCGCAGGCCTCTCACTATCGCGGCCTCTGTTGTTGCGGAGCACAGGCTCCAGACGCGCAGGCTCAGTAATTGTGGCTCACGGGCCCAGTTGCTCCATGGCATGTGGGATTTTCCCAGACCAGGGCTCGAACCTGTGTTGTCTGCATTGGCAGGCAGATTCTCAACCACTGCGCCACCAGGGAAGCCCAATACTACAGAATTTTCTAGCAGATGCTGGTGGTATGTCAGGGACCTGGGAAGAGGAGCACATAGCTAGAGGTGACCAATCCCCCTCACCTTTGCATTGAAAATCTCTATTATTAACCCTGAGTCACAAGAACTTATCTCCTCACCCTCTTGACTCAAGGAATTGGAGACCTTAACCCTTGCGCTTCTTATTCTTCTCCCCCTGATTTACCCTGTGCCAAGGTCCCAGGACTGAGAAGTTTCCCTCCATAGCACCTGAGGCTGCAGAGGGGTACCTTGGAACACGTAGACCAATACCAAACAGGAATTTGATTATGCAGAGTCTGGGAGAAGTACAGTTGGCCCCAATCAGAGAAATTTAAGGCTTGCATGAATCCCTTCATCTCTACTCAGTAATTTACTCTTGGATTTTGCCACCCAATCTTAAGTTTCTGTCATTTTCCCCTCCAGGGTCAGCCACCTTCCTAGGGCCAGACTTGCTTCTTTATTTCCTCCAGATTGGAGAATCTTAATCTAGTTTGAGGATCTCTCTATCAATGATCCAAACGTTTTGTTTATGATATAAACATTGAAGCCTGAGATCTTCAAATCTCAGTCTTTTGAAATCCAGAAGCCTCTTAACTGCTTTTATGGTGTACCAGTTTTCTCAGGAAAGCAATGCCACTGCTGACTGAAGGGGGTGGAAAGTGCAAGGGGTACAAAAAAAACGTGGGGAGATGATATCTCAGAATACCATCCCACAACCCTTACATGGTGGCAAGTAAACTTCTCAGTAGCAGCTACTATTGTCTTGAAGATTCTTGTAATAAGACATGAAAAATAAATAAGAGACTTAATATCGAAATAAACTAAAATAAACTGATGATTGGCTGGTCACGAGTACTTAGAAAATCTAAAGTAATCAATTTAGAAACTATTATTTTCATGCTTCAAAACATAGAAGAGCATTATAAAGGACAGACAATAGGTTTCCTTTTTACTCCAACCACCATCAACAAAAGGAGGTGAAATTTTAAAAATTCTATTCACAGTAATAGAAAATGAGATGGCTCTACACTGATGGTTTCAGGGACTTTATATCATTTTTTTCTGTTAACTACCGTACGGCACATACAATATTATCCCTATTTTTCTGATAAGAATCTTGAGTGTCAAAAGCCACTTTGCTGCTAAGTTGTTGTGCTACCTCATCTTGGAATCAACAAAGCAACAGAACCTAATACATACCTAGATTCTAAAAATGAACAAATAAACAAACAAAAAACCCCACCACACATTCAATAAAATGGAACATAATAAAATTGAGAGAACAAAAGGGCTACCTATTTAGAAAATGTCTATATCAAATCTGACAGGTTAAAGAAAAAAGATAAAGTGTATAAAGAGCTTATTTTTCAAATGCATAAGTACTCTTAAGAACACAGTAGTTTAGTGTGTAAAGAATGAAGAAAAGTACATATACAATTAACAAAGAAATGATTGAAAAGTGCACATCATTTTTAGTATTCCAAGAATTGCTAATGTAAAAAGCCTGTAGAAAGCATTTTGCAGCTATTAAAGAAGCAAAATGAAAATTTATGACAATAGAACTTGAAGTTGGCCAGTGTATGGTCCTACTGGCACAGTTATTCATTGCTGGTGGAGTTTGAAGTGGAAGGAACTCTGTTGAATGGTGTTGTGGATGTATTTAGTGAGAGCCATATAAGTATTCATATTTCTTGACCCGATAATTTCAGACCCTATGAATTTATTCTGAGGAGCTATTTGCCAGGAAAAGACTCCACATTTGCACAGATAGGTTTGTTGCAACAGAGGGAGAGGCGTAGCAGACCAGTGTGTGCCCTGAGGAATCAGATTCTCTTGGAAGCAGCTTCCCACTCAACTACCTGGTGACCTTGGGCAAGTGATGTGACTTTCCTGTGCCTCAGTTTCTTCATGCAGATAATAGTGTTGCAGCCTAAACTGTGGGTTGTTGTGAGGATCAAATGAGTTAAATGTGGAGCACTTAGAAAATGCCTGGCATGTCACAGGCACTCTGTTGTATAAACTATAATTATAGCAAAACTTTAACAGAAGAAATCAACTACCCCGCATTAAGAGGATTGTTTAAAAACTATATTGCCCTGGCATGATGCCATTTTATAAAACCATGAAAATGGTATTTTGGAGACTCCAAAACTGAAAAACAAGTTTATAATGGAATATTCAGTAAAATAAAGGATGAAAAATTATTGAATTCGCTGCAGTCACAACCAATATGTCTGAAGGAGGGAAGAGAAAAATTGTTCTGTAAGAGTGGTTGGATGATGGGTGGTTTGCAGAGCATTTAAAAAAATCTTACGTTGCCTTTTTTAATTAAAAAATAAAGCAATGTCATAAAAAAATGAATTCCTTTTAAACATTGCCTTTGGCTTTGACTGCTCTGGTGTGCAAAATCAAGCACACCTGTAATGAGGCTGTTCAGGAAGCCTTGGGGAGATGAAGATGACAGGCTGAGCACTGGCAGCAGCAGCAGCAGCAGTAGAAGCCACGTGCTCCCCTACACTCTGGAAGTTCTGAATTTCCTGCCGTGGGAGGTCATGTGACCCCTCTTACCAGATCACCTCCCTGTCACTCAAAGTGAAATTTTGTTTTTCTTTTAATCTTTTTTCAAATTTATGGTTTTAATGTCTTTAAAAACAAAAACAAAACAACAGGTTTATTGAAGTGTAATTGATATACAGAAAACACCCCATATTTAATGTGTATCATATGAGTTTAGACATAAGCATACACTTGTGACACCATCACCACAATCAAAGTAATAAACATACCCATCACCTTCAAGAGTTTCCTCCTGCACTGCCTACCCATACTTAATAATTATTGTGGTAAGAATGGTAAGGGGGAATGGAGAATTGTTGATCAACGGGTATAAAGTTTCAGTTAGACAAGATCAACAAGTTCTAGAAATCTGCTGTACGACATACTGCTTATAATTAACAACACTGGATTATACACTTTAAAATTGTTAAGAGGGCAAATTCTTTATTTTGCATTGAAAAGTTCTTAAGGGCCTTGGGGACCTGCTATTATTGAAGGTTTACAGTAAAAAATTGAAATATTCCTTCTTGAGAAAGAGGTGGGCATTGAGATGATTGAGTTGTTGGGGGTTTGGCCTGGTCTTGTCCTGGAGGACGTGAAGTTGCACGAGAATGAAGGCTGAAATTGGAGGACTAGTTTCTAAGAATAATTAAGATGAAGATAGTCTAGAATAGTTGCCAAAATGCTCGTCTTTTAGATAGTAACGGTCCATTACTGGTTGTTACTTTCCTTATGTGTGGAATTGGGATAATAAAGGTGCCTTGCTCTATGAGTTTTATAGGACTAAAAAACAGAATGGAAATGATGTCAGTACCTGACATCTAGTAAATACTCAGGAAATGTTTGCGCTTCTGATATATGTAGACTGCAAGGAGGTTAGGTATGCAGGATCAGGACAGAAAGCAGGAAACTGAGGAGGGGCACAGTTGCCCAGGGCCAGGTTGATTGTTAATGAGCTGGATTGTTAATTTCAAGGGTCCTAATGGATCCAACTGTCTCATTGTCATCAGCAGTAAAATTAACCTTACAAAAGTGGTCACTTCTCCCCCAGCTCCTCCCTTTTGATGACATTCCTGTGCCTTGCAGCTCATCAGTTCGTGCAGCATCGCAAATTCTCAGGAAAGGATGTTTTTCACTGAGGCTAATGGGGTGACACAAAATGAAGGAGACTCCGGTTGGTTTCCCAGTCGTGAGCAGATCCTTGTATCTCTCACTTCTCAGGGTGTCTCTTCCAGCTCCTGACAAAGCTGTGGCCAGTGAGACCAATGACCTTGGTCCTATTGAGTATCAGAACATGTCCTTCACAAGTCAAGAAGCCTCTTCCATAAAAATCATAGTACCCAGAATGCTGAGGTCCCTTTGACCAGGCTAAGATGGCTTTTGCGAATTTTCCATAGCACTGATGATAGTGGCGAATACTTTCTAAGATGCTTGGCTGACAATGAAAAGATCTACATAAAAGTACTACAACGTGGTTTCCAGTCCTGGAGTTCTTAGGTCACAGATTGAAATTGGAAATCTATTGAATGTTGTTGAGCAAGATGGATGAGGAAGATAAAATATATGAGAAGTATGCAGAGTGGGAGCCCTTTAGTGCGACTTTGGCTCTAGATACCTAGATCAAAGTGAGGCCAGGTTTCAGGCCACACCAGTCCTTTCTTTCACCACTGAGATGACCCCCCATCACAACAAATATGCTGCAGAGGAGGGCCTTGTATTTATTGCTTGATATTTTAGGAACAAGATTTGTTACCCCAATTAGATTGATTGAATCAGTTCACTTACTCATTTAACAGTATGTGAATGTCAGTTTTGGGCCAGGGCTCTGTGGATACAGTGAGGACAAAGACGAATCTGTGCCCTCATGAAAAGAGCATTTTATTTGGAGGGACAAATAATAGGTCAACGAATTCATATATAATGTAATTTCAGGTAGGTAAGACTATAAGGTAAAAGAAAGCAGGATAAGATGGAGAGCGATAGGGCATGAGAAGGCTATTTCAGATGAAGTGTTTGGGGAACCCTCTGAGATGATTACATTTGGGCAGAGGGTTAAATGAAGAAAGGAGTGAGGTATGAGATCTAGGTGAATCACAACAGAAGATCAAGTTGGCTCTACCTTCCAAATATATCCAGAATCCAGACTTTTTCTTTTAACACCTCCACTGCTAACTCTCTGGGCCAAGTTACTATTAATACCTCGTTGCGAGTTACCCATCGGCTGCCGTACTGATCTCCTTTCTTTACCCTCCCTGTACCACACAGGCTATTCTCAACACAGCAGCCTGGGTATATCTTTAAAACTCTAAGTCATATAATGCCATTTGGGTGCTGAAAATCCTGAATCACTGCCCATTTCCTTCAGTGTCAAATTCCAAGTTCTTATCATGGCCCACAAGGCCTGACGTGAGCTGTATTGGTTTCCTGTGGATCTGTGAACAGGGATGACTGCCCTGCACAATACAGAGATGAGCACTTCCCTCCACTGTCATCATAAACCTGGAGAAACAGAGGCTTCTGTTGCTCCATTTCTAGTTGTCTGGGTCTGTTGTTGACTTTGGACAGGAGGCTGACTTTGACTCTGACTTTGAGGAGGCTGGAAACAGTGGAGACTATAACAAGAGCTTAGAACTAAGAGGGATGCTTATCTCTCAGTCTCCTTACTGGAAAGTGATGAGGGAATTTGGTAAATGTCAAAGGGTGAAACCTAGTGTATTATTAAAAATATAACTACCAAATGAGCTCACAATTCTAATTCTGGGTGTCTATCCAAGGAAACAAAAACAGTAACTTGAAACGATATTTGCACCCTCATGTCCACAGCAGCATTATTTACAATAGCCAAGACATGGAAATAACCTAAGTGTTCATCACCAGATGAAAGGATAAAGAAGTTGTGGAGATATATATAATATGGACTATTACCATAATAGGGGAAGGGGAAGTGCTGCCATTTGTGACAATATGGATGGACCTTGATGGCATTAGGCTAAGTAAAGTAAGTCAGAAAGAGAAAGACAAGTACTGTAGGATCTCTCTTCTATTGTGGAATCTGAAACAAGCAAGCAAACAAACCAAAAAACCCTCATCAAACTCATAGAAAAAGTGATCAGATTTGTGGTTATCAGAGGTGGTGGGTGGGAGGAGGAAAAATAGGAGCAAGGTGGTCAAAAGGTACAAACTTCTAGTTATAAGGAAAATCAGTCCTAGGGATATAAAGTACAACATGATGAATATAGTTAACACTGCTCTATGATGTATAGGAAAGTTAAGAAAGTAGGTCCTATGAGTTCTCGTCGCAAGGAGAAATTTTTTTCTTTTTTAGAAATGGTATCTAAATGAGATGATGAATGTTAACTAAACCTATAGTAGCCCTGCCCACCAGAAAGACAAGATCCAGCCCCACTCACCAGAGCACAGGCACCAGTCCCCTCCACCAGGAAACCTGCACAAGACACTGAACCAACCTTACCGACTGGGGACAGATACCAAAAACAACAGGAACTACAACCTGCATCCTGCGAAAAGGAGACCCCCAAAAAAGTAACTTAAGCAAAATGAGAAGTCAGAGAAACACAGCGGAGAAAGGAGCAAGGTAAAAACTCACTAGACGAAACAGATGAAAAGGAGGTAGGCAGTCTACCTGAAAAAGAATTCAGAGCAATGATAGTAAAGATGATTCAAAATCTTACAAATAGAATGGAGAAAATAACAAGAAACGTTTAACAAGTACCTAGAAGAACGAAAGAGCAAACAATGATGAATAACACAATAAATGAAATTTAAAATTCTCTAGAAGGAACCAATAGCAGAATAACTGAGGCAGAAGAACGGATAAGTGACGTGGAAGATAAAATAGTGGAAATAACTACCGCAGAGCAGAATAAAGAAAAAACAATGAAAAGAATTGAGGACATTCTCAGAGACCTCTGGGACAATATTAAGTGCACCAACATTCGAATTATAGGGGTCCCAGAAGAAGAAAAGAAAAAGAAAGGGACTGAGGAAATATTTGAAGAGATTATAGTTGAAAATTTCCCTAATATGGAAAAGGAAATATTCCATCAAGTCCAGGAAGCGCAGAGAGTCCCATACAGGATAAATACAAGGAGAACCATGACAAGGCACATATTAATCAAGATATCAAAAATTAAATGCAAAGAAAAAAATATTAAAGTCAGCAAGGGAAAAGCAACAAATAACATGCAAGTGAATCCCCATAAGGTTAACAACCGATCTTTCAGCAGAAACTGTGCAAGCCTGAAGGGAGTGGCAGGGCACATTTGAACTGATGAAAGGGAAAATCCTACACCAAGATTACTCTACCCAGCAAGTATCTCATTCAGATTTGACGGAGAAATTAAACCTTTACAGACAAGAGAAAGTTAAGAGAATTCAGCACCACCAAACCAGCTTTACAAAAAATGCTAAAGGAACTTCTCTAGGCAGGAAACACAAGAGAAGGAAAAGACCTACAAAAACAAACCCAATACAATTAAGAAAATAATAATAAGAACATACATAGCGATAATTACCTTAAATGTAAATGGATTAAATGCTCCAACCAAAAGATATTGAATGTATACAAAAACAAGACCCGTGTATATGCTGTCTACAAGAGACCCACTTCAGACCTAGGGACACATACAGACTGAAAGTGAGAGGATGGAAAAAGATGTTCCATGCAAATGGAAATCAAAAGAAAGCTGGAGTACCAATTCTCATATCAGACAAAATAGACTTTAAAATAAAGACTATTACAAGAGACAAAGAAGGATGCTGCGTAATGATCATGGGATCAATCAAAGAAGAAGATATAACAATTGTAAATATTTATGCACCCAAAATAGGAGCACCTGAATAATAAGGCAAATGCTAACAGCCATAAAAGGGGAAATCGACAGTTACACATTCATAGTAGGGGACTTTAACACCCCACTTTCACCAATGGACAGATCAACCAAAATGAAAATAAATAAGGAAACACAAGCTTTAAATGACACATTAAACAAGATGGACTTAATTGATATTTATAGGACATTCCATCCAAAACAACAGAATACATTTTCATCTCAGGTGCTCTTGCCACATTCTCCAGGATAGATCATATCTTGGGTCACAAATCAAGCCTTGGTAAATGTAAGAAAATTGAAATCGTATCAAGTATCTTTTTCTGACCACAACACTATAAAACTAGATATCAATTACAGGGAAAAAGCTGGAAAAAATAAAAACACACGGAGGATAAACAATACACTACTCAATAACCAAGATATCACTGAAGAAATCAAAGAGGAAATCAAAAAATACCTAGAAACAAATGACAATGAAAACATGATGGCCCAAAATGTATAGGATGCAGCAAAAGCCGTTCTAAGATGGAAGTTTATAGCAATACAATCCTACCTCAAGAAACAAGAAACATCTCAAATAAACAACCTAACCTTACACCTAAAACAATTAGACAAACAAGAACTAAAAAACCCCAGAGTTAGCAGAAGGAAATAAATCATAAAGATCAGATCAGAAATAAATGAAAAAGAAAAGAAGGAAACGATATCAAAGATCAATTAAAGTAAAAGCTGGTTCTTTGAGAAGATGAACAAAAATGATAAACCACTACCCAGACTCATCAAGAAAAAAAGCAAGAAGACTCAAATCAGCAGAATTAGAAATGAAAAAGAAGTAATAACTGACACTGCAGAAATACAAAGGATCATGAGAGATTACTACAAGCAACTATATGCCATTAAAATGGACAACCTGGAAGAAATGGACAAATTCTTAGAAAAGCACAGCCTTCTGAGTCTGAACTGGGAAGAAATAGAATATATAAACAGACCAATCACAAACACTGAAATTGAAACTGTGATTAAAAATCTTCCAACAAGCAAAAGCCCAGGACCAGATGGTTTCACAAGCGAATTCTATCAAACATTTAGAGAAGGGCTAACACTTATCCTTCTCAAACTCTTCCAGAATATAGCAGAGGGAGGATCACTCCCAAACTATATGAGGCCACCATAACCCTGATACCAAAACCAGACAAAGATGTCACAAAGAAAGAAAACTACAGACCAATATCACTGATGAACATAGATGCAAAAATCCTCAACAAAATACTAGAAAATAGAATCCAACAGCACCTTAAAAGGATCATACACCATGATCAAGTGGGGTTTATCTCAGGAATGCAAGGATTCTTCAGTACATGCAAGTCAGTCAATGTGATACACCATATTAACACACTAAAGGATAAAAACCATTTGATAACCTCAATAGATGCAGAAAAAGTGTTTGACAAAATCCAACACCCATTTATGATAAAAACTCTCCAGAAAGTAGGCATAGAGGGGACTTAACATAATAAAGGCCATATATGACAAACCCACAGCCAACATCGGCCTCCGTGGTGAAAAACTGAAACCATTTCCACTAAGATCAGGAACAGGACAAGGTTGCCCACTCTCACCACTGTTTTTCAACATAGTTTTGGAAGTCCTAGCCACAGCAATCAGAGATGAAAAAGATATAACAGGAATCCAAATTGGAAAAGAAGAAGTGAAGCTGTCACTGTTTGCAGATGACATGACACTATACATAGAGAATCCTAAGGTGCTACCAGAAAACTACTAGAGCTAATCAATGAATTTGGTAAAGTAGCAGGATACAAAATTAATGCCCAGAAATCTCTTGCATTCCTATACACTAATGGTGAAAAATCTGAGAGAGAAATTAAGGAAACACTCCCATTTACCACTGCAACAAAAAGAGTAAAATACCTAGGAATAAACTTACCTAAGGAGACAGAAGACCTGTATGCAGAAAACTAAGACACTGAGGAAAGAAATTAAAGATGATACAAACAGATGGAGAGATATACCATGTTCTTGGATTGGAAGAATCAACATTGTGAAAATGACTCTACTACCCAAAGCAATCTACAGATTCAATGCAATCCCTATCAAACTACCACTGGCATTTTTCACAGAACTAGAACAAAAAATTTCACAATTTGTATGGAAACACAAAAGACCCCGAATAGCCAAAGCAATCTTGAGAAAGATAAATGGAGCTGGAGGAATCAGGTTCCCAGACTTCAGACTGTACTAAAAATCTACAGTAATCAAGAGAATATGGTACTGGCACAAAAACAGTAATATAGATCAATGGAACAGGATAGATAAACCTATGCACATATGGTCACCTTATCTTTGATAAAGGAGGCAAGAGTATGCAATGCAGAAAAGACAGCCTGTGTAATAAGTGGTGCTGGGAAAACTGGACAGCTACATGTAAAAGAATGAAATTTGGAATGAAATTAGAACACTCCCTAACACCATACACAAAACTAAACTCCAAATGGATTAAAGACCTAAATGTATGGCCAGACACTATAAAACTCTTAGAGGAAAACATAGGCAAAACACTCCATGACATAAATCACAGCAAGATCCTTTTTGACCCACCCCCTAGAGAAAGGGAAATATAAACAAAAATAAACAAATGGGACATAATGAAACTTAAAAGCTTTTGCACAGCAAAGGAAACCGTAAACAGGACGAAAAGACAACCCTCAGAATGGGAGAAAATATTTGCAAATGAAGCAACTGACAAAGGATTAATCTCCAAAATTTACAAGCAGCTCATGCAGCTCAATATGAAAAAAACAAACAACCCAATCCAAAAATGGGCAGAAGACCGAAACAGACATTTCTCCAAAGAAGATATACAGATTGCCAACAAACACATGAAAGGATGCTCAACATCACTAATCATTAGAGAAATGCAAATCAATGAGGTATCACCTCACACCAGTCACAATGGCTATCATCAAAAAATCCACAAACAATAAATGTTGGAGCAGGTGTGGAGAAAAGGGAACCCTCTTGCACTGTTGGTGGGAATGTAAATTGATACAGCCACTATGGCATTTCCTTAAAAAACTAAAAATAGAACTACCATATGACCCAGCAATCCCACTACTGGGCATATACCCTGAGAAAACCATAATTCAAAAAGAGACATGTACCACAATGTTCATTGCAGCAGTATTTACAATAGCCAGGAAATGGAGGCAACCTAAGTGTCCATCGACGGATGAATGGATAAAGAAGTGGCACATATATACAATGGAATATTACTCAGCCATAAGAAGAATTGAAATTGAATTATTTGTATTGAGGTGGATCGATCTAGAGTCTGTCATACAGAGTGAAGTAAGTCAGAATGAGAAAAACAAATACCATATGCTAACACATATATATGGAATCTAAGGGAAAAAAAATGGTTCTGAAGAGCCAAGGGCAGGACTGGAATAAAGATGTAGATGTGGAGAATGGACTTGAGGATACGGGGATGGGGAAGTGTAAGCTGTGACGAAGTGATAGAGTAGCATTGACATATATTCACTACCAAATGTAAAATAGATAGCTAGTCGGAAGCAGCTGTATCACACGGGGAGATCAGCTCAGTGCTTTGTGACCGCCTAGAGGGGTGGGATAGGGAGGGTGGGAGGGAGATGCAAGAAGGAGGGGATTTGGGGATATATGTATACATATAGCTGATTCACTTTGTTATGCAGCAAAAACTAACACAACATTGTAAAGCAATTATACTCCAATGAAGATGTTAAAAAAGATAAGGATATAGATTATAGATGATATGGCAAAAAAAAATGAATTTTTTATTCAAAGAAAACATACGTTTATTCAAAGCTTTGAAACTTTTTATGGCAAAAGATATTATGAACAAACTCAATTAACAATCTATAAATTTAGGGAAAATATTGAATAAAGAGTGTAATTAAAAAAATGTTTATTTTGAGCTCATGAAAAATCCAGGGATTGGTGATGTGTTCATTACAGTCATCCCATCCCTCGATATTCATGGGGGGTTGGTTCCAGGACCTCCTGTGGATACCAAAGTCATCTCTAGATTACTTATAATACCTAGTACAACGTAAATACTTTGTAAATAGTTAATGGTGTGTGGCAAATTCAAATTTTCCCTTCTGGAACTTTCTGGAATTTTTTTCCTAATGTTTTCTATCTGCGGTTTGTTGAATCTGTGGATGTGGAACCCACAGATACAGAGGGCCAGCTGTATACTTGTTTTGATATCTGCTAGAGCCTTGAGATTCTCTCCATTTGTGGTCTGAGAAGAAACAGGGAAAACATATAGGATGGCACAGAATAGTTTGGGGACTTGGCCTAAAAGGAGCATACATCACTCTCTACCTACATTCCACTGGCCAGAGCTGGTCATATGCTCCACCTAGTTACAAAATGGTACTGAAATGTTGTTTGTGTATGTTCCTAGGAAGAGGAAGTTTTCATGAGGATCTGGTCATGTTCCACCTCACCTGGGAGAGCTGGATCTTGAAACATGAGTTGGGTCTAATTCTAAGCAGAAGAAATGACATAAAAGGGCATGGTTCATACAGGCACCAGAGAAATCAAGGTGTATTTAGGAATTCGAAAGGTGTTCTTTTTTTTTTTTTTTTTGTGGTACACAGGCCTCTCACTGCCGTGGCCTCTTCCGTTGCGGAACACAGGCTCCGGACGTGCAGGCCCAGCGGCCATGGCTTACAGGCCCAGCCGCTCCGCGGCATGCGGGATCCTCCTGGACCGGGGCACGAACCCGTGTCCCCTGCATCGGCAGGCGGACTCCCAACCACTGCACCACCAGGGAAGCCCCCGAAAGGTGTTCTTTTTGACTTGAGAATAGGGCGTTTGTGAGAGACTGTTAACAGGTTAGCATTTGAGAAGTGTGTGGGGGGGGTGATCACACCATCTGGGGCCTTCTGTGCCATAGCTAGGGTGTTTGGAGTTTGTCCTATAGTAAAAGAGGAGAGGCTATTGAAAGGCTTTAAATAAAGGATTGTCACATTTAGAGTGACATTTTACTAAGTCCTTCTGGATTGGAGGACATAACTAGGAGGTGATTTCCTTCTAGTACTAATTCCCTATCTCAAGGATTTTCAAACTGGACTCATACCAGGGGCTATATTTGACAACTTGACTCAGTATTCATATACTTATATACACACATATATAAAAGAAGTTCATGGCATTTTATATTCTTGTCTGTTTCATTTAAACTAGTGGTGGCTGCCACCTATTGAATCGAATGGTTTGCCCTCTAAAGGGTTACCGCTGCATTATGAAAACCACTGCTCTATCTCACTGCAAGACACCACTTTAAAGTTTCCAGGCCCAAATCTGGGTGTCATGGGAGACACTTCAGTCACCCTTACCACCCTCCACAGCCCATCAGTCACATTATTTCTGGTCTATTTCTTAAATACCCATTACCCAATTTCCACTGTTACTATTGTTTAGATGAGTGGTTTGCAACATGGGACTGAGGGATCCCTGAGGCTCTCCAGGACACTTTTATGTGGTCCACAGGGTCAAAAACACTTTCACATTTTTATAACAACACTCAGATGTTATTTTTCTTTCTCACTTTTATCCTTTCACAGGTGTACAGTGAAGTTTTCCAGAGGTTACCTAATGAGTGATGACATTGATTGTTCTAATGCTTAATCTTTTCAGTTTTAATTTCCAGTATGTTAAACCTCAGTTGATGTGACCTTCCTAATTAAAACTTAAATAAGTTTTAAGATTGCAATGGGGTCCTGAGACCAAGGAGCTTAAGAATCCTTGGTTTAGACCTATGATTCTGTATTCTCATTACCATTATTCATACCATGATATTGTGGCCTAGGGCATCTCTAAACAAACACTCTTCCTAGATTATTTTGTCTTCCACCTCAGCAGTAGAATTTCCTTTCTGATGATTCAGGGCAGTGTCTGCACTGTGATTCCCAGAGCTCCAGTGCTAAATCTGCCCTTGATCCTCAGCCTCTTGTACCAATTTTAGAACATCGGGACTCCATCCCTTAGGCCTCTGAATGTTGGAGTGTCCTACTGCTCATTGGGCCCTGTGACATAATAGGAAATATATATTTGGTCTCTGCCCAGGCAATACAGAGCTCCTAAAACCCTTATAATTTCCTGAGTAATAGGGATGATAGGAGCATCTTACACAGAGCTTCTAAATCCCTTGGAATTTCTGGGTGATAGGGGAATCTTTGGTTCTTATCAGGATTCTTGGTGGGCTCCTACACAGCTTCACGGTGGAGATGGATCGCTAGAAATACCAAAACTTTCTAAAACTTTCAGCCCCACCTCCATCATCTAGAAGAGAAGAGGGACTAGAGATTGAGTGAATCATCAGTCATGCCTATGTGATGAAACCTCCATAAGAATTCCTAAACTCTGAGGTTTAGAGAGCTTCTGGATTGATGAATGCATTTATGTGTCAGGAGGGTGGCACATCCCAATTCTATGAGGACAGAAGTTCCTGTGCTCAGGACCCTTCCAAATCTCTTCATCTAGCTTTTCATTTGTATTCATTATAATATCCTTTGTAATAAACAAGTAAATGTAAGTAAAGCAATTCCCTGAGCTCTGTGAGCCATTATAGCAAATTATCAAATCTGAGGAGAGGGTTCTGGGAACTCTTGATCTATATAGCAAGTCAGATAGAAGTGTGGATACTGTGGGCACCCAATACTTGTGACTAGCATCTGCACTGGGGGCAGGCTTGTGGGACTGAGACCTTAACTTATGGGATCTCCACTAACTCTGTGTAGTCAGTTTCAAAAGTGAATTAAATTTTAGGATACCCAGTTGATGGCTGTGGAGAATTGCTTGCTGTGGAAAATCCAAACATTTGGTGTCAGAAGTATGAGTAGGGGAACAGTTTTCTTTTAGACACCTTTGCTATTCTATCTGTACTCATGCACCAGTCATTTCATCTCACTCTCTGGCTTTAAACACTGTTTACAGCCTGACAATCCATACATATATATATAATTTTTTTTTTTTTTTTTTTGCGGTACACGGGCCTCTCACTGTTGTGGCCTCTCCCGTTGTGGAGCACAGGCTCCGGATGCGCAGGCTCAGTGGCCATGGCTCACGGGCCCAGCCGCTCCGCGGCATGTGGGATCTTCCTGGATCGGGGCACGAATCCATGTCCCCTGCATCGGCAGGCAGACTCTCAACCACTGTGCCACCAGGGAAGCCCCAATCCATATATTTTAGTCTTAAATTCTGACCCCTCTTCTGAACTCCAGATTTGAATGTTGTATTCAGCTGCCTGTTGCACATATCTGTTTGGATATTTATGTATTTATTTAATTTTTTTGGAGAAAAGAACAAACATTTATTGAACACCTACTGTATACATCAAGTAACTTGTCTGCATTATGTCATTTTCTGTTTGGATATTTAACATGTAACTCAAAATTAATATTTCCAAAATTTGGCTTCTAATGTCTTCCACAGCGGCTTCCTCCTCAAACTTTCTCATCTCAATGAAAAACAATTGCATTCTTCAAGGCCCTCAGGCCCAAATCCTTGAATTTCTCATTGACTCATCTCCTTGCTTATATATCCAATTCATCACCAAATCCTGTTGGCTATATCATCAATGCAGCAACATTTTCCATGGCTTTTCCTTACCTTGACTAGTGCCACCTTCAACCTAACCACCTTCCTCTATTGTCTGGGCTTTCTTAATGGTCCACTGATGGATTTCCTAGTTTTTACCTTTGTTCCTTGACATTTGAATCTCCATGCACCTGATAGGTGTCTCTGTAGAATTTTCTGGAAAAAAAATCCCATTTTTAGTGGTCTGTTGTTCTGAAAAGACTTCCAGGGCCACCTCCATTCTCCTTTGGGTGCCTGGACCTCTGGGCTCTATGTGGGAGAAATTTACACTGAGCACTCATTCCCAGGTATGCTGGTTCCTGCTGCTTTTTTAAGCAGCTGACCTGAACCCTACCAAATATTTCTCATTAAGGCCACGTTCTAGGGATTGTGGACATCTTGGAGGAGTCTGGGCACTCGGTGCTAGGTAGTCCTTATTTTTAACTTCAGGGTAACCTTGGCAGGATCACCAGTCATGCCTAGTAAGTCAGCTTCATAGTGAAGGTGTTAGGCTCTCTGGAGTGGGGATTGGGGCCAAGACTCAAAGGAAGTCACATAATTCTATTACAGGGGACTCTGGTCTACCTAGAACTCATCCATGTGCTCCATTACTTGAATTTCTTCATCTAATTCAGAGACAAGAGCACTCTCCAGTCTTGTTTTACTCTGAGGCTGAGATAAAATGAGTGGTTCTCAATATATGGGGATATATCCAATTAGATTAAAAGGCAGACGAGTCAGTGAATCAGAGCTCATTACTGCGGCCACAGAAATAATACTCATCTAAAAATAAAGGGAAAGAAAAGGAGAAAGGCCTGTCAGTAATTCCTTAGGAGATGGGTGACCAAGTAGAACACTGAGATGGGATCTCAGACATAGGGAGAAAGTAGGGATAAGACAGGGACCCAGCTGAACAAGAAAGAAATGAAGACATGAGTCTCAAAGCAATAGACCAGGTACAAACTAGAATGGTGTCAACAACCAGAGTGACTTAAATGGAAAGCCCTCAAACCTTTAATATTCTACCCAATTACAATTCCAGGGTACAGGTAGGTGGGGGCCATGGCTTGCAGTTGCCAGCTTACTTGTTTTAGATGTCAGTGTCAGGCAGGCAGCCTGGAGGACAGGAGCCAAGAAAGAAAATGCCTCTTATACTCTTGCTCTGTATCAGGTCTGATGTTCAGTGCTGCACAAGCATTTTCTCATCAATTCTTTAATAGGCTGTTAGGGAGGAATTATTATCCCTATTTTAAAGATGGAGAAATTGAGATCCAGTGGCATCAATCAAATCATTTAGAGCCACACAACCAGCGAGCTGTATATTCAGTGTTTACACCTCACATTTCTGATTCCACAGTCCATGCTCTTAAAGGTAGTACTCAATTCTTGGGCTTCCCTGGTGGCGCAGTGGTTAAGAGTCCACCTGCCAATGCAGGGGATATGGGTTCGTGCCCCGGTCTGGGAAGATCCCACATGCCACGGAGCGGCTGGGCCCGTGAGCCATGGCCGCTGAGCCTGCGCGTCCGGAGCCTGTGCTCTGCAACGGGAGAGGCCACAACAGTGAGAGGCCCGCGTACAGCAA
>NW_006784061.1:322389-361467 GCF_000442215.2 Lipotes vexillifer | reverse complement strand
CGAAAAAAAAAAAAAAAAAAAAAAAAAAAAAAAAAAGGTAGTACTCAATTCTCAACCTCCAGTCCTGAGGCTAGAGGAGCACTCCAATTCCAAGTAATCAGACAGTGATCACCTTGAGGGTAGGGACTAGCTGCTTTCATCTGTGTGCCATTAGCATCTGGCACAGTACCTTGCAGCTGCTAAGTGCTATGGTAGTTGTACATTTAGTTTTTAAGGAAACTCCATGCTCTTCTCCATAGTGGTTGTATCAATTTACATTCCCACCAACAGTGCAAGAGTGTTCCCTTTTCTCCACACCCTCTCCAGCATTTATTGTTTGTAGATTTTTTGATGATGGCCATTGTGACTGGTGTGAGGTGATACCTCATTGATTTGCATTTCTCTAATGATTAGTGATGTTGAGCATCCTTTCATGTGTTTGTTGGCAATCTGTATATCTTCTTTAGAGAAATGTCTGTTTCGGTCTTCTGCACATTTTTGGATTGCGTTGTTTGTTTTATTCATATTGAGCTGCATGAGCTGCTTGTATATTTTGGAGATTAAGCCCTTGTCAGTTGCTTCCTTTGCAAATATTTTCTCCCATTCTGAGGGTTGTGTTTTTGTCTTGTTTACGGTTTCCTTTGCTGTGCAAAAGCTTTTAAGTTTCATTAGGTTCCATTTGTTTATTTTTGTTTCTATTTCCCTTTCTCTAGGGGGTGGGTCAAAAAGGATCTTGCTGTGATTTATGTCATGGAGTGTTTTGCCTATGTTTTCCTCTAAGAGTTTTATAGTGTCTGGCCATACATTTAGGTCTTTAATCCATTTGGAGTTTAGTTTTGTGTATGGTGTTAGGGAGTGTTCTAATTTCATTCCAAATTTCATTCTTTTACATGTAGCTGTCCAGTTTTCCCAGCACCACTTATTACACAGGCTGTCTTTTCTGCATTGCATACTCTTGCCTCCTTTATCAAAGATAAGGTGACCATATGTGCATGGGTTTATCTCTGGGCTTTCTATCCTGTTCCATTGATCTGTGTTTCTGTTTTTGTGCCAGCACCCTACTGTTGTGATGACTGTAGCTTTTTAGTATAGTCTAAAGTCAGGGAGCCTGATTCCTCCAGCTCCATTTTTCTTCCTCAAGATTGCTTTGGCTATTCGGGGTCTTTTGTGTTCCATACAAATTGTGAAATTTTTTGTTCTAGTTCTGTGAAAAATGCCATTGGTAGTTTGATTGGTATTGCACTGAATCTGTAGATTGCTTTGGGTAGTATAATCATTTCACAATGTTGATTCTTCCAATCCAAGAGCATGGTATATCTCTCCATCTGTTTGTATTATCTTTAATTTCTTTCATCAGTGTCTTATATTTTTCTGCGTACAGTCCTTTTGTCTCCTTAGGTAGGTTTACTCCTGAGTATTCTACTCTTTTTGTTGCAGTGGTAAATGGGAGCGTTTCCTTAACTTCTCTTTCAGATTTTTCATCATTAGTGTACAGGAATACAAGAGATTTCTGAGCTTTAATTTTGTATCTTGCTACTTTATCACATTCTTTGATTAGCTCTAGTAGTTTTCTGGTAGCATTTTTAGGATTATGTGTAGTGTCATGTCATCTGCACCAGTGACCGCTTTACTTCTTCTTTTCCAAATTGTATTCCTTTTATTTCTTTTTTCTCTGATTGCCGTGGCTAAAACTTCCAAAACTATGTTGAATAATAGTGGTGAGAGTGGGCAACCTTGTCTTGTTCCCAATCTTAGTGGAAATGGTTTCACTTTTTCACCATTGAGAACGATGTTGGCTGTGGGTTCATCGTATATGGCCTTCATTATGTTGAGTTAAGTTCCCTCTATGCCTACTTTCTGGAGAATTTTTTATCATAAATCAGTGTTGAATTTTGTCAAAAGTTTTTTCTGCATCTATTGAGATTATCATATGTTTTTCATCTTTCAGTTTGCTAATATGGTATATAACATTGATTGATTTGCGTATATTGAGAGTCCTTGCGTTCCTGAGATAAACCCCACTTGATCATGGTGTATGAACCTTCCTTATGTGCTGTTACATTCTGTTTTCTATTATTTTGTTGAGGATTTTTGCATCTGTGTTCATCAGTGATATTGGTCAGTAGTTTTCATTTTTGTGATATCTTTGTGTGGTTTTGGTTTCCGGGTGATGGTGGGCTCGTAGAATGAGTTTGGGAGTGATCCTCCCTCTGCAATATTTTGGAAGAGTTTGAGAAGAATAGCTATTAGCTCTTCTCTAAATATTTGATTGAATTTGACTGTGAAGCCACCTAGTCCTGGGCTTTTGTTTGCTGGAAGGTTTTAAATCACAGTTTCAATTTCCGTGCTTGTGACTGGTCTGCTTATATTTTCTATTTCTTTCTGGATCAGTCCCAGAAGGTTGTGCTTTTCTAAGAATTTGCCCATTTCTTCCAGGTTGTCCATTTTTTCGGCATAGAGTTGCTTGTAGTAATCTCTCATGATCCCTTATACTTCTGCAGTGTCAGTTGTTACTTCTTTTTCATTTCTAATTCTGCTGATTTGAGTCTTGTCCCTTTTTTTTCATGGTGAGTCTGGCTAGTGGTTTATCAATTTTGTTTATCTTCTCAAAGAACCAGCTTTTAGTTTTATTGATGTTTGCTATCGTTTCCTCATTTCTTTTTAATATTTCTGATCTGATCTTTATGATTCCTTTCTTTCTGCTAATTTTGGGTTTTTTTTTGTTCTTCTTTGTCTAATTGCTTTAGGTGTAAGGTTAGGTTGTTTATGTGAGATTACTCTTGTTTCTTGAGGTGGGATTGTATTGCTATAAACTTCCCTCTTACAACTGCTTTTGCTGCATCCCATAGGTTTGGGGTCATCGTGTTTTCATTGTCATTTGTTTCTAGGTATTTTTTGATTTCCTCTTTGATTTCTTCAGTGATCGCTTGATTATTTCATAGTGTACTGTTTAGCCTCCACGTGTTTGTAATTTTTACAGTTTTTTTCCAGTAATTGATATCTAGCCTCATAGTTTCATGGTTGCAAAAGATACCTGATGCATTTTCATATTTCTTAAATTTACCAAGGCTTGATTTGTGACCCAAGACATGATCCATCCTGGAGAATGTGGCATGAGCACTTGAGAAGAAAATGTATTCTGTTGTTTTGGATGGAATGTCCTATAAATATCAGTTAAGCCTATCTTGTTTAATATATCATTTAAAGCCTCTGTTTCCTTATTTATTTTTATTTTGGATGATATGTCCATTGGTGAAAGTGGGGTGTTAAAGTCCCCTGCCATGATTGTGTTACTGTCAATTCCCCTTTTTATGGCTGTTAACATTTGCCTTATGTATTGAGGTGCTCCTATGTTGGGTGCATAAATATTTACAATTGTTATATCTTCTTCTTGGATTGATCCCTTGATCATTATTCAGTGTCCTTCTTTGTCTCTTGTAGTAGTCTTTATTTTAAAGTCTATTTTGTCTGATATGAGAATTGCTACTCCAGCTTTCTTTTGATTTCCGTTTGCATGGAATATCTTTTCCCATCCCCTCACTTTCAATCTGTATGAGACCCTCGATCTGAAGTTGGTCTCTCGTAGACAGCATATATCTGGGTCTTGTTTTTGTATCCATTCAGTGAGTCTATGTCTTTTGGTTGGAGCATTTAATCCATTTATATTTAAGGTAATTAGCAATATGTTTGTTCCTATTACCATCTTCTTAATTGTTTTGGATTTGTTTTTGTAGGTGTTTTCCTTCTCTTGTGGTTCCTGCCTAGACAAGTTCCTTTAGCACTTGTTGTAAATCTGGTTTGGTGGCGCTGAATTCTCTTAAATTTTGCTTGTCTGTAAAGGTTTTAATTTCTCCGTCGAATCTGAATGAGATCCTTGCTTGGTAGAGTAATCTTGGTTGTAGATTTTTCCCTTTCATCACTTTAAGTATGTCCTGCCACTCCCTTCTGGCTTGCAGAATTTCTGCTGAAAGATCAGCTGTTAACCTTATGGGGATTCCCTTGTATGTTATTTGTTGTTTTTTCCTTGCTGCTTTTAATATTTTTTCTTCATATTTAATTGTTGATAGTTTGATTAATATGTGTCTTGGCATGTTTCTCCTTGGATTTATCCTGTATGGGACTCTCTGCACTTCCTGGCCTTGATGGACTATTTCTTTTCCCATATTAGGGAAGTTTTCAACTATAATCTCTTCAAATATTTTCTCAGTCCCTTTCTTTTTCTCTCCTTCTTCTGGGACCCCTATAATTCAACTGTTAGCACGTTTAATGTTGTCCCAGAGGTCTCTGAGACTGTTCCAGTGGTCTCTGAGACTGTCCTCAATTCTTTTCATTCTTTTTTCTTTATTCTGCTCTGTGGTAATTACCTCCACTAGTGTATCTTCTAGGTCACTTATCTGTTCTTCTGCCTCAGTTATTCTGCTATTGATTCCTTGTAGAGAATTTTTAATTTCATTTATTGTGTTATTCACTACTTTTTGTTTGCTCTTTAGTTCTTCTAGGTCCTTGTTAAACGTTTCTTATATTTTCTCCTTTCTATTTCCAAGATTTTTGATCATCTTTACTGTCATGACTCTGAATTCTTTTTCAGGTAGACTGCCTATTTCCTCTTCATTTGTTTGGTCTGGTGGGTTTTTACTTTGCCTCTTCATATGCTGTGTATTTCTCTGTCTTCTCATTTTGCTTAACTTACTGTGTTTGGCGTCTCCTTTTTGCAGGCTGCAGGTTTGTAGTTCCCGCTTTTTTTTGGTGGCTTCCCCCGTGGATTAGGTTGGTTCAGTCCCTGTGTAGGCTTCCTGACAGAGAGGACTGGTGCTTGTGTTCTGGTGGGTTGGGCTGGATCTTGTCTTTCTTGTGGGCAGGACCACATCTGGTGGTGTGTATAGGGTTTCTGTGACCTTATTATGATTTTAGGCAGCCTCTCTGCTAATGGGTGTGGTTGTGTTCCTGCCTTGCTAGTTGTTTGGCATGGGGTATCCAGCACTGGAGCTTGCTGGTCGTTGAGTGGAGTTTGGGTCTTAGCATTGAGATGGAGATCTCTGGGAGAGCTCTTGCCGATTGATATTACATGGGGCCAGGAGGTCTGTGGTGGTCCAGTGTCCTGAGCTTGGCTCTCCCACCTCAGGGGCTCAGGCCTGACACCCGGCCGGGTGTCCTGTTAGGTACACGGTAGGTTTGTGATCTTGGACCAGGCAGTTAACTTCTCTGTTCCTCTGTCCTTTTGTGTAGCACCTCCTTGCCCCCAGAGGCCCAGTCAGGTGAGAGGGAAAGGCTGTCGCTTACAAGCTGTGCAGGGAGGAACCTGGGTGGCTGCTGATGGTTCATACATGTTAAACCATCAGCCCCTTAGCAATACAATTCAAATAGACAGGGTTACTTTCTGATCTTGGAAAATCAGCAGCCTTGTTCTTCACTTTAAGTAATATTTCCCTGAACATCCAAGTCCATTTTCTTGGTAACTACTCCATAGAAACATGCCCATGCTGCCAGCCTCTGTGCTCTTAAAGGCACAGGAGGAGTTGAGGATAGGCCAAGGTTGGATGTGGGAAAGCTCCATCTTTGTTACAT
Source organism: Lipotes vexillifer (assembly GCF_000442215.2). Taxonomy (NCBI): domain Eukaryota; kingdom Metazoa; phylum Chordata; class Mammalia; order Artiodactyla; family Lipotidae; genus Lipotes; species Lipotes vexillifer. Next base: position 355,923 of record NW_006784061.1, on the reverse strand, counting down.
GAGCGAGAGTTCATTGGTGGCAGAGCCTATACCTGCATTTTAATGTTTAAGATCGTGCACAAGGCCTTTCCCTCTCTATCTTAGAGGAAAAGGAGCAGCCTAATGGAATTATAGCATTAAAGAGGATGATTCATGTTGTGAAAAAGCATACAAGGGAGCCCCACAAAATGTAGTGCTTGAGCCTCAACTCAAGGGTGAGTGGAAACAACATAATGCATTTAATTGAGTTTGTGGGGGATGTGAAGACCCATGCACGGTGCCATCTGTGAGAAGCTGTTGAACTGTGATTTCTGCTTTGGGCTCTGAAGATAGCCAAGGACTTTGCACCAGTGTCTGAGTTCCCAGGACCTCTAAGATTCTCTCTGGAATGGCAAGAGTGGGGAAGACTCACTCTGTGGAAGACTGATCTCTCTTTCTTACCCAGAACAGTTTGAGGGTAACTTAGTTTCTTTCCTGAAGGTCTTCTCTACACTGTTTTCTCTTCCTAACCCACAGCCTCTCCTTTATGCAAAGAATAGGCCACTTTCTCCAAAAGCCAAGCCTCTTTACTTGTGGTTCTCTAAGGGTGGTCCCTGGACCAACAGCATCAGCAGTACATGGAAATTTGTTAGACCTGCAAATGTTCAGCCCCCATCTCAGATCTACTGAATCAATAATCTGAGTTTTAACAAGCCCTCCAGGTAATTCTAATGCACTTTAAGACTTGAGAACCACCATTTTAAGCTCTGAAAGAGCTCATTTTGATGTATAGAGGACTTAAGAAAGACAGAGGCTGGCATTTGATTTTTGCATCAAATATCTTTTCACCCAGTTTGATCAAATCCAGTGTTCAAACTTTTTTCAGCTCTCCAGAGTTTGCAAACTGAGCCTTTGCCCTTGATGCTCCATCATTTCTGTGTTTCTTTGAGAAATACATTCTTATCACTGTAGGTGAACTCTGATGCCTCTTCACTTTACTGACAGGTCCTTGATAGGTGTTAAGATAAGGAACTAGTCTTTGATGCAGGATGTGGGAAGTTATTCTGGAGTTAAAGCAGCTATAGAGAGATGAGGAGGGAAAATGGCCCAACTTGGGTTGGAATGAATTTCCTTGCTGGAGGACAGAGGGTGAATGCACATTTAGGGTCAGTGTGAGGTTGGTTTTGAAGCAGGTAGCTGTACCCACCCAGGATGGGGAGAAGTAATATTGCCAGTGCTGGGGGTGTCTGGGCTCCTGAAGCAGATGGATCCGTGGCACAGGGGAATGGCACAGGGGCATGGTTAGGAATGGAACCCTGAGGTTCCATTCCTAACAGTGGAATCTCAAGGAGGGCAACAGGGAGTTTGGACAGAGGTGGCTGTCACAGGAAGTAGGAGGCAGCAGTTGCAGAGGCGAAAGTGATGGGGTGGGCAGAGAGCAGCAGCACCTATAAGCAGGTAGGACAGAGTTTGCTTCCAGCTGACTTTGCCAAAGGGTTTATCAAGGAGCATTCACCAAGCCTCTTGTTTTCTTAAGAGTACTGTTGGGGGTGGGAGTGGCATGAGTGGGGTCAGGGGGTGGGGTGTCTCTCTGTGGAAGGAAGGAGGGAGGTACCAGGATTCTAGCAGACACAATGGATGTGCTAGTACTGAGGTGAGGAAGATAAATTATTCATTCCATAAACATGAACTCCACATTCACCATGTCCCCGGCAACATGCCTTTCCAGGGCCTGAGAATGAAGAGTTATATTTCAAATTTCTCTTTGTTGTTCTAACATGCCTTTCTCTTTTTCCCACTCTCTCCAGCTCATGAGTCAGGTCTTGTTAGTGTCAGTAGATTGCTGTAGTATGAGGTACCTCATGTCAAGCTGAGGTTTCCGTAGAAACAAATACAGACCTTGCTTTCTGAATCTTGCAGAGAGTATTTCTGGCAATTTATCAGGAATGGCAGTATGTTCTTTTGGGCAAGGTATTTGCACTCCTTGGAGGAAAAACATAATAAACAATACATTATCCTAGAACAGAGCTGTTCCATTTTAGTTTTCTGTTTTTTGTTTTTTTCTCTTTTCGACCATATCTGGCTCTGCCAGCTCACCTCCAAGTGCTTCCTGGGCATCTCCTGCAGAGATCTGTTGGACTCCAGCTGATCTCCATCCAATCCTGGTGCTGTCTATCCTCCTCCAGACACAGTCCCATAGTCCAGAGGGTGTGTAATAAGGAAGAGGTGGGATGAAAAGAGTATCACTGAGGGCATTCATTGCAACAAAGCAAGAGAGTGAAAGGCAGTGGGATCAAATAAGGCTGTTGATTGTGCTTTTGAAATTTTTGGTAGTTTGAGGTCAAAGTTGCAAATGCTATGCGTGCTACAAAACCTTGGTGGAAGTTTGAGTTCCAATCAAAATATTTAGGCAGTGGTCATGACTGTGTGTGATGTGAAAAATAACTGGATTTTAGAAGCAAAGGGAAGCTCAAAAGGTAATCAAAATTCCTTAATGGCTGAGTCAGAAGGGCTTAAGGAGGGGAAACTAAATTAGAATTGGGATCAGTAATAGCATTATGAGCATAAGTTAATAGGAACAGGTCTGAAGTCAGCAGATATTCCAAACTGCTTTGGGCTTTACACTCAACCCCTTTCTCCCTATGGACAACTTTGAACAGCCCACATTTTATTATCTATGGATGGTGCCATGTGGTGATAATCCATAACCTCCTTTATTTTAGATACATTTATAGTTTCCATTTGTGATACAAGCAGAGCTAGATAGTGCGCGAGATTCTTTCCCATCCCTTTATTTAATGTGTGGGGTTTATGCAAGCTTACTGTTCATTTAAATCTCTAATGTGTGACTGCTGGATGTTGTAAAGGACAGATCTGGATCCAAGTACTACTGTTGGCAGGAGCACCCAGATGCATGAGGAATCCATCTGTGGATTTTTTTCTAGAACCCATGGTGGCTTCCGTAGACTGCAAGGGGCCCCAGGAGGTTATTATCATTTCAGAAGACCCCTGTAGGACCATGTTTTACAATCAGGGGTGAGGGTTGCTTTTTCTTTTCTTATTCTATCTCTCTCATCTGAAGATGAACCTGCTCCATATTGTGGAATGTGTCATTTTGGGCATGTGAGGAAGTAGGCTATAATGAGGTTTTAAAAGATCATACAATGTGGAAATGCAGCTTAACTATTATAAGTTGTGAAAATGGCATTTTTCATCTAGACTTGAAATGTCTCATTGCCTCATCACCTACAGCTGTATTTTCAGAGGGTACCACATGATCAAGTAAACTATCCACAAATATTGGAACCCACCAGTTCTTTGTCCTCCTTCGGTTATCCTGGTGACTTATGGACCCGCAGCTCATTCAGAGGCTGCACGTTATTGATAGTGCAATAAAAAAATGATGTTTAAGAAAGAGGGGCTAACTTTATTTGCATACCATTTTCCGAGAGAATGGTGAACGTGTTGGTTTTAATATAGAGCTACATGTTCTTTGTCTAACCATAGAAGTGGGCATCTGTCCTGTGCCCTTCAACCTGAATGGGCTTGTGACTGCTTCAACCAAGAGGGTAGAGCAGAAAGCACTCTGTGTGACTTCTGAGGCTAGCTCATGAAGGCCGTTCAGCTTTTGCCTTATTTTCTGGAACATTCACTCTTGGGACCCTGAGTTCCATGTAATAATTCCAACTACCCTTAGGCTGCTATGATGGAGAGCTTACATGTAGGTGCTCTATTTGAACCAATTTTCCAGACTTATGAGTGAAGAGTCTCCAGATGATACCAGCCCAGCCATTTGAATCAGCCTCACCCAGTCAAGTCTTCTGAGCTGGGACCCCAGATATTGTGGAGCAGAGACAAGCAAGCCATCCCTGCTCTGCCTGATCCAGATATCTGACCCGTGGAATCTGAGAGCATAATGATATCATTGTTGTCTCATGCCACTAAATTTTAGGGTAGGCTGTTGTACAGCAGTAGATAATCAGAACAGCAGGTTTTGCTGAAATTTGTACAGTGTTATTAATAACACACTGTACAATTCTTATCCTACATTTGGGAGAGTAAGGCAAAATAAGGTATTTCTAGTTACTTGGAGTGGGGGTAGACTAAATACATGCTTTAATCATGGGTAACCATGCCTTCAGTGAGAGGCAACCATGCATCACTCAAGGATTATAGTCCCAGGGAATGACCAGGTGGGAGACCAGTCACCAGGATAGTATTGACCAACTGGCCTGACCCTAGGAGAACCATGTACCTACTAACATTAATAGCCTCATTGGAGATCATCAAGTTATCCAAGTCCCACTGTGCCCCTCACTTTGGCAGGGTTAGTTGGTGTATTAGTCAGTGTTCCTTAGGGGAAAACAGAAAACCATATTATGTTAAGGAGGTTTAAGTTGGTTGTGTAAGTTGTAACAATGATCTGTGACCACCGTAGGGCTAGATAACATGCTCCCTAATATTTGGTGGCTTAATACAAAAGCATACATTTATCTCACAAGTCTAGGCCTAGGGTCATGGAAGAAAAGTAGTGAGGACTCCAGAGCTGCACTAGTGGCTTGAAGAGGAGCCCCAGCAGGGCTGGTATTTAAGCTCTGCAGGAGGTTGCCATGCTGCAGATGTTCAGATTTATGGTGGGGCACCTTGTGTCAGTGCTCCAACCACTAAGACAGAGCAGTGCTGCTAGTGGTGGTACCACTGATAGTGGCTGGAGCCAGGAGTGTGAAAAGATACTAGAGGTTGGAGCCGTATCTTTCTGCTCCTGTAGTCAGAAATGGAAGCTGGAAGAGTCTTCCCTCCACCTCCTTTCTAATCTCCTGCCACTGCCTCCCGTTGCCCAAAGCTAACAGGAAGACAGTTTGCAAAGGATTTTGGGAAATGTATTTTGCAGGCTCCCAGCTCTAGATTCAAGAACAGATGGGGGATGCTATTAGAGCTGAGAAACAGTAGGCACCTAATTGACACAGTTGGAAATCTTCATCCCTGGAATCTTCAAGAAAACCCTCCAAAATACTGTCCATGTATGACTATAAATTAGGACTCCTTTTTTGGTTGAAAATGAAAAGACTCTGAACCCAAATTAACTAAAGCAAGAAGTAAAATTTTGGCTCTTATAAGTGAAGAATGAAAAAATAGCTAGGTTTGGGTATAGGGTTAAATGATGTCATCAGGATCTGATCTCTCTCTCTCTCACTTTGCTTTTCTTTGCTTTTCCATTCTTAGGCAGGATCTCCTCATATGGTAGCAAGATTTCTCCCAACAGTGTTAGAATAGTAACTTTTTTTTTTTTTGTATTGGAAGTTTAGTTGATTTACAATATTGTGTTAGGTTTAGGTGTACAGCAAAGTGAGTCAGTTACATAAATATATTTTTCAGATTATTTTCCATTAAAGTTTATTACAAGATATTGAATATAGTTCCCTGTTCTGTACAGTAAATCCTTGTTGCTTATCTATTTTATGCATAGCAGTTTGTATCTGTTAATCCCATACTCCTAATTTATCCCTCCCCCCACTCCCTTTCCCCTAGTATAGTAACTTTATAGCTATAAAAATAACAGAAATAGGGATTCCTCCTCTCCCTTTCAGCTGCTTCACTCAACATCCCTGGGTCTCCTGTGATTGGTTCTAATATGTTATAGTCAGATTCTGCTGGGTTCAACTACAAAAGCTGGCTGGGGTTCAAGGGATGGCAATAAATCCAACTTGGACTCAGTTCAAATGTGGCTTACATTGCTTTACCCCCAAAGCATGGGGTAAGCAGGGCAAAAATCATACATATAGATAAGATGAGGATGCAATTTTGTGGATGAGGCTCCCAGTGACCTTGTTTTGCTCGTAGGCAAGCTTAAAAGTCTTAGCAACTCCTATGGAAAAGATGTTCACGAGGTCAGAGGACCACATGCCTTGTACTCATCTAGCTACTTCAGCACCCAGAAATGACTTCTACTGTGATCCAAGGCAATAATTACGTTATTCAGCAAGCAATGATCCAAGCATTATGTTCAGACCTTCAAATTCTTGCTATACTAGCACTAAGCAGCCTCCTCTTCTCTGCAGTAAATGACAGAGCTATTTATATCTCCTTAGGGTCTTTCCATGGTCATCCCTGACCATGGTTTATCACACCACTTCCACCTCTGACTTTGATATCCTAACTGAATGGATTAGGGCCACATGCCCATTCTTGGACCTGAAGTGAGGTGAGCCTAACCCAATATATATTCAAAGACAAGGGAAAGGATGATTTCACAAAAGAAAATATTAGGCACTCTTTTCAGAAGAAGAGAAGCTGGGTGCTAGGGAAGCAAAAACAATATATGTCTATTAGAATGGTTTCCTTTTATTCTGGGTATAAGAGATCCTGAGCATAAATTCCTGCTTGCCTTCAACAACTTGGGTTCTGGGAAAGGACAGGCCCTCAATACTCTCTCAACTCTGGCTTCTGTTTCTCAACGCCCAGTATTGCCCATCCTTTTTCAGCTGCCATATACTTTTTGAGGCTCATTGTCAATACACCTCAGAATGCCATGCCTATATGTCTGGCTATTGTTCCTCCAGACTTGACAGCTGTCCACTCTTCTTCAGCATGTACTGTCTTAGCCATGCTCTTCTTACTGTAAGGAGGCTTTCCCAGGTTGGTTTCATTTCTAGCAGGGTTCTGAGTTCCTTCCAACTTCTGTGTTTTCCAAGGTTCAATCCATTGTTTGTCTGCAGTTCAGGAGTTCCCTCTAGCCAAGAATTACTTTTTGTTCAATCACCCTTTCCAAATGTTTTCTTTACAACTACCGTAATGAACTGACAGATGGGTGTCTGATCTTCAGGAGATATAATGAAGGTTTATTTTCTAAACTGTCAGGACAAGCCAAGGTTATCATACACACACACACAAAAAAAAAACCCTAGCACACTGCGCTCAATTCAACCAAAAATGTCAATTTCATTGGATCTGACTTTTCCCTCTGAACCATGTCGATAATACAGATATACATTCAGAGCTTATATCATCATGTTGATTATCTTGCTGATAAACATTAATTTTTGAGAAGACCAGAACTTTCATGAATTCCATAAGTCTTATCACATTCAGGATAACATTTTTAAAATGTTGACTCAGAGTGGATAATGGTTCTGGTCACTTGATTATTCTGTGTCCTTCAGAGAAATGATCTTGGGCAACTTGAAGAAAAATGCCCACATCTACAGATCATCAATGAACAATGACTAAGCTTAGGTCCAGTTTATACCTGCCCATAGAGAATGAACTTTGGGGAACAGAAATCTTACTAAGCGATATCATTCTAAGATGAACAGAAAGATCTGCCACAAAGAATTTCCAATTTTCTAAAATCTAGCACAACCTGTTACCCTTGCTAGTAAATAATATCTGAGCCATTTGACTTTCTAAAGGGCCCCATTCTCTTACTCATATTTCAGCTTCCTCCCCTGTTCCTCTGCTGAAGGGCTGTTGCTTAGGAATTTGCTAAGTTGACTCCACCTGTATTCCTATAGTTTGCTTCTCTCTCTTTTTAAAAAACAGTAACAGGCAAATATAATGCAAATTAATACCACAAAATAATCGGCCTGTCTTTGAACTCTACACAGAAGCTGCAGTGCCACAGCTTGGTGGCCAGCAATTCACACTGAATGCTCTGGTGGATGAATTGGCTCTGTACCCAGAGTGAACAGTACAAGCAAACCATAAGAAAAATAAAATGTACTAAACCACCAACTGACATTATGGAAATAAGACAGTGGCTGGCCAAAAACCACAGTGTATCAATTAGCTGGATCTTAGTATTTGGCAGTGAGAACTCTTGGTTCTGGAAACAGAATACTACATGTTTTACACAGTCATATAATAAATATTTCCCTTGTATTCAAGGAAGGCAAACACCCGCAGTATGTATTGGGAAGCTCAGATTACGATAATAAAGTTTACATCAACTCAGTTTGAAGCTTCCGTCAATTAAGCTTGGTCAACACAATGACTGCTGTAATCACCTACTGGGTTGGCCAATTTGCTTTTCTCTCCACAGTTCTCTGTAGAAATTTCAAGGACACAATTTGTCCCCCATCTCATGGAAGGGATGGTGATAACTAATCTTGATTGCCTGATAATTTCAAATAAGACTTCGCAATATGGTTGAATTTACGTGGGGTCCTCAGGGCAGATGTGGGCAAAAGCTTTTGAATCTGTCAGTTCTCCCAGAGTTGAGAAGTTCAGAGAAGGAACTTCACATGAGCTAGATTCACAGGGGCCTGACCTTGTGGAATCCTGGAGATAATGTGTGCTTGGATCAGCCTGACAGGGATCAAAACTCTGGCTTTGCTGTTTATTAGTTCATTGACTTTGGGCACATCCCTTATCCTCTGTGAATTTTAGTTTACTCTTTGGGAAAACGGAGAGATTATCTACATAAGAAAATTATTGTGAGAATGAGGAATAACAGATGTAAGTAACCTAGTCTCCTGCTTGGCAGGTAGTAGGTGCCCTTAAACTTGCAGCATTGGTATACTTCAAGTGACACCAGTGGCTGATTGTCAGCTTGGGCAGGTAAAAATTGTACTCCAGAAAGGTGGTCTGTGTCCATAAATGCAGTATAAGGATTTCTGGATACCCCTTGATATTCTTTAGGGAGAGACTTTCATCCTTGACTACTTTGAAAACGGGCAAATCTTCTTATTCTCTGTGTGGCCTTTGGAAGGTTACTGGATCTTCCTGAACCTCAGTTCCTCTGTAGTAGAATGGACATAATACTCCTGGTTTTCTTTTATTGCTGTAAAGGTTAAAGATGATGACATGCCTAAGACACTTTGTATAGTACATGGACCTTTGTAAAAAAAGTGTGATAATTCACAAATAAACCAATATTGGCACCTTCTCTTCCTTCACTTTCAAGGGTGAGCTTTCTTGATATTTGCTCCAAACCCTGAGGAAGGAAGACCCTGTGCAGGTCCCACAAGTGTGTGGGCACACACACTCTCTCCTAAGTGACCAGGTCACTGTCTTTTCACGGATCTGCCCATTTGCCCTATTAATATGCTTCAAGGAAGAGAAAGAAGACTGAAGGTAAAGTTAGGGATGTTTTACGACCCAGTTAGCATTATTAGTTGATGAGAATTTCCTTGACTTGGCTTTGATAAAAATCTAAGAATTTTATTTATTTTTTTTAACCAGTGAAAACACTCTATATCCTTAAGGGTCAGAAACAGAGGAGATGGGAGAAGAAGAGTGGAATTCACCATTAGCTGTGGTGCATAGATTGCTGGCCTTCTAGTCCATGCTACTAATTTGCACACCACCGTAGAGTTCACCCTTGTGTTAGTTTTCTATTGCTGCTGCAATATATTGCTGCAAATTTAGCTACTTACACAACAAGGACTTAATATCTTACGGTTCTGCAAGTCAGAAGCTTGGTACAGTCTCAGTGGGCTTAAAAAAAGGTGTCCACAGGGTTGAGTTAGCTTCTGGAGGCTTTAGGGAAGAATCCATGTCCTTGTTCATTTGGGTTGTTGGCAGAATTCAGTACTTTGCATTGGAGGACCTGAGCCCCATTTTCCTGCTGCTTGTAAACTATGGGCCATCCTCAGCTTCCAGAGGCTACTGCATTCCTTGGCTTGTGGCCTGCTTCCTGCCTCTCAGAAGTCAGCACCTCTTTCTCACATAGCAGCTTTCTGACTCCCCCTCTTTCTTCTTTCCTCTTCCATTTTTGAGGACTCAGGAGATTGGATTTGGCGCACCCAGATCATCCAGGATAATCTTTTTATCTCAAGGCCCTTTCCTTAATCATATCTAAAAGTCCCTTTTGCCTTGTAAGGTGACATATTCACAGGTTCCAGGGATTAGGACATGGATGTTTTATGGGGGCCATGATTCTGCCAGCCACATCTCTGGACAGACCTGGGCAGGTAGGGAAAAAAAGATGAAAATAAATCTGAGTTATATTGATTTCACTACAAGTGACTTGAGTGGTCATGGGAAAAAAAGAAAAAACAAACACACAGCTAATGAAACTATACATGTAACAGATTAAGATATTTAAAACAGAAAAGAAAAAAACAAATTATCTAGGGTGTAGTTACAGGTCCTGCTAACTGCAGTTTAAATTGTGCTTTAGGAATTTTTGACAGATTGGCAAATTTCAACTTAATTTTGTCATATCTCCAATTCTCTCAGATTGCCCAAGTTTCTTTCTTTCCTTCCACATTTTGCTGGTGGCTCTGAGTTTGGTTGCTCTCCGAAGAAAATTGAGGCAAAACAGAGAGATTGGCTGACCACCCCATTTCTCTGCCTCCTTATACTAGTCAGGCTTCTCCAGAGAAACAGAACCAACAGGATACAGATATAGATATATACTCTCTCTCTCTCTATATATATATATATGTGTGTGTGTGTGTGTGTGTGTGTGTGTGTGTGTGTGTGAGAGAGAGAGAGAGAGAGAGAGAGAGAGAGAGAGAGAGAGAGAGAGAGAGATTCATGCTCTGCTTTTTGGCTAAATGTATAAAGGCACAGAGGATGGAATGGATTATGTTAACTTAGAAAAATTACACAAACAATAATGTGGGACAATATCACAGAGTAATAATACGAAAGAATAATATGGGACTACAGGTTAAGTAGTAAGTAGAATCCAAAATCAATAACTTACTCTTATGAGCATTTTGTTAGGTGAAAATGGGCTTAACAGGCTTAACAAAGGCTTCTATGGCACAGGCTGGGAGACTGAAAGAGGCCGACTGGGACAGGGCTACACTAGAAGAGCTTTTCTCATGCACATTTGGAGCTTTATAAAAATGTTGATACTGGGGTCCCCACTGCAGAGATTCCAGTTTAATTGGTCTGAGGGTTTGTTTTTGTTGTTTGTTTTTACAGCTCCCCAGGTGATTCTAATATTCAATCAGGGTTGAGAATCAGCGAATCCGGTTAACCTGCATGACACCGGTGACAGTCATAAAAATCCTTGTGACCAAGCATCAAAACAGAGGGCTCTCAAGGGCAAGAATACAGCAGCAGAGGTGACTGAGGCCGGGGTTCCAAGGTGCAGCCATCTCCAGACTGGGCCCTTCTGCATCCCTATATCCCTACTTTCTCGTCTGTCCAATGAGCTGGAGATTGGGTTTCATGACTCTGGCCAAAGGATCCACGTTGGTTTCTCCTTCCAAAGAGCCTGGGTACTGGAGCTCCTCTGATTCATTTCTAGAAGAAAGAACTCCCCTTCCTTCTCACTGCAATTCAAACTTCTATAAGCATACCATTATGGGAATAAGTGTAAAGGGGGAGGAAAACTCTAAATAAGGTGGTAAAGATAATTCCCAGGCTCCTTGCTTCTTTCCCTCTCAGGGATCCAATTTTGCTTCCCAGTGGGAAGTCACTCTATTTAAGTCATGTGGTCTCTCCAGGGTGTGAGGCTCTTTCATCCCTTCTCTTTACCACATGATCACTCCACTGGTGCCATTTCTTCTTGCTCTGGTTGTAGGGCCTAACGCCTGCCCCTACAACCAGGTTTGGAGAGAATTTGGTTTCTGATGTCTTACTAATGTGATCGTCAATAATGTTGCACATTCTCCTCTAAGGCTGTTGCTGGGACAGGATTACAGACCATAATGAGGCCCTTTTGAAAAATAATAGCCTTTATATTGTAACTCTCTTGTTTCTTTTCTTATTTCAAGTTGTTTTAATATTTCTTCCTTATTGTCTATAGGATTTGGCATAAGTTCTGTTGGGGTTAAGAGCAGAGCAGACCTGTAACCCCATATCCAACTTGCAGGTTCAGCCCCCCACGCTTGAGCTTAGTGGGGCATTTCTATTCTCATACCCTTTCTCTTCTGTAGGTTACACTGTAGGAGATAATCTTTGAGATGGAAACAGCGTTGTTTCCTTTGGTGTTCCCAAAAATCTGCCTCTCATAGTTGTAACAAATGAGAGACAAATTCCACAATTCCATCATGCAGGGAGTAAGGAGAGGGCCTGCCAGAGGTGCATTCAAGCTGGGAGGTGTGGATACCACAAATAAGAAATGTTCTAGGGCTTCCCTGGTGGCACAGTGGTTGAGAGTCTGCCTGCCGATGCAGGGGACACGGGTTCGTGCCCTGGTCAGGGAAGATCCCACATGCCACTGAGCAGCTGGGCCTGTGAGCCATGGTCACTGAGCCTGCGCGCCGAGAGCCTGTGCTCCGCAACGGGAGAGGCCACAACAGTGAGAGGCCCGCATACCGAGGTGAGCTCAGAAGAGAGAAACCCAATTATTAAAGTAATGAATTTTTAAAACTCTATAGACCTAATATATATATATATATATATATATATATATATATATATAGAAATGTTCTGTTTCCAGGAGCAGAGTCTGAAAAAAGTTAGGTGACAGTGACTCCTGGGAATTAGAACATTTCCATATAATTCATCATCTTCTGAGTGTCTCTCAAGTGGCACTTAATAGTAGCAAGCTTTGGATGGTGAGTCCCCTGAATCCCCATCTTAGATCTATGCAGAATGAGATTAATATGCCCATGTCAGTATTTGCATCTGGTATTTCTTTCCTCTACCAAATGAATTCATTTTTCCAACCCTCAGTGCCTTATGCAATGAGGCAAGGAAGACTACAATTTCAATAAGCTTTGATTATAGTGTTTTTGAATTTCAGCCCTTATTTACAACACTTCACTTGTAGGCACCACATTTCTGCAATTCACTGGCAAGATCAGTTTCCTTTAGCTACAATTCTGCTTCAATATTTTCTTGGAATATGTTTTTTTTTACCTCTATGTTAAGAATACCTGTCTGGATGAAGAAAAATTGGATCAGTGTTCAGCCTGTTTTACAGAGCACCATTTTCTGTGGAAAAATTTGGTTTGTTTCCCAGTTTTCTGGTTGTACTCAGGTCTCTGAATCAAACAACAAATGATGGAGAAGGCACTCCTTTTCTTCCTTCAGTTTTGAAGGTGGTCTCTCTTTTGTAACATTAAGGTGGAGTTTTCCTTTCATGAAAACCTTAGTAGGATTTTCCCAAATCAGCTTTGTCTACATCAAAATTAGAGTCCATTCTTCTCTAGGTCTGCATGACTTGGTTTACCGTCTTGTGTTTTAGTGTTTTCCCAATATTCTCATCTGTATATTAGTGAGAGGTTGGAAGAGGTTGTACTGGGAGCTGCTGCCAGCCATCATTTTAGACCAGAAGTCTTCAAAGCTGTTTATCATTTCTCCTTATTTCAAGCCACCCGGCTTAAATTTTTCTCACCCACATCCTTCTTCTTGTTTCTGACTTTTGCTTGGTGGAAATATCATAATTCTTGTGCTTTGTGTGAACATGATTATTAATTATTGGAATGCTTATCTGCCTAGGAAGGTAGTAATGGCAAAGAGTCAGTTTCTCTCAAAAATAAGATAAAACAAAGGATCCTCAGGGTGTTCTTTACCAAGAAAATTCATTCTTCATCCTCCAGCTGTTCTGAGGACTGTAATGATACTGAATGATGACACATGCATCTTTATCTGCCTCCCAAATGTCCCAGGAGTCACCTGGAAAGATGGTCCCTAGGAGGGCAGGAATCATCCAGGCTTTCCCCACACCCCACAAAGGAGGAGATGCTACTTATTTCCTTACATGGCTACTGATGAAAGGATAGGACCCAGTCTCCAAGCTTGAGACATTTAAGTAGAGAAAACTCTGGGTGGAGCAGGACTGGGGAATATCTATCTCTGTTTATACAGAGAAGAAGTAAACTTATTCCAGGTGAGGTGATATGATAGTGTCTGGGGATGAAGTGTGATTGCTCCACAGAAGACAGATGTGACGATGAGGAAGACAGTGTGAGGATGCAGGGAGAGGGGAAAGGGCTACCATGAGGATGAGAGTAGGATGTGAGGCTGGGACAGGTATTGGGGCAGAGTGGTGGGGGGAGCCTGAAGTGAGGATGAGAAGGAGATTGGGGATGGGCGGAGAGTGTGTGTGGAGGGAGAATGAGGGTGTGAGCGTAGTTCGGAAGAGGTGAGGATGGGGCAGTGGAGGCAGGAGTGCTGGGTGCAGGTGGAAAGCAGCTGGTATGGATGAGGGATGAATGTGAGGCCTGGAAGGGGCTTCTGGAGAGAGAGGAGGAGGTATAAGAACAGGCAGTGAGCCTAGGCAGAAAGTCACTTGTGAATGGAACAGACAGTACAAGTGGCTTCATAAATAGACTTCATAAATGAAGGACATAATCAACATGCAGACAACAGGAGGAGGGAGATATTGAGAGTCTGGAAAATCAAAGGAAATTTTAATTATATTGCTAATGTTAAACTATGGTGAAAAATACTCAGTTCCCTACCTGATGCTTCACACAGCTCCCAGTTTGGAAGTTCTGAGGGTAAAGTGAGCTACTAGGGGAGGTCTGGGCCATTAGAGGTAGTCCAGGCAGAGGTGAGCAGCTATCTGGCCAGGATGTCCTAGGAATACTGAGTGATTATCCCTCTGGGGGCCCTTTGTGAGATGTTACGGAATAAACTCACAGCACCTTGGGGGTCAGTCCCACATAGTGGGGCAGTTATCTTCAGGGGCACTTATTCTGCTCTCTGCAGTCCATCTGGACCAAGGTGGAGCCCTTTCAGGTAACTCACACTAAAAAGATAAACTACTTTCCCATCCCTACCTGACATCCAGAAAAAATCAGGTTGGCCCTGACCTCATGGGACACCTCTTTCTCTATTACGAAGATAGGCCGGTTGAAGACTTCTGCCTGGGGCCCGAGGCAAGTTCTCTGCTCCTACCAGGACAGGGCCTTCATGGTTGCTCAGATGGATGGCTTCATCCTTCAGAACCGAAGAGCCATTCACCCTCGTGCTGGTAAAGATGGATAACCCAAATGCCAGATGCTGTCCTCAGGGAGGCCATCCTTTTATTATGCTACCATCCATGCCTAACTCCAGACCTGCCCCACCCTACCAATCTGTCATGCTTAGAACACAGCAGGCCACAAAACAATCTGCACAGGATCCAATTCTGCCTCTGCTTGGTAAAGCAAAAATAGGTCTAGAGAAAGGCTCAGAGTCATATTTCACTGAAGCCTCTTAGTAAATTAATTATAGGCAGCTGTAATTCATCATACTTTCAATTAACAATTAATTATGTACATGAGAGACAAATGTTTTATTGAGACCAAGAGACAACATGTATCATTTGTAGTGTGGCATTTTCTCCTTGCACTGTTGGGAGGGGATTTATGGTCTACTGATTACATGAACCAGTCTTGCTCTGAAAAATACAAATCCATCTGGACCCACTATGAAAAGGATTTCCTGGAGCTGGAAAGACTTGAAGTCTGGCACTCAGAGAATTTAGTATTTGGGCATGCTCCTTCTGCACCACAGCAGGAAGTTCCTAAACAGGGGATGTGTATGGTCCTGGCAGAGACCTCAGAATGCAGGGGCCCCTTCCTCAGTCTGCCCAGGTCTGAGAACATTCTGGTGTGGGGAGAGGGTGTCAGTGAGAGCACAGCAGAAGCAACAGGCTCCCCTGATACTCCATCAATTTTTCATCTCTGCCAAGAGCATAGTCTACACACAGAGAGATGCTCAGAGGAGTATGAGAAAGTCTCTTGTTCCGAATCAGACGGATTAAGGTTAGTCTTTTCATTAGTGGCCTTTGAGGGAAGAACATGAGGAGGCATTGCCAAGGTGGGCTCAGCAGTGTGGCAGTGAGGCCTGAGTACTGAGAGTTTCTCTTCCTAGGGGATGCCTATTGCCTCCCTGGAATCCATAACCCCTTTTCTCTCCTGGTAGAGCTCCTCTTTCCCAGCCTTGTAGGACTGACCCCACCCTGGTTCCAGGTATCACTCTGAGCATCTTGAGCCAACTGACATATCCCACCTTTGGGGCTTGGGTTCAGGGAACCCAAAGGGAGCCAAGGAACTTTATGGGATGCTCGCTGGAACGTAGATTCTTTTTTCCGGGCTGTGCTTGGTTGGTGGTAGAGAATGTTACTATTGCTGCTACTGCTGCTACTAGTATTACTATTACTACGAATAACAACAACAGCAATAACACTTTTAGGGCTCTTTCTCAATGGTGGACACAGTTTTAAGTGCTTTATGTATATTTACTCATTTAATACTTACAACTCTAAGAGATATATTATGATTATTGTCTCCATTCTATAGAGAAGAAAAGTAAAGCCAGAGCTTTTTTAACTTGCCCAAGGTCACAGTTTAGTAAAAGCTAGGGCCAGGATTTAAAATGAATCTTTACAATTATGTGAAACTTATAAGTGCTAAAGACATGAGGGGAAGTCTAAAGCTACTGAGAGCCTTAGGCTTGAAGATAAGGGCTTGAAGAAGAAATGGATCCAGAGGAAGCAGAGGGAATATCCTGTGAGCCTTCCTGGAGCCAGAAAAAAGTCTGGCCTTTTAAATTACGTGAATCAATACATTTTCTCAATACTTAAGCCATTTTGGAATGAGTCTTCTCTTCTGTTCAACTGAAAGAACCAAATGTAGAGTTTGGCACCAGAAAGCAGGAGTTGAAAGTGTCAAGCACTGATGTGGAGTTGGCTGAACTGACATATTGAGAAGGGTAGTGGGTGGAAAACCCTCTATTTCAGGCAGAGGGATTCGCATGCCTTGTTATGCAGTAATGAATTAACTGATTGAATTGTCATGTGTTGGCTTTTGAGATTCAGACCACTCATGTTTCAAAAGTGTAGCAGTAGGGATCTTGGAAAAAAATCAGGAGGTTGAGGTTGGCCACTTCTCCCCGCCTTTAATAAGTCCTGTTTTGATTGTCTAATATATTGTTACAAACCACTCCAAAACTCAGTGGCTTAAAACACATATTTATAATTATCTGTCATGATTCTGCAGGTTGCCTGGGCTCAGCTTGGTGGTTCTTGCTTATAGTCAGTCATATTGAAGTTTGATGGTGGCTGGATCTGCAGTTATCTGAAGGCTCAGTGGGTTGGATATTTAGTCAGCTCACTCATAGGGCTGGACGTTGATGCCGATTGCTTTCCAAGAGCTCAGCTGGGCTGTTGACCAGAGTGCCTTCATGTGATCTCTCCCTGTGACTTGGGATTCTCAAAGCATGGCAGCTGGGTTTAAGAGGCACTGTTCCTAGCATTCCAAGAGGCCCAGGTATAAGCTGAGAGACTGACTGTAATTCAGCCTTGGAAGTCACAAAGTGTCACTTGCACTGCATTCTATAGGTTAAAAGAGAGTCAAACGGACAGTCCAAATTCTAGGGGAGAGGACTATGCAGGATAAGAATATCTGGAGGGATGGTTTATTGTAGGCCAATTTGGATACCAGCTACCATAAAACCCTCCAAGGAAGTGAGGTGCTTCCTTTGATCTGGACCAAAGAGAAGCAGAGAGGCCTCAGTCAGGAAGACTGTCTGAAGCCTGCAATCCAACCAAGTGGGAGTAAAATAACCTGCAGCCTTGCAGAGTTGAAAAACCGGATCCCCATGCTGCAGACAGACTAGGCTAGGGTGTGAGAAAGAGGGTAATACCGGACTATCCTGATCGCCTGCTCTACACCCTATAAATACAACTCCAGCCAGGTCTTTTCTAGCTGCCTCTAATTCCACATTCTATGGCTAGTACAGCAAAGATGTCCTGCAACGCTACTTTGCAAGAGGCAGGTTTGAGGTGCTTCCTGCTTCTAGACTTGTGCTTCCAACTTGCTGAGGCAGAGTTTGGGGGGAACCTGAATACTGTGGTGGAGCGGGATGGGCAAAGCACCTGTACCTTCCACCGGGAGGCCAGTTTCCCCAAGCCCATCTCCCTTGAACAATATGACTTGACAGGATCCCTGGCTGAGGCTGCTACTTCAGGGACTGGCTGGAAGCAAATAGACCAGAAAGCCCAGAGAGCCTTTAGAAGAGCTCTCCTGACAAAGATACCTAAGTTCGACCAAACCTGATCTGTGATTGCTCTGGCCCAGATGAACATGGAGAGAGACTGTTCTATCTTGCATTTCTTTTATTCCTAGTGAGGTCAAGTATCTCAACATGTTTTATTGATTTTTGCATTTTTCCTTCTATCAATTTCTTCTTTTTTACTTGTGTTTCTATTGGACAGTTGTCTTTCTGTTGTAAATTTAGGAGAAGTTTTGTCATATTAAATTATCATATATCTGTGTTATAAATATTTCCCCAATCTGTCTTTTATCTGTTGACTTTAATAATCATATAATTTTCTATTAAAATGTATAATAATTAAATATATCTATATCTTTTTTTTAAATAACTCTTGGATTCTTACCTTTCTTTCAAAGGTATCCCTAATACTTCCTAGCCACCCTCGTGTTGCTCAATCTGGGGGCTCCTAAAGGGTTTTTTCATCAGCTCGGAATCCCTCAGAGCCCAGTTCTACATCAGGTCCAAAGTTGCTGCTCATTAAATGCTAGTGAAAATTTTTAAAAAGAATGACAAAGGATGTTGGTTTTACAACATCCCAGTGTCATAACTGGGATACAGTTATTTTTTGCTTATGTAGCTGGAATCAAAGGGAGAATCCCAAATGGTAGGCATGACTCAGAGGGAAGTAGCAGGCATCACTGTGTGTCATCTTATAACCACAGTTCAGCTTGGCAAAACACACACGGTGAGTCCTTGGGTTAATGAGAAAGGTCTGAGCTGCAAGGATCCCAGTGTCTGACTCTGCTTCCTTCCTGGACCCAGTCATTGCCCTTCCTCTGAGTCTGTCATTCTATCTCATTCTTCTCTCTCCTTTCCTCATCCTCCTGTATCATCTCCTGTTGTTCTTGCTCCTCCTTCTGTTTCCTTCACTGAGTTGAAGTCTTATGAGCACTAGACTCAGTCCCACCTTGGGGCCTCCCCAGAATAGAGCCCAGGTCCCTGTTTTGTCACTCAGAGACCCCAGCTGCTTCTTCTGCAGGCAGCATTGCTTCTTTCTCTTGTGAACAAGGATGTTGGATGTCATCCTTTTCCTCTGAGGAAGGCATTCCTTCTAGGAATAGTTGGAGCTTCCCTCAGAGAACAAAATTTTGACACCATCTCCCTAATTCCCTCTCCCCCCATACCCCCAATTATAGTCTGGCCTTGATCAGGGACATCTGGAAGACAGGATTATGTTCAGAGCAGTGATCTGGAGAGGAAATGAATTCTATTTATTATAATTGCTAAGCACATTTTCCTAAGGTGGATACAGCTAGTCATTACCTAACCATACCATCAACTTAGTTTATTTTATCATTTATTAAGCTACTGTGTAGGTTAAGACCTGTGCTATGTGCGGAAGAACTTAATGTGTATTGTCTTTAGGCTCACTGAAGCATTTTGATCATGGCTGGTTACAATCTTTGTCTGATAATTCTAACTTTTTTTTTTTTTTGCGATACGCGGGCCTCTCACTTCTGCGGCCTCTCCCGTTGCGGAGCACAGGCTCCGGATGCGCAGGCTCAGCGGCCATGGCTCACGGGCCCAGCAGCTCCGCGGCATGTGGGATCTTCCCAGACCGGGGCACGAGCCCGTGTCCCCTGCATTGGCAGGCGAGCTCTCAACCACTGCGCCACCAGGGAAGCCCGTCTCTGCCATCTTGGTGTTGATTGCATATTTTCATTCAATTTGGGATTTTCTTGGTTCTTGACATGACAAGCGATTTTCAACTGAAGTCTGGACATTTGGGGTGTTATGTTAGGAAATTCTTACCTTAGTTAAACCTTCTGTTTTCAGTTGACTTTGCCTGACACTGCCGTAGCAGGGGCAGGGAGTGCATAGTCTAGCGGCTGTCAAGTTGGGGTAGAAGTCCAAGTTCTCCACTCAGCCTCTGTTTACACCTAGGTGGGGTGGGATGGGGCTCTGCATTACTACTATGAAACTGGGAGTTCTGGCTCCTCATTAGACCTTGGATCACATCCTCCAGGCTGGGAGAGGTAGAAGTATCTCCTTAATGTTCCCTACGTGTCCTCCACTGACACCACGGAAGGGTCACCTCATTATCACTCAGCAGTGGTAAAAGTCCTGACTCTCCACTAAGCTTCCCGTGGGAAGTGGGGAGGTCGCCTCTTTCCTGCCAGTTGTGGGTGGAAGTCCAGGCTGACACCACAGGTGGCGTATGGGGTCATTGCCTCCAGCAGAGGTGAAAATCCTGGCTTTCTACTCAGCCTTTTCTGATAACCATCATGGTGGTGGTGGTTTTGGTGGGGGATAGGGTACCTCCTTTCCAGCCTGGCAGATGTGGACATCTGGACTCTCTACTCTACTCCACCTTCCTTGGCAGGGGTTAGGATGACGTGATAGTTTTTTCTGCGGTGTTGGTGGGAATAGAAGAGTTATTGTCTAATACTTTTTTGCTTTGCCAGACTTCCTTTTCCTGCTCCTTTGACTGGAAAGAGCAGACTTTTGTTGGGACCATTTTTGTCTGCGCTTGTTGGAATTTCTGGGTTACTGGCTCCTTCAGCTCCAAGCCTGGGGTATGTGAAGCAAAAAGAAAATGCAGGGAACTTACCCCTGTGTTATTCTTTGGATGCTGAGGTCCCTAATCCATTTGCCTTCTTTTCTTCAACTTACAGAGTCTTCTTAGGTTGGTTTTATAGATAATGTTTACAATTTCTAGCTGTACTTAGCAAAAGGATTAGAGAAAAGTATGTCAGTATCATCCTGTTGTGTGTACAGCAACTTTATAATGCCTTTTAGCATCTTCTAAGTAGGGTCCCTCTCATTAGTCTTCTTTATACATTTCTTGAGTACTGTCAGACTGTTTTTTTCATATTTTCTCAAAGATCATTTTATCTGGTTTCAAGAGAACAACAACCACAAAATCGGAATTGAATTAAATATATTTATACGTTTTATATTAATTATGGGAGAAATCATGTTTTAATGGTATTATCTTATATCCAAAAAATACAGTGTTACATTTACTCCTATTTTATTTTATGTCCTTTAAGATTTAATCTTTTTTTATTATAGGTATAATACTATTTATTATCAAATTCATTTCTAAGAAATCTTTTTCATTTAGTTGCTACCATGAATTGATTATTTTTCCTCCCTTTAGGTCTAGCATAGAAAGACACTATTGTTTCTGTATACCTGTCTTGGGCCCAGTCACCTTATCATGTACCCTTACTTGTTTCATTCATTTTTTTACTAGGATCTCTTTTGAGTTTTCCAGGTATACAATCATATTATCAGCAAAAATATTTTATCATTTTCTTTCAGTTTTCATAGCAATGTTTATTGCTTCATTAATCTAATGACTGAACAACAAAAAATGCCTATCTGTATGGGAATGGTTGAATAAATGTTGGCTTGTCTGCAAAATTGAATGCTCACTGACTGTGGAAATAAGTAAATTTAGATAGATTTCGACTGTAAAGGGTGAAGTGAGCAAAGCAAAATGCAGTAATATGATCCTAGTTTTCTGAAACAACAGAAAAAGTATCTGTATGCATTTGTATATGCAATATATAAGTATATAATTATCTAAATAGAAGGAAAGCTATGAAAAGATATCAACTGGGTTATATTGGCATTGGTAGATGAGCGGAAAAGGAGAGAAAAGCAAAAACAAACAAAAATGACTGTATTAAGAGGTTATTCACCATAGAAACGGCACGTACAATACAAGCCCATTCGTGTTAAATTACACAGAGCTGTGCAAAGGGACACATGAAGAGATGGTCAAAGCAATGTTAGTGGTGCTCACGATCTCAGGTAGGATTTCAGGAGATTTCATTATTATTTTTGCTTTTTGTGAATTATTCAAAATGTTTACTATAAGAGTATATCATATGATCATAAAAACATAAGATGCCTTTCTTTCATGGCAGAAATATTTTAAAAAATCAAAATACAATACGGGTAATTCTAGCCTGAGTATCAACCCAGGTCTTTTCCAAATCTGTGCTATATTGGTTAAGTTTCTTTGGTGGGAAACACCAGACACTGGAATACTAACAATAAGAACCAGAGACTTAATTACAATATCCTGAATTGAAGGGAAAACTTTGCAGTAGTCTTTTGGAAGAACAAGGGGCCTACACAGTGCCAGAAGTCTAGGAAGTGGAAATTAATGGGCAATTTTTCAGTTATTCAGGATGAGTCATCTCTGAGAGTTTTCCTTCTTGATGTCATTGTGGGCAAGATTTAAAATCTTAAGTGGGATGGTCCAAATGTCCAAGTTTGAGTCACGTGCTCAGCACGGCCAGAGGAGGCTAGACTTCATTGTTTCAGTCCTTCCAAGATTACATGCAGTAGTGAAAGGGAATACTTTCCTAAAAGGGATTGGAATGCATTAACCAAAAGAACGGGGTAGCCAGTCTGCCAAGTTAAAAAAACAAATACCAGATGTCCACACAGGGTGTCATGGAGGCTGGGGTCTGCCAGAGCCTGGGCCCTCTGATCATACACCCACTGCTCAGTCTACGTGCATCTGAGTTTCTCTCCCTTCCCACAGACACTAGGGGTTCAGCCTGCTTTCCTCTTTACTATGTACATTCATGGGACTCCTTTTAACTTCAGGTCTCACAGACTCTGTCACTATTTTTCCTTCACTTGATTCTTGTCTGTTGGAGTTCAGGTTCACTTCTTCAAATGGACACAGTGAGATAGCAATAAGTCAAAACAGTAAAATGATGACTATGCATTATAAACTATCTCAGTAGAAGGGATAAATGACCTGAGGAAAGTGAGGTTAAAAACGTTCATTGGACCACCATAGTGCTGCAGGGAAAATAGAAGAATATGACTGGTGGGAAAAAATCAAAATAAGTCAAAGAAACTTTAACAAAGGAAAATCTCCTCGACATGAAGAGGCCCATCAGTGGGGACCCTGTTTAGCATCTGCAGTGAGGACTCTGCCTTGAGGTACTTTTCTGTGTGTGGTCTCTGAATGCCAATGCTCAATGGCTTAGAGCAACAATCATTTATTCTTTCACTCAGGTGCGGGCATGCTGGGGTGATTCTGCTTCTTGCCTCAGGTGTACAGGGTCCCTGAAATCATCTCTGCTCTACTCTGGGCCCCTGGCAGAAGGAGCAGCAGTCACCAGAGGAAAACTTTTCTCAGAGAAATGGCAAAAGTGGGAGAGGACAAACCTCCCCATGCAAATACATTTCAAGCTTTTGTTTGTATCATTCAAAATCTCCTTGGTGAAAGCAAATCACCTGCCGAGCTGGATATCAAGGAGCTGGAAGTTTCTACTCCCATGGAGGTTGTGCTTCGGGCCAGGGAGGGAATGTCTTTGAACAACAATTGAAACCATATCAGCCCCCATAAGCTCTTTTTTTTTTTTTTTTTTTTTTTTTTTTTTTTTTTTTTTTTTTTTTTTTACCTTGGGCCTCTCACTGTTGTGGCCTCTCCTGTTGCGGAGCACAGCCTCCGGACGCGCAGGCGCAGTGGCCATGGCTCACGGGCCCAGCCGCTCTGCGGCATGTGGGATCTTCCCGGACCGGGGCACGAACTCGTGCCCCCTGCATTGGCAGGCGGACTCTCAATCACTGCGCCACCAGGGAAGCCCCCCATAAGCTCTTGACTGAGTGTGCCGGGAGATAGTCAGAGAGGTCAGGGCTGGGCAAATGTGTTAGGGAATGGATTCTTTTTCAGTGGACTAACAAAGATTGCTATAAAAAGCTATCAAAAGAGAAGAGAAAAGGAGAAAGAGAGAAGGGAGAAATCTAGAACTATATGTTAACTATCATTGTTTTGGAGTGACAATATAATATATGTGTAAGATTTTTTATATCATTTTCAGCATTTTCGACATTTTCTACAATGGATGTCTAATGCTTTCACAATCAGAAATAACACACACACACGCACATGCACGCATGCACACACGCACGTGCACGCACGCAAAAGTAAGAGAATGTCCTCCAAGGAGTCTTTTTCTTCTTAGCTAATGCAAGCAAGAGCAACACTTGCTTTGGTGGAGGGGAAGGGACAGCATTTGGTTTTTTTGTTGTTGTTGTTTTTTAAATCTCTGTAGCTTTTAAAGAGAAGATGAGTGCTGCAGAACACTCATTTCTTCTATGCTAGCTAAATTCTGCACTCAGGGCAGAGGCTAAAGATCACATTGTTAATTTTGATTTTGAGTTATCTGAAGGGCAAGAGATCAAAAACATTTTAAGGAATTAATGTCCATCTCAGTTTTGTTAAGAAGGTAATGATTTATTGCGTCAAGGATGCTGACTTTCTTCTCCTATTCTCTCAGTTTCCTCATCTACAAAATGAAGAGGTTGATGCAATGATCTCTAACGTGCCTTTAAAATCTCACTTACAGTAATTCTAAGATTCTTCCTGCGGCTCATTTATTTACCATTTGAAAATGCATGCTCCAAAGTGAAAGGTCCAATTCTTTAATTTGCTTTATACTGACATTTTTCTAGTAACTTGCACAGAAGCCCATGTGGGCAGTTCTTTGAACATTGTTTTCTAGTTGTACAGATATTAATGTGTATAATAGAAATTTAAAAATATAGAGAAAAGAAAATAAAAATCACCTACAATCCCACCAGTGTAACAAATCCCAACCTTTTACAGTGTTTCCAGTATTTTTTCAGTGCATGTGTAATTTATTTTTAAATAATTGATCAAATTTTTAATTTTATCTATTGTGACATATCCCCAATGCAATTAAGTTATCTTCTAAGTAAGCAGTTATCTGAAATGTCTAGATAAGATTTAACAATTAAAAATTTTTGTTCATTAACTATATTTTCAATGACTTATTTTTTGACCTTTATGCTCTTTCAGTATGGGTTAGGAGTTTAAATTCATGGGCTTTGAGATTGGACAACTTGAGTTTGAAATCCTGGGTCTGTTAGTTACAGACTGTGACTTTAGACATGGGTCTTAACTTGGTTATGTTTATTTTCCTGGTCTATAAAATGTAAATGTTTCTATATTGTCTATATAATGTTTATAGGTAGACATAAAAGACTATATACGATTGTGTATACTACCGTAGTATGTAAGACTATATACTTCTTCTATACTACTATGTATAGCAAGTTTCTTGTGAAGATTAAATAAAATAATGGTTGTGCAGAGGGGTAACATTTCAGGTCATACATCATATGTTTACTCTCCATCCTGCCTTGTGCCTTCATTGACTGTCTTCCTATTCATTCTCATTGGCCCCTCCTACCGTAGAATGATTGACACACCTCACTCACTTTGGAACCAGAAAACAAAGGCTGCAAATACTTGACGAAGTTTAGTATTCCAGGTCTGAGTAGAAGAAAGACAGATATGTATATATACTTGTAGAGTAGTTGCTTCTGCCTCCAAACTGAGTAAATTATAACATGGGCTAAAAAGGAAAAGGAGGGGAGGGGCCATCTGAGTCTCCCTTGCATCTCCAGCACCAGTCACTTTTGCGGAATTGCCTCAGGGACCATCTCTCCTCTGCATTGCTGTGCGGTGGGGATAAACAATAGGTGATGCGCAGCAAAGCACCCAAGGCCGTTCATCTGGTAGTGATTCCATGGTCCCGAGACTGCTCAGCACCACCCCATGCCATCCATCCAGTATAAACAACAATCTGCTCAGCAGCCCAGAACACTCATGATCTCTCAGTCCATGGATTCCTAGAGGGCTGGTGGTGACATAAAGGACAAGTTTTTGCATGGAAAGGAAATAGGATTATACCGAAACAGTCCAGCTCTCACACTCACCAGGGTAATAACGCTACCCAGCTGCACATAGAAGAGCCTAGCACAGACGCTCCTAGTGTAAGAGCTCAATGCACTTGAGTTATTCCCAGTATTTCCAATTTATACTGAATAAATATTGAACATCCCTGATGTGCATATTTTTTAACATCCCTTATTGTTTCCCTAAGGCATTTCTTAGAGGTGCAATTATCCTTTTGAGTATGGACATTTTAAAGACTTTTAATAAATATAGATGATCTTGCCCAGAGAATAATTTAACAAATTTACCCTTTAATGAGAGGATATGCTTTTCTGTGTTTTTGCCAAAATTTGTTGGTATAAATAAGTAGCTAGTTTCTAGTTTTCTGATGTTAAAGTAATATATACATGCTTATTGTAAAATCATCTGAAATTTCTAAAAAAGCAAGTATGTTTTTTGACAAAATTAGCTCTGCACCATTACATTTAAGGCAAGCTGGTATTCCATGGTATGACAGAATTTTATTTAGCCAGTCCTTTATTAACAGGCGTTTTTAGATTGGGTAGATGATTTTGCTACTTGCTGAATTGTACAGTGAGTCTCTTGAACATAGATTTTTGTGAATTTGTCCAAATATGTCCTTAATATCCTCATCCATTCTCAATAATAATAATAATCTCAATCTGATATTTTTAGTTTCTTCTAGGTAAGCAGTCTTATTATTTGAAAACCATGATGATTTTGACCCTTCCATTTTATTATTACATTTTTTTTCTTTGTGGCATTTACTAGAAGTTTTAGAAAAATACAAAATAATTACAGTGATGCTAGGTTTTCTCTTTCTTTCCTGACTTTAAAGGGAATGTTTCAAGATATGGACAATTCTTTCTACTGATTTCAGATAGCTAACTTTAAATCATACTAAATAAATAGCTATCTATTTTAAATTTTCCTAGTTTTTTTAACGTATTTATTGGAGTATAATGGATTTACAATGGTGTGTTAGTTTCTTCTTTAAAACAAAGTGAATCAGCTATACATATACATATATCCCCATATCAACTCCCTGTTGCATCTCCCTCCCACCCTCCCTATCCCACCCCTCTAGGCAGACACAAAGCACTGAACTGATTTCCCTGTGCTATGTGGCTGCTTCCCACTAGCTAGCTATTTTACATTTGGTAGTATATATAAGTTCATGCCACTCTCTCACTTCGTACCAGCTTACCTTCCCCACCCCCGGGTCCTGTAGTCCATTCTCTATGTCTGTGTCTTTATTCCTGTCCTACCCCTAGGTTCTTCAGAACCATTTTTTTTTTTTTTTTAGATTCCATATATATGTGTTAGCATACGGTATTTGTTTTTCTTTTTCTGACTTACTTCACCATGTATGACAGACACTAGGTGCATCCACCTCACTACAAATAACTCAATTTCATTTCTTTTTATGGCTGAGTAATATTCCATTGTATATATGTGCCACATTTTCTTTATCCATTCATCTGTCGATGGACACTTAGGTTGCTTCCATATCCTGGCTATTGTAAATAGAGCTGCAATGAACATTGTGGTACATGACTATTTCTGAATGATGGTTTTCTCAGGGTATATGCCCAGTAGTGGGATTGCTGGGTCGTATGGTAGTTCTATTTGTAGTTTTTTAAGGAACCTCCATACTGTTCTCCATAGTGACTGTATCAATTTACATTCCCACCAACAGTGCAAGAGGGTTCTCTCTTCTCCACACTCTCCAGCACTTATTGTTTGTAGATTTTTTGATGATGGCCATTCTGACCAGTGTGAGATGATACCTCATTGTAGTTTTGATTTGCATTTCTCTAATGATTAGTGAGGTTGAGAATCCTTTCATGTGTTTTTGTTGGCAATCTGTGTTATCTTCTTTGGAGAAATGTCTATTTAGGTCTTCTGCCCATTTTTGGATTGGATTCTTTGTTTTTCTTGATATTGAGCTGCATGAGCTGCTTGTAAATTTTGGAGATTGATCCTTTGTCAATTGTTTCATGGGCAAATATTTTCTCTCATTCTGAGGGTTGTGTTTTCATCTTGTTTATGGTTTCCTTTGCTGTGCAAAAGCTTTTAAGTTTCATTAGGTCCCACTTGCTTATTTTTGTTTTTATTTCCATTTCTCTAGGAGGTGGGTCAAAAAGGATCTTGCTGTGATTTATGTCATGGAGTGTTCTGCCTATGTTTTCCGCTAAGAGTTTTATAGTGTCTGGCCTTTCATTTAGGTCTTTAATCCATTTTGAATTTATTTTTGTGTATCGTGTTAAGGAGTGTTCTAATTTCATTCTTTTACATGTAGCTGTCCAGTTTTCCCAGCACCACTTATTGAAGAGGCTGTTTTTTCTCCATTGTATATTTTCGCCTCCTTTATGAAAGATAAGGTGACCATATGTGCGTGGGTTTATCTCTGGGATTTCTATCCTGTTCCATTGATCTATATTTCTGTTTTTGTGCCAGTACCATACTGTCTTGATTACTGTAGCTTTGTAGTATAGTCTGAAGTCCAGGAGCCTGATTCCTCCAGCTCCGTTTTTCTTTCTCAAGATTGCTTTGGCTATTCGGGGTCTTGTGTTTCCATACAAATTGGGAAATTTATTGTCCTACTTCTGTGAAAAATACCATTGGTATTTGAATAGTATTTGAATTCAGTCTACATTGAATCTGAATATTGCTTTGGGTAGTACAGTCATTTCACAATGTTGATTCTTCCAATTCAAGAACATGGTATATCTCTCCATCTGTTTGTATCATCTTTAATTTCTTTCATCAGTGTCTTATAGTTTTCTGCATACAAGTCTTTTGTCTCCTTAGATAGGTTTATTCCTAGATATTTTATTCTTTTTGTTGCAGTGGTAAATGGGCGTGTTTCCTTAATTTGTCTTTCAGATTTTTCATCATTAGTGTATAGGAATGCAGGAGATTTCTGTGCATTAATATTGTATCCTGCTACTTTACCAAATTCATTGATTAGCTCTAGTAGTTTTCTGGTAGCATCTTTAGGATTCTGTATGTATAGTATCATGTCATCTGCAAACAGTGACAGCTTTACTTCTTTTCCGATGTGGATTCCTTTTATTTCTTTTTCGTCTCTGATTGCTGTGGCTAAAACTTCAAAACTATGTTGAATAATATTGATGAGAGTGGGCAACCTTGTCTTCTCCCTGATCTTAGTGGACATGGTTTCACTGTTTCACCATTGAGAATGATGTTGGCTGCAGGTTTGTATTGAAGTAGGTTCCCTCTGTGCCTACTTTCTGGAGGGTTTTTATCATAATTCGTTGTTGAATTTTGTTGAAGGCTTTTTCTGCATCTATTGAGATGATCACATGGTTTTTATTCTTTAATTTGTTAATATGGTTTATCACATTGATTGATTTGCATATACTGAAGAATCCTTGCATTCCTGGAGTAAAACCCACTTCATCATGGTTTAAGATCCTTTTCATGCTGTTGGATTCTCTTTGCTAGTATTTTGTTGAGGATTTTTACATCTATGTTCATCAGTGATATTGGCCTGTAGTTTTCTTTCTTTGTGACATCTTTGGTTTTGGTATCAGGGTGATGGTGGCCTTGTAGAATGTGTTTGGGAGTGTTCCTCCCTCTGCTATATTTTGGAAGAGTTTGAGAAGGATAGGTGTTAGCTCGTCTCTAAATGCTTGATAGAATATGCCTGTGAAGCCATCTGGTCCTGGGCTTTTGTTTGTTGGAACTTTTTTTTTGTTTGCGGTACACGGGCCCCTCACTGCTGTGGCCTGTCCCGTTGCAGAGCACAGGCTCCAGACATGCAGACTCAGCGGCCATGGCTCACGTGCCAAGCTGCTCCGTGGCACGTGGTATCCTCCTGGACTGGGGCACGAACCCATGTCCCCTGCATCCCCAGGCGGACTCTCAACCACTGCGCCACCAGGGAAGCCCCTGTTGGAAGATTTTTAATCACAGTTTCAATTTCAGTGCTTGTAACTGGTCTGTTTATATTTTCTATTTCTTCCTGGTTCATCCTTGGCAGGTTGTGCTTTTCTAAGAATTTGTCCATTTTTTCCAGGTTGTTCATTTTATTGGCATATAGTTGCTTGTGGTAATCTCTCATGAATCTTTGTATTTCTGCAGTGTCAGTTGTTACTTCTCCTTTTTCATTTGTAATTCTATTGATTTGAGTCTTCTCCCTTTTTTTTCTTGTTGAGTATGGCTAATGGTTTATCAATTTTGTTTATCTTCTTAAAGAACCCGCTTTTGGTTTTATTGACCTTTGCTGTCGTTTCCTTCATTTCTTTTTTATTTATTTCTGATCTGATCTTTATGATTTCTTTCCTTCTGCTAACTTTGGGTTGTTTTTGTTCTTCTTTTATTGCTTCAGGTGTAAGATTAGGTTGTTTATTTGATATGTTTCTTGTTTCTTGAGGTAGGATTGTATTGCTGTGAACTTCTCTCTTAGAACTGCTTTTGCTATATCCCATAGGTTTTGGGTCATTGTGTTTTCACTGTCATTTCTTTCTAGGTATTTTTTGATTTCCTCAGGGATCTCTTGGTTATTAAGTAGTGTATTGTTTAGCCTCCATGTGTTTGTATTTTTTACAGATTTTTCCCTGTAATTGATATCTAGTCTCATAGCATTGTTGTCAGAAAAGATACCTGATACGATTTCAATTTTCTTAAATTTACCAAAGCTTGATTTGTGACCCAAGTTATGATCTATCCTGGAGAATGTTCCATGAGCACTTGTGAATAAAGTGTATTCTGTTGTTTTTGGATGGAATGTCCTATAAATATCAATTATGTGCATCTTTTAATGTATCATTTAAATCTTGTGTTTCCTTATTTATTTTCATTTTGGATGATCTGTCCATTGGTGAAAGTGGGGTGTTAAAGTCCCCTACTATGATTGTGTTACTGTTGGATTCCCATTTATGGGTGTTAGCATTTGCCTTATGTATTGAGGTGCTCCTATGTTGGGTGCCTAAATATTTACAATTGTTATATCTTCTTCTTTGATTGATCCCTTGATCATTATTTAGTGTCCTTCCTTGTCTCTTTTAATAGTCTTTATTTAAAAGTCTATTTTGTCTGACATGAGAATTGCTATTCCTGCTTTCTTTTGATTTCCATTTACATGGAATATCTTTTTCCATATCCTCACTTTCAGTCTGTATGTGTCCCTAGGTCTGAAGTGAGTGTCTTGTAGACAGCATATATACGGGTCTTGTTGTTGTATCTATTCAGCCAGTGTGTGTCTTTTGGTGGTAGATTTTAATCCATTTACATTTAAGGAAATTTTCGATATGTATGTTCCTGTTACCAGTTTTCTTAATTGTTTTGGGTTTGTTGTTGTAGATCTTTTCCTTCTCTTGTGTTTCCTGCCTAGAGAATTTCTTTTCGCATTTGTTGTAAAGCTGGCTTGGTGGTGCTGAATTTTGTTAGCTTTTCCTTGTCTGTAAAGGTTTTAATTTCTCTGCTGAATCTGAATGAGATCCTTGCTGCTTAGAGTAATCCTAGTGGTAGGTTTTTCCCTTTCAGCAGTTTAAATATGTCCTGCCACTCCCTTCTGGCTTGCAGAGTTTCTGCTGAAAGATCAGCTGTTAATCTTATGGGGATTCCCTTGTGTGTTATTTGTTGCTTTTCCCTTGCTGCTTTTAATACTTTTTCTTTGTATTTAATTTTTGATATTTTGATTAATATGTATCTTGACGTGTTTCTCCTTGGAGTTATCCTGTGTGAGGCTCTCTGCACTTCCTGGACTTGATTGACTATTTTCTTTCTCGTATTAGGGAAGTTTTCAACTATAACCTCTTCAGATATTTACTCAGTCCCTCTCTTTCCTCTTCTTCTTCTGGGACCCCTTATAATTTGAATGTTGTTTCGTTTAATGTTGTTCCAGAGGTGTCTAACACTGTGCTCAATTCTTTTCATTCTTTTTTCTTTATTTTGCTCTGCAGTAGTTATTTCCACTATTCTATCTCCCAGGTCACTTATGCATTCTTCTGCCTCAGTTATTCTGCTATTGATTCCTTCTAGAGAATTTTTAATTTCATTTATTGTGTTGTTCATCATTGTTTGTTTGCTCTTTAGTTCTTCTACATCCTTGTTAAACGTTTCTTATATTTTCTCCATTCTATTTCCAAGATTTTGGATCATCTTTACTATCATTACTCTGAATTCTTTTTCAGGTAGACTGCCTATTTCCTCTTCATTTGTTTGGTCTGGTGGGATTTTACCTTGCTCCTTCATCTTGTGTGTTTCTCTGTCTTCTCATTTTGCTTAACTTCCTGTGTTTGGGGGTCTCCTTTTCGCAGGCTGTAGGTTCATATTTCCTGTTGTGTTTTGTGTCTGCCCTCAGTGGCTAAGGTTGGTTCAGTGGATTGTGTAGGCTTCCTGGTGGAGGGGACTAGTGCCTGTGTTCTGGTGGATGAGGCTGGAACTTGTCTTTCTGGTGGGCAGGACTGCTTCTGGTGGTGTGTTTTGTGGTGTCTGTGATCTATTATGATTTTAGGCAGCCTCTCTGCTAATGGGTGGGGATGTGTTCCTGGCTTGCTAGTTATTTGGCATAGTGTGTCCAGCAGTATAGCTCACTGGTCGTTGAGTGGAGCTGGGTCTAAGCATTGAGATGGAGATCTCTGGGAGAGCATTCGCCATTTAATATTATGGGGAACTGGGAGCTCTCTGTTGGATCAGTGTCCTGAACTTGGCTCTCCCACCTCAGGGGCACACAACTGAAACCAAGCCACAGCATCACGACCCTGTCAGGTACGTGGGGAGTTTCTTGCCTTTTGGGAAGTCTGAGGTCTTCTGCCAGAGTTCAGTAGATGTTCTGTAGGAGTTGTTCCACATGTATATGTATTTCTGATGTATTTGTGTGGAGGAAGGTGATCTCCATATCTTACTCTTCCACCATCTTGAAGGTCTCCTCCTAGTTTGTGTTGAATTCAAAGAGAACGTTGAAATTTATCAAATGCTTTGCATCATTTTTTGAAACGTTCATATATTGTTTTCTTCTTTTACCTATAACATGGTGAATTAAATAAATATATTTGTAATGTTGAACTCTTGTGGCATTTCCAGAATGAACAATGTATGACTTCTTTGAATCCATTTTATAATGCACTCCAGGATTCAGTTTGCTGAAATTTTGTTTTTGATGTTGCAGCAATTCCACCACCACCACTGCCATCATCATCATCATCCATTAGCAGCATTATGAGCCATAAGCTGAATGCCTACAGTATTTTAGAACTTATTGACCTCACTTTTTAAACCTCACAGTTATTGTTTTTTTAAAAAAGCAATTTTTCAGGTTTATTGAGTTACAATTGACAAATAAAATTGTTAGAAATTTAAAGTGTGCAACCCTGGCAGTTGTTCTTAAGGTAGGTATTATAATCCTACTTTAGAGAAAGGATTTAGAATAGTTAAGTATCCAAGTCACAAAATATTTCTTTAAAATACAAGTATTTAAATACTTGTGTTTAAATGTAAGATGTATTTAACTCCCAAGCCTATAATTTTAATCATTTTATGTCTCTATATTTAGTGGAAGGATTGGTTGGTAGATTATTTCTTAGTGCTCTATTTGACAAATTTTATTATCAGGGTTATTTTAGTCCAGTAAAACAAATTAAAATGCTTTCCATCTTTATGCTTTCAAATATGAAATATTTTAAAAAGCACAGAATTAAATTTTTTTCTATATCTGAGAATATACCTATTTTATTATTCCCCAGAGTATGCATTTCTGTTTCCTTTCATTTTTCCTTGATCACTGTTACTTGACTTTACATATTTTGTTGGTCTTGTCAAAGAAAAAAAAACAGTTTTATATACCAATTGTAATGTTTTTCTCCTATTCTCTTTGTTTCATTTTGAGGACTTTTAAAGAGAATTTTTGCTTCTTGGATTGAATGTTTATTTCATTGATTCTCTAAGGTGATGGTCAATACTGTGACCACAGCCCACACTCTTGTCCCCCTCCTACGTCCAATGTCCTGCTG
>NW_006784061.1:313008-322379 GCF_000442215.2 Lipotes vexillifer | reverse complement strand
CCTGCTGAAATGACTCTATTAATGTAACAGGGAAAAATCCTATACAGTCAATAAAACAAAAAGAGTGACACTTAACACACTAAAACTGTGTAAGAAATTCAGCAATAAAGTGAGTATATAACAGTAGAGGGATTTTTGTGGGGAATGAGTGGGAAGAAAAGCCCACTAAGGTAGTAAGGAAAATGGGTCATAGAATGAATTAATTAAACCGTGACATAAATCTTTTCTGAATGAGTCTATTTTAGCTACCAGTAGGTTACATTAACTAAAAGTTTGTGCGATGAATAATCTAAACAACCAAAAGTGACACACAAGAAAATAGAAAATTTTGAAAAGTGGTATTATTAGAAAGTTTTAAAGATCAAAGTACCATAAAAAATCTCATTACAAGAAAAAAAATCCCATAGATTAAAAAAAGATCATTAAACTAAAATTTCAGCAAAGATAGTCGGCATTGCATAACAAAACAAAGGAATAAAATATAAATTAGATAATTAGGAGTCTAATGTAGTATATTACTACTATTCAGCCAAGTATTCCCATTCCGCTCTCTGTGGGACCCCCTCTAGATTATATTTCCTGCAAGTAGATGCTACTTCACCCCTCTGTCAATAGGTTTGTACATTTGATTTGCTTTGGGTAGTTAAATGTGAGTGCAACTGATATGTGTCACATCTGAACCAGAACTTTAAGAGCCTAGAATGGCCCATCATCCTCTCTTTCCCTCTGCTTCAAGATGGACGTGTCCTAGGTGAGGGCTGCTCTTTCACCCCTGGTCCTTTTCTTTTTGTTATTTAAAACAATTTTTATTGACGTATAGTTGATTTACAATATTATATTAGTTTCAGGTGTACAATATAGTGAATGAGTATTTTCAGAGATTATACTCCATTAAAAGTTATGAAAAATAATGGCTATAATTCCCTGTGCTGTACAATATATCCTTGCTGCTTATCTATTTTATACTAGTAGTTTGTATCTCTTAATTTCATACCCCTATCTTTCTCCTCCCCCTTTCCCTCTCCCCACTGGTAACTACTAGTTTGTTTTCTATATCTGTGAGTCTGCTTCTGTTTTGCTATATACGTTCATTTGTTTATTTTTTATATGCCACATATAAGTGATATCATATAGTATTTGTCTTTCTCAGTCTGACTTATTTCACTAAGCGTAATATTCTCTAGGTCCATCCACATTGCTGCAAATGGTAGAACTTTTTTTGGCTGAGTAATTTTCCATTATATATATAATTGTATACATATAACTTATTATATATATATATATATATATAAAACTATATATATATATAAAACTTCTTTATTTATTCATCTGTTGATGGACACTTAAGTTACTTCCATATCTTGGCTATTGTAAATAGTGCTGTTATGAACATTGGGGTGCATGTATCTTTTTGAATTAGTTTCTGTTTTTTCTGGATATGTATCCAGGAGTGAAATAGTGAAATAGCTGGATCATATGATAATTCGATTTTCAGTTTTTTGAGCATCCTTCATACTGTTTTCCATAGTGACTGCACCAACTTACATTCCCACCAACAGTGTGCAAGTGTTCCCTTTTCTCCCCATCCTTGCCAACATTTGTTATTTGTGGTCATTTTGATGACAGCCATTCTGACAGGTGTGAGGTGACATCTTGTTTTGATTTGTATTTCTCTAATAATTAACAATGTTGAGCATCTTTTCATGTGCCAGTTGGTCATCTGTATGTATTCTTTGGAAAAATGTCTATTCAGGTCTTCTGCCCATTTTTTGCTTAGGTTTGTTTTTTGATATTGAGCTATTTATATATTTTGGGATATTAACCCCTTGTCAGTCATATCATTTGCAAATAGTTTCTTCCATTCAGTAGGTTGTCTTTTCAGTTTGTCATTGGTTTTCTTTGCTGTGCAAAAGCTTTTTTAAATTAATTAATTAATTAATTAATTAGTATTTGACTGCATTGGATCTTTGTTGCTGTGCATGGGCTTTCTCTAGTTGCGGCGAGTGGGGGCTACCCTTTGTTGTGGTGCTTGGGCTTCTCATTGCGGTGACTTCTTTTGTTGCAGACCATGGGCTCTAGGCGCATAGGCTTCAGTAGCTGTGGCTCGTGGGCTCTAGAGCGCAGGCTCAGTAGTTGTGGCGCATAGGCTTTGTTGCTCAGCAGCATGTGGGATCTTCCTGAACCAGGGATCGAACCCCTGTCCCCTGCACTGGCAGGAGGATTCTTAAGCACTGCGCCACCAGGGAAGTCCTGTGCAAAAGCTTTTAATTCCCATTTGTTTACTTTTGCTTTTATTTTTTTCCCCTTAGAAAATAAATCCAAAAAATATTGCTAATTTATATCAAAGAGGATCCTAGGTTACAGGTTTTTCCCTTTCAGCACTTGGAATATATCCTGCTTCTCCCTTCTGGCCTGCAAAGTTTCTGCAGAGAAATCAGCTGATAGCCTTATGGGGATTTTCTTGTATATGACCTTTTTTCCCTTGCTGCCTTTAGAATTCTCTTTAACTTGCCGTTTCAATTATGATGTCTTGGTGTGGGTCTGTTTGGGTTCATCTGGTTTTGGACCCTTTGTATTTCCTGTACCTGTATACCTGTTTCCTTCTTCAGGTTTTGGAAGTTTTCGTCCCTAATTTCTTCAAATATATTTTTGATCCCTTCCTCTCTCTTATCCTTCTGGGGCCTCTATAATGCGAATATTGGTACACTATTGGTACACACTAATAACAGCGATCTCTTAAACGGTTTTCAGTTTTTTAACATTTGTTTTTCTCTTTGCTGTTCTGATTGGGTGATTTCCATTTTTCTATCTTCCAGATCACATATCCATTTTTCTGTATCCGATTGTCATACTGAGTGAAGTGAGTCAGACAGAGAAAGAGAAATATCGTATGATATCCCTTATATGTGTAATCGAAAAAGAAATGATACCAATGACCTTATTTATAAAACAGAAACAGACTCACAGACTTAGAGAACAAACTTATGGTTACCGGGGGAAGGATGAAGGGAAGGGGTAGTCAGGGGGTTTGGGATCAGTTAACACTTTTTTTTTTTTTTTTGAGGTACGTGGGCCTCTCACTGCTGTGGCCTGTCCCGTTGCGGTGCCCAGGCTCCGGACGTACAGGCTCAGCGGCCATGGCTCATGGGCCCAGCCGCTCCGTGGCATGTGGGATCCTCCCAGACCGGGGCACGAACCCGTGTCCCTTGCATCGGCAGGTGGACTCTCAACCACTGCGCCACCAGGGAAGCCCCAGTTAACATTTTTATTAATAGTGTTTTGAATTCTTTATCTGGTAAATTTTATTTCTGTTTCATTATTTGTTTCTTCAGTGGTGTTCCCTTGGTCTTTCCACTGAGAGCAGTTCCTCTGCCTTTTCAATTTGTGTAACTTTCTCTGCCTCTATGAATTTAGGTGAATTTATGTTAAGAATGAAAATTCCTGCTCTCCACTCCCCTGAGATTCTAATTTAATTGACCTGGGTGGAGCTTAGACATCTACAATTTTAAGTTTCAGAAAATTTTTATTTAAAGTAAATGATTGCCCATACTTAGAGTTTTCTTTTAGGTGGTTTCCAGTGCTTTTACCTCATGGGTTTTTTGTTTGTCTTTGAAATGGGACAAAAGACCTCAACAACATTAGAATCAGAATTTCTCTCTCCTTTTCATCCTTCAAAAAGGCAACTAGCTTTTAATTCACAAAAAAATTTAAGCTTTATAAGGGCAGAGACCCTAATTTCTTGTTTACCTCTGGTCTTCCCTGTTTAAAACAATGTGTGGTACAACTCAATACTTGCTAAGTGAATGCATATATGCCCTAATAAATGAAAATTATTATTTTGCAAGATATTTTTGGAAAGCTGTGGCTTGATGTAATTCATTTTCTTTCACCCTTAAAGGCCCCCTACTCCAGGATATTCAGAAAACATAGACTCCTCCTTTTCTGCATTTGAGAAATATATGGTATGACAACTTCACAGCCTTGATCTTCTCCGTAAAAGTAAGTGGAAGTTTTTCTAAGTATGTGCTTCTAGGTAAGAAAAGGGAAAACTCATATAATTAATCATGATTGAAAAATCAGCTGTTTTACCTTTTGTAGGTATATTATAATAAATGTTAAAAAATCAGTTATTTAAAAATAAAAGCCAAATCATTGCACAATTTTTGAAGATAATATCTCTGGAGCTCTTATTTCTATTACTTGAATATTTATTGTACATCAGCAGCTTTCAGCTGAGAAGGAAAAAATAAAACACTTGATTTTTAAAAATGAAAACACAATATTCCCAGCTAGCTTGCATATTGGAGAGAAAGAAATTAAAAACTTAACCTTATCTATCCATTCATAATTAATATTCATCATGGGCACATACCTTTCTTTTCCCCTTATCATAACTTAAAATTTGATCCATGGTTCAGTTTCCTAAATGAACGTCTGGGTTCTTTTCCTCGAGAACAAATATTGTTATTATGTATTTTAGATACATCATAAACATAATATAGGATAATATGTAGTAAATAGCTAAATTCTATCGGGTGGATCATATTTAGTAAACAACAAAGTACTCAGATAATAAACAAACTTTACCATAAGTAATTCACTATTATTTTTTCTATGAATTTTTTACACAGTTGAGATTGTATTATATGTATAACTTCACATCCTGCTGTTTTCCTGATAGCTTAATTTAAGAATAACTCATATTAATGAAACTTATAAACATTAATTTACGAAATAATAAATATTATGCTGATTGACATTAAAGTGAATGTTTTTGCTGTTATATGTCTTATCCATACATTAATTAACAATCAAATATCAAGGTCAATTGCTTTTTGGAGCTACTCTTGGTTTATAATGATTAAAAATAATTAGTGACCGTGTTTATCAACTATTGGTATAAAATGCTGCGTAACCATGTACTCAGTAGCTTGCAACAACAAGCATTTGAAAACTTAAGCTCAGAAGTGATACACTGTCACTTCCACCTATATCCACGTTGAAAAAAGGCCACGTGTTAAGTTCAACATCATTGGGTGCAAAGTAGAATTTCTTCATAGAGGTTGGGATGACGAGAGTAAGAGAGAATGTTTTCTGAACAGTAATCTTACTTCTATAGTGGCAAATTTATTCTTTTATTCACTTTGACAGGAACATGCTCTGAGTTCATGTAAAAGTGGTTTAAAATTATTAAGGAGTAAATTTAAAAGAAGAGGTGCTAAACATCTCTAATTTGTAAAACTTGAAATGATTTGATTTGCCAAGAGGATTTTGCTGCATTCATTCCCAGTATCCTGCAGAAAACATACAGCACAGATTTTGTAAAAATGGTAATGCATAAGAAATTATTGTGTGTTTGCAGAATTGAAGGTTAATAATAGTTGCAAATATTCTTACAGTTCAGATCTATCCATGCACTGATCAATGGGGCATTATTATATTTGAAATCAGACTTTTCTTTGATAAGATGTTGAAAGAGGAACCTATACCTGAAAAGAAAACTGGAAGTTTGAGGAAACGTCTAGCAAACTAATGCTCTTTTTAAAAAATTTTTATTGTAGGATAGTTGATTTACAATGTTGTGTCACTTTCTGTTGTACAGCAAAGTGAATCAGTTGTACATACACATATATCAGCTCTTTTTTAGATTCTTCTCCCATGTAGGTCATTACAGAGTATTGAGTAGAGTTCCCTGTGCTATACAGTAGGTCCTTACTAGTTATCTATTTTATATATAGTAGGGTGTATATGTCAATCCCAATCTCCCAATTATCCCTCCCTCCCTTTCCCCGCTAGTAACCATAAGATTGTTTTCTACATCTGTGACTCTATTTCTATTTTGTAGATAAGTTCATTTGTACCATTGTTTCAGATTCCACATATGTCATACGATATTTGTCCTTCTCTGTCTGACTTTCTTCACTCAATATGATAATCTCGAGGTCTATCCATGTTGCTGCAAATGGCATTATTTTGTTCTTTTTCACAGCTGAGTAATATTCCGTTGTCGATACATACCATATCTTCTTTATCCATTCCTCTGTCAATGGATGTTTAGGTTGCTTCCACGTCCTGGCTATTGTAAATATTGCTGCAATGAACATTGTCCTGCATGTGTCTTTTTGAATTATGGTTTTCTCTGGGTATATGCCCAGGAGTGGGTAGCTCTATTTTTAGTTTTTTAAGGAACCTCCATACTGTTCTCCATAGTGGCTGTACCATTTACATTCCCACCAACAGTGTAGAAGCGTTCCCTTTTCTCTACATCTAATGCTCTTTTAAGGTTTTCCTTTGTGAAAATGGGGTGGACTGTCATTTGAGTTGATCTGGGATGGGTGGTATGGTAGGCTGAACAACATCCCCCATAGATATCCAGGTCCTAATCTCTGAAACCTGTGAATGTTATTGTATATGGTAAAAGGGACTTTACAGATGTGATTAAGGATTTTGAGATGGGAAGACTGTCCTGGATTATCTGGGTGTTCCCTAAATGTAATCCCAAGTATCCTTATCAAAGGAAGGAAGAAGTGGAGATATAATTACTTACTACAGAAGAGAATAAGGCAGTGTGATCATGAAAGCAGAGATTGGAGTGGTGCACTTTGAAGATGGAGAAGAGGATCATAAGGCATGGAACACAGGCGGCCACTAGAACTTTAAAAGGAAAGGAAATGGATCCTCCCCTAGAGCCTCTAGAGGGAACACAGCCCTGTCAGTACCCTGGTTTCAGCCCAGTGAAACCCATTTCAGACTTCTGATCTTCAGAACTGTAAGAGAATACACTTATGTTGTTTTAAGCCACCAAATCTGTGGTAATTTATTATAGCAGCTGTAGGAAACTAATACAGATGGGTACCTGCGAAAGTTTGTCAAGTTTCTAAATTGACCTACGGATTGGAAGTTCTGCTCTGGAAAAAAAAAAAATTCCTCACAAAATTTTGTTTAAGGTGCAAAATTAAATGAGTTTCTGTAGGAACTAAGTGTATCTAAACGAAACTAAGCTAAACTAAAGTTCTACTCACTTGAAGAAGTTGTTTGTGTTGAAAACTAAAAACGGAGGCCTTCAGCTTATGATGGGTTGAACTGTGTTCACCAAGAAGATGCCAAAGCCCTAACCCCCAGTACCTATGAATGTGAACTTACTTGGAAATAGGGTCATTGACAATGATCAAGTTAAGATGAGGTCATTGAGGTGGGTTCTAATCCAATATGATTGGTGTCCTTGTAAGAAAGGGACATTTGGACACAGAGACAGACATGCACATTGGGAGAATACATGTGAAGATGGAGGCAGAGAGTGGGGTGATGCCACAGAAACCAAGGAACACCAAAAATTGCTAGCAAACCACCAGAAGATGGGAGACAGGAATACAACAGATTGTCCTTCACGGCGCTCAAAAAGAACCAGCTCTGCTGACACTTTGATCTTGGACTTCTAGCCTTCAGAACTTTGAGACAATACATTTATGTCGTTTAAGCCACCCAGTTAATGGCGTTCTTTCAACAGCCCTAAAAAATGGATCCACAGGGCTTCCCTGGTGGCGCAGTGGTTGAGAGTCCGCCTGCCGATTCAGGGGACGTGGGTTCGTGCCCTGGTCCGGGAAGATCCCACATGCCGCAGAGCGGCTAGACCCGTGAGCCATGGCCGCTGAGCCTGCGCGCCCGGAGCCTGTGCTCCGCAACGGGAGAGGCCACAACAGTGAGAGGCCCGCGTACCGCAAAAAAAAAAAAAATGGATCCACAGATATCAATGAGAATTTATTCATCACAGCTTTTTTTTTTTTTTTTTTTTTTTTTAACCAAACCATATCATGGACAGTTGTACTCTCAGGTCCTCTTAATTTTCAGTCCTAAAAGCTAATACCAAGACTTCTCTCTGGAATTAGTTTTAATCAAGTTTTGTTTTGTTTTGATTTTTGTTTATATTTAAATTTTAAATGCATGAATTCCTAAGTAGCTAATTCTGTGTTTAATTTGGCAAGCTGCCTTGCTAACACGTCTAACCAAATCTCTTTCTCTATCTCTATGTCTCTTTCTGTCTGCCTGCTTCTATCTCTGTCTTTCTCCCTGTCATTACCTCTTTCTCTCTCTCCCACTCTAAAACAGCTGTAATAGGAAAGTCCAGATTTTGTGGAATATGGCATAGACAGGATTGCTTTTAACAAAAATGGATTGGTATGGGTTATTAGTGAAGCTTCTCATAAGACCCAATTAGAGCAGAGCCCGTCAGCTAATCAGATCACAAGTTAGTTACAGAGTTAGAAAGCTCTTCATTCCAACTCTTCATTTCCCATCCATCTATATGTTTCTACTGAAGTATTTATATCCTCTCTAAGTGGCTGAGCAGGCTTTTTTGGTTTGGGTTGAATCTGCTGGCTGACTGGGTGTTATTTCTGTTAAGAGAGCTTGAATACAGCTGGTTGTACAGGGGCTGAGGGATCTGCGTCCTCAAGGATTGAAATTAGGGAGTTCTGCAGGTTGTGCATCTTTATTTGCATCTATTTATTCACAGCCCTCTTTCTTATCAGAGGGTTGCCCTTTCCACCTAAGGCTTGGAGGTTGGAGGCCACCGTCTAAGGACTGAGAGGAGGCCCTCAGGGCAGCTTTCTTCCAGTGCTGTGGGGAATGAGAGTGGGGTCCCAGGCCCACTTCCTCCGTCTGCCTGTCAGACCCACAGTGGGACTGCAAAGGAGGCTGTGGTAAGGGCTGCCTTTCTTCCAGTCTTACTCGTAGAGAATTTTTTCATGAAACAGGAGCTGGTGAGGTCATGCTGGGTGCAGTGGAGGTAGGTTCATGAGTGATGGAGAGATGCTTATTAGTTTGGTTCCTCTGAAATGTGTAAAGCTATTGTCACCAGGTTTAGTCACACCTACTGCTGAGAAATGACATTTTTTGGAAGGTGTGAAGAATAATTTGATGGGATTTAGAGTGGAAAAAGGTTCATGTCATCTTGTTTACTCTACCATTGTTCAGAAGTCAGGTAATCACAATAGCTAACAGAATTTACCATGTGCCAGAGACTGTTCCTTGTACTTTTCCTGAAATAATTCGCTTAATCCTCAAAAGAACCTCTTAAGGAGGATGTTATTATTATAACTACTTTTATAGGTGAGAAAACTGAGCGCGGAAAGGTTTGAGCAATCGTTGAACCAGCAAATCACAGGCAAATGTGACTTAAAAATTCAGCAAATAAGATAATGGTTTTAACCCGGTTTTAAAATTCTGGGACCCTGTTAACAACTGTTGAGAATAAACTGAAAAAGAAGGAGGCGGAGCAACAGTATCCCTGTCAGACTAAAAATGTTTCCTAAACCTTTCTTCCATAGCTAGAACATGGCTGTGTTTCCTGCACCTAGAACTGGTGTGTGGGT
>NW_006784061.1:268339-312956 GCF_000442215.2 Lipotes vexillifer | reverse complement strand
GGGGGCAGGGGGGATTGTGTGTTTGTTTGTTTAAATCTATTAATGACATTGTAAGAACAAGTTTGTTTTCTTTTTATATTGAAACTGTTTCCCTAGGACTTATTTATGTATTTGCTTACTTATTCAGCATATAGTGATTAAATAAATGCCTACTATGGCAGACTTGTGCTAGGCCTTGAGGACACATCAGAAAATGAGACACACGCATTCCTTGCCCTCACGGTCTTTCCAGTCTAGCTTTATTTTGACTGTACCTACTGTAGTACTAGGACAAAATTCAGCATTTAAGCACCAGGAAAATAACAAGAGAAAGACAAGGAGGAAGGGGAAATGTAGTCCTGTGGGGAGCCATCCCTGATGCCCCAGAAATCAGATCAGGGGCTGTGCTGAGTTCAGTGCTTGCCTAAGCTGTTTTTGTCCTATTTCCTTCTCTTTCTTCTTAAGCCAGACGCAAGTAGCCCCCAATTAGCTCCGCTGAAGG
This sequence comes from Lipotes vexillifer, assembly GCF_000442215.2. NCBI lineage: Eukaryota > Metazoa > Chordata > Mammalia > Artiodactyla > Lipotidae > Lipotes > Lipotes vexillifer. Next base: position 312,475 of record NW_006784061.1, on the reverse strand, counting down.
GATTCCCTAAAAGCTGTGGGGGACAGAGCTTGGGTGTCTGCTGGGCTCTAAAGGTCCCTGGCTTATCTAGGCAGCTGGTAGAGTGTCCTGTCCCTTTTTTGATCACAGACTTTGCCCTAAGCTGTAGTCATTTGCTTGTATGAATGCAGATGGGAGGCTTTTTATTTTTCTCTCCATCCTCCAATGAAATACAGTTAAAAGGTCAACCAAGGATCCCAAACAAATTGTGCCGGGGCTGAGGGGAGAGGAAGCAGGGGGAGTACTTTGTCTGTGGATTAGCTTGTTTACAACAGAGCTAAAAAACATTTTGTTTCAAGCAGAGTTGTATGCCTTTGTCAATCAAACCAAGCTTGGAAGGGCCAAAAATCAGCCTGTTTGTCACAGAGTCTCCACATGCTTCAGAATCCAGCCCCAGCAGAGGAGCTTGCAAATGTGGGTACTCAACCTAATCACACTGCTGCTCTGGCCACTCAACAAGGGAGAGTGTATGATGCTTTATCCCAGGGGACCCTGGGACAAGGACTTGAACACACATATTTGTGCCAGGATACACCAGTAAGGGACTGAAGTCAGTCTGTGGAGTACTAATGAGTAAGTTACTACTGTTGGCAGTTAGGGCTCAGTCTGGCTGGGGGCCTCTGGGAGATGGTGTGGAAGCTGCCTCAGAGTCGTCTTACCCAAGAAGTGATGAAGCTTCAGTATATACACACCAACTCCCTTTGTCAATGGCAAAGGGCTGTCCCCAGGGGTTCAGATTCTGCAGTCTTCTAAGGGAATAGTCTTTTACATGCAGGGAAAGCTTTACAACAGAGAATTGCAGTGCTTGCAGTGTGTGCAGAGGGTATATATATATATAGGAAGACTACCAGCCTTATTGCTACAAGCTCTAATTCTGATGGGAGCAGGAGAGCAATGATCTGGTGATCTCATCACACCCTGAGCCAAATCATGTTGTCAGAGTTACAAGGACCACGGTCCAGGAATGAGCCAATAGTTACCCTCTGATGGTGACTGATGGGAAAATCAGGATGTCCTGAGGGGGCCTGAGAATCTGGCTTCTGAATCAGATCTCCCAAAAAGCAGGGTATACAGGACATCTCTGCCAGAGGTTGGAACTAGCAGCCAGTGGGCCTCATCTTTCTCAAGTTGCAAGTTGTTTTGCCTCCAGTATGTGTATTTGTGTTTAAATAAATTGCTCGCCAAATTATACAAATCTAGAGAGTTCACATAAAAATCCAGATTTCTAGCTTTCATTAAAAAACAAACAAACAAAACCTGGAAGATCTGACAATGCTGGGAATGCTTTTATATATGGCCATAATACCTGGGAGATAAATGGCAACTTCCCTCCAGGGATGGAAGGTCCCAGTCTCAATCAAACTGTCCCCTGGCCATTGAGACCAACAGTCAGTTGCATTTAACAGACAGCTTGGGCTTTTGCTTTCTTATATCCTGCTTCATTCATTTGTACTCACTACCTGGCTGCTCTAAATGTTTGAGTGGGTAGCCCCTGATTTTTATAACCTACTCCCTTCCCCACCACTGAGGGCCACTAATGGACAACAAGTTTCAAAGCATTTTGCTGGCCCTCTGTGACCCCATCCCCACAGTCAGAAAAGTGTTCAGACTCTTGACTCTGTTATTTAAGACATTCGAGAACCTTCCATCATCTTGACCCAAACTCTCTTGATTCACATCCCACCAGTTTCATGCCCATAACACATTTTTCAGGCAAACTGAGCAAACTGGCCTATGCAGACTGCATCATAGGAGTTATACTTTCCTGTTCCGAACCAAACTTTGTATTTTCTCACCCAAACCTGATTGTCCTTTCTTATAAGTGGCAAATTATGAAACAATAGATTCACTCTCACTCCTCTCTTTATGTCACAGAGCACATCCAGTCCATCCACAAATTTTTTCAGCATCACCTTCAAAATCTACCTGCGTTCCAAGTGCCATATTCCATATCAAACTCCAAAGCCACCATTAGAGCACAAGCCACTGTCACTTCTCTTTTAGATTATGCTAATGGTTTCCTGATGGGGGTCGCTGCCACCATTGCTGCCAATAGTCTGTGCTCAACACAGCAGCCAGTGTGATTCTTCACAAAGCCCCTTTCCCATTTCCTCTCTGATCTCATCTTCTACTGCCCTCTACTCTCCTACCCTTGATCAACCTGCTCCAGCTGCACTTGCTTCCTTGCTTTTCTCTGCAGACCCTAGACTGCTAATTCCTTGGGCTTCGTGCATTTGCTGTTTCCTCTGCCTGGCATGCTCTTTCTCTGTATATCTGCCAAACTTACAATCTAGTCTTCTTCAGGACACAGATCAAGTGTCATCTTCTGAATGAGGCCTTCTCTGACCACCTTTTCAAACATTGCAACCCACTCTCCAACATCACAGAAATCCCAATTTTTATTTTTCTCCAGCTCTTACTACCTGTAAGGTCGGATCTTAACAAACGGCACCGCGAAACAGAGGAAAGCTTCAAGTGAGCTTTATTAGGAAGCGCTCCCGGGCGAGGTTCACTGGTCCGAGAGAAAGGGGCCAGAGAAGTTGCACCCTGGTGGGGGTTGGGCAAGATTTTATAGGGGAAGAGGGGAAAGTGGTGTGGTGAATCTGGGAGGGCGCAGGATATTCCTTATTTGGTGGTCTTTTCGAGTATCCTGGGGGACCATTAGTCCCGCCCCTCGAAAGGCGGGACGACTGGGCCAGGGGCAAGGTCCCCAGGTGAGTTCCTGGAACTGGGCGGTCCGGAATGTCTCCAGGTCAGTTTCTGGAACTGGGTGGTCCGGGGAATTTCCAGGTCAGATGCAACCTGTGAATCTGATTGTGTTCCCCTGCCTCGGGCCAGTTGGCCTTACATCCCCGACATCTTTGGTGTAATGGGGCGGCGTTCTGATCTCTGGCTACTTCATGCTGAATGGGGGCGTCGAAAGGGGAGTCAGGCGACCAGAGGTCCGAGGCTTAGGGGAGATCAGTGAGGGGTTCTGTAGGAAGCAAGGTGTAAGGACCGAGGAGCATTTGGTTTGTGGCCACCCGGGAGACTTTCTCCATGCGCCTGCGAAGGAACCTAAGAAAACAGGGAGCAAACATGAGCAAGATACAGATGAGAATTAAGGAGATTAAGATTGGTGTTAGCCAGGTATAGAGGGTGGATCGCCACCAATCGGGAATTTGGGAGGCGGACTGTTGGTGTTTGTGTTGGAGTTCTTTTCTTAAGCGATGGAGGGCTTTTACATTGTCTTCGACGAGTCCTGTTTCATTGATCTAATAGCAGCATTCCTCCTGTAGGAAGAGGCATGTACCTCCTTTGTCGGCCGTCAGGAGATCCAGGGCTCGTCCATTCTGGAGAGCGACTCGGGCTATGGAGGTGATTTGGCGCTGGAGAGAGGAGATGGAGCCGGCAGAGGCTTCAATGGCTAGCTGGAGTTTATGTTCTAAGTCGCGGGATGTTGAAACACTATGTGTTAGAGCTCCCCCACCCCGAGGCCTGCAGCGACCAGGGAGGAGGCAAGAGAGATGCCTGCGACCAGAGGAAGAAAGATAGCTCTTTTTCGTCGGGTAAAGGGCGGCGTGATTAGCAAGGAAAATTCGGCCTGGCTATACAGTGTGAGTTGTGGGATGAGAGTAACGGGGATACATGGGAAGGGGGAGGAAGAACTGATCTCTTTTGTGAGGGAACCATTGCACCACAAAAACATGCCTGGTGGTGCTTCAACTGATGTGTTTACCGTGAGGGATGAGTTGCAAAGAAACCCAGTATCAGCTAGATTTGGGCGGCTGCCGTAACAGATGGTGAGATTTTTTTGAATCAAGGAGGCAGGAGGGAAGCCGGGTTCAGGCGAGGGGAGAGATCAAGAGAAATAGCTGGGTTTTTCAATGAATAGTAGGTGGAACTCCTGGATGCGGGAGGGGCCCAGGAGGGAGAGAGACCTGTGGCCTAGGAGGTCGACCAGCCGGTGGGAGGAAAACATGGTTAGTGGGTGGGCCAGAGTCAGTTTGAGTGTTTGTTTGGTCAGTTCGGCTGCTGCTGCTGGGGCCCGAAGGCATGGTTGCCATCCCCGAATGGTTGGGTCTAGCTGTTTGGAGAGGTAAGCCACGGGGCGGTAGGAAGGCCCTACAGGCCGGGCAAGGAGTCCAGTGGCTATTCCGGCCCATTCATCCACAAAAAGGTGAAAAGGTCGGTTTGGGTTGGGCAGAGAAAGGGGAGAAGATATCAGAGCGTTACAGAGGGCGAGAGAGGCCTGTTGAACGGCGGAAGGAGAGGTGAGGGGTCTTGGGGGGTTTCTTTAGCAGCCAAATATAGGGGTTTAGCAAGAAGAGCAAAGTTAGGGATCCAGTGTCGGAAAAATCCTATAAGGCCCAAAAAGGAGAGAATTTGTTCCACTGTTTCCGGAGGCTGGAGTTCACGGATAATCCAGGTGCGATCGGCTGTTAGACCTTTTGTGGTAGGGGTAAGGTGGAGCCCCAGGTACGTTACAGAAGATACAGATAACTGAGCCTTGGCTGGGGAGATCGATAACCGCGAGAGCCAAGGTAATTGAGGAGATCTGCAGTATGTTGTCTTTGAGAGGCTGAGAGATGGGCTACAAAGGAGGAGGTCATCTACATATTGAAGGAGTGTGCTGGGGGTAAGGGAGCAGGAAGTGAGGTCCCGTGCAAGCGCCTGACCGAAGAGGTGAGGACTGTCGCAGAAGCCCTGGGGAAGAACTGTCCAGGTGAGCTGACTGGAAGCATGAGTATCCGGATCCGTCCAGGTAAAGGCGAAGAGGAAATAGGAGTCGGGATGTAGGGGGATAGTGAAAAAGGCATCTTTGAGATCCAAAACCGTAAAGTGGGTTGTGGATGGGGGAATATGGGAGAGCAAGGTGTATGGGTTTGGTACTACTGGGTGGAGAGGAATTATGGCCTCATTGATTAGTCGGAGGTCCTGGACCACGCGATAATCCCCAGAGGCCTTGCGGACAGGCAGGATGGGGGTGTTGCAGGGAGAGTCAGTGGGGATAAGGAGTCCCTGGTTTAGGAGTCTGGTGATAATAGGTTGTAGGCCCCTAAGGTGAGTCTCAGAGATGGGAAATTGGGGCCTTGATGGAAATTTGGAGGGGTCCTTGAGGCGGATGAGAACGGGGGAATGGTGTGCTGCTATTATGGGCTTAGAAGTATCCCAAACTTGGGGATTAATTGGGTATGGTGTGGCTGGAAGAGGAGGGCAGGAGGGGATAGGGTTCTAGAGATAGACCGAGAAGAGGAAGCAGGAGTTGGGAGGAGGGGACCTTAGGGTCAAGTCTAATCAGCTGGAGGGAGGCCCCTAAGTGGAAAAGGACATCTCGGCCTAGCAAGGGAACTGGGCAGGATGGTATGACTAAGAAGGAATGAGTAAAAGGGAGTCCTTCGATATGACACGGGAGTGGACCGGTCTGGAGTGGGAAGGAAGGTTTGCCATCAATACCCGTGACCGAGATCTGGGAAGGAGAAACTGGCCCGGAATAAGTAGGCAGGACAGAATAGGTAGCCCCCGTGTCCACCAGAAATGAGATGGACTTACCGGCTACCTGTAGCGTTACCCTGGGCTCGGCGAGGGTGATGGGGATCTTCGAGTCCTGGCGCCGTCAGTCGTCAGCCAATCCCAGCAGTTCGAGTGGTAATGCCGTTGGGTCGGCCTGCCCCCCGCGTGGAGACGCTGAGGGAGGGCCAGTCGTAGGGCAGTCACTCTTCCAGTGGTCCGTTAGCCCGCAGCTGGGACAGGGCTTAGAAAGAGGTCGGGGATTGGGACATTGGCGAGCCCAGTGGCCTTCTTTTCCGCATTTGAAGCAGGCCCCTGGCGGGGTTGCCTTTTGCGCACCCCGTGGATGCTGTGATCCATAGGAGATGGCCGGCCTTAGGGCGGCTACAAGAGCTTGGGTTTGGAGGGCCACCTTTTGGTGCATCCGAGCCTGTCGGCTGGATTCTGCCAAATCCTAACGGCCATTATAGACTTTAAAGGCCATTTTTACCAGATCTCGAATAGGGGTTTGAGGGCCGTCTTCTGCCCGTTTTAATTTCTTTCGGATGGAGGAGATGTTTGTTTGGCAAGGAGGATTTGAGAGGTAGAACAATTGATGCAAAGGGAGGGGCGGGAGCGCAAATACCAAAAAACCTGGACATAGGGGACCTCAGACCATTTGCCCGTCCTGCGGCAGTAATTATCTAGATTACGGAGGATGTTAAAATCGAAAGCCCCTTCAGGAAAATAGCGAGGGCTGTAAAATTGGCTAGGAGACACCCCAGGGGCGTCTTAGGATCTGGTTTCGATTGTGAGGTTCCCATGACCCCCAGACTGTCCCTGAGTGAATGGAGAGGGAGAGAGGCGTCCCTGGTCTCAGTCTCCAATTCACGGCAGGTCGGAGGGCGGTCAGGCTATTGGGACGTCTCCACAATCACCCAAGGCCCGACGGGTCGGAGAGCGGTCAGGCAATTGGGACGCCTCCACAGTTGCCTGAGGCCCGGAGAGAGGACGGAGGAGTCCCTGACGCGGCCGCAATTAAGGACAGGGAGTCCGGTGGGCAGGGACTCTGAGGGTCGGAGGGAACAAGGGAGGGGGACTTACCCCATTTTCTGCCGGATTGGGTGGATGAGTAGAGGTTCCCTTGTTGTCTCCTGGGGGAGGGGAGGAGCGGCCGGCGCGGTAATCCGCGGGGCTTGGTACCCCTCCCGGGTTTCGGCACCAAATGTAAGGTCGGATCTTAACAAACGGCACCGCGAAACAGAGGAAAGCTTCAAGTGAGCTTTATTAGGAAGCGCTCCCGGGCGAGGTTCACTGGTCCGAGAGAAAGGGGCCAGAGAAGTCGCACCCTGGCGGGGGTTGGGCAAGATTTTATAGGGGAAGAGGGGAAAGTGGTGTGGTGAATCTGGGAGGGCGCAGGGTATTCCTTATTTGGTGGTCTTTTCGGGTATCCTGGGGGGCCATTAGTCCCGCCCCTCGAAAGGCGGGACGACTGGGCCAGGGGCAAGGTCCCCAGGTGAGTTCCTGGAACTGGGTGGTCCGGAATGTCTCCAGGTCAGTTTCTGGAACTGGATGGTCTGGGGAATTTCCAGGTCAGATGCAACCTGTGAATCTGATTGTGTTCCCCTGCCTCAGGCCAGTTGGCCTTACACTACCATCTGACAATATTTTACTTTTTCACTCATTACCTGTTCCCCTGAAGGAATTTGGTCTGTTTCATTCACGGACTTATCCACACTTTCTAGAATGGAGCCTGACTCCGAGTAGTTGCTCAGTCATATTTGTTGGGTGAATCAATCAATGGCTTTCCTTGCCCAGTTCTCCTTTCCCTGAACAGGAACTTTACTCTTAATATCTAAGTCTAACTCATTTTCAGAATTGTGTATTTTCCTACATTCTCCAAGAAGCCTTTCTGATTATTCTTGTTCAGCCTGACTACTATATTTCCTGAAGCTAAAATTATAGATTAAAAAAAAAAAAAACCTTGGAAATGATTGTGTTTATCCAGAAAATTGAGGAGGGAATTGTGTGGTCTTCATGGCAACTTCAACAAGTATTTGGAGGCAGACAGTGACCAAAAAAAAAGAAAAACAAAAAACAATCTGTGTTATACTTCCATCTGTGCTGCAAAGCTGTTCTATCTGGGCTTGCAGAGCCCTTTTCAAATTGGTTATCTGTAGCTGCATAACAAACCACTACAGCACGTAGTGGCTTAGAACAGTTTTTTTTTTTTTATTATGCAATTTTTTTTTTTTTAACATCTTTATTGGGGTATAATTGCTTTACAATGGTGTGTTAGTTTCTGCTTTATAACAAAGTGAATCAGTTATACATATACATGTTCCCATATCTCTCTTCCCTCTTGCGTCTCCCTCCCTCCCACCCTCCCTATCCCACCCCATTGATCATAGATCTATGAATGAGCAATTCTGTTGGTCTGGACTGGGTTCCCCTGGTGTCTGCTGGGTTTGCTTAGGTGTCTTCATCAGCTGGTGTGCTGGCAGAGGGTTGGCTGGTCTAGGATGGAGTTACTCTCATTACTGGCTTTTGGCTGGCTGTTGGCTGGAGTGGGGACGATTAGGTCACGTATCTATTGTTTTCCAGCATGGGATTGTCCACTTGGGGGTGCCAGGGTTCCCAGAAACTGCTTGGAAACACGTACAGTTTGTTGGGGGTGGGGAGCTTTCAGTTGGGTAGTGTTAGCACATGTATTGCCCTACGAATTTGCATTTTAATATTTCAATTCTCATAGAAAAGTTGGAGACAAAAGCTTAATTGTAAGATGAGCCTTTGCATTTTTACAGGTATGCTAGCTGCAACCTTCAATTATAGAACAAAAGAACAGTATCCTGCTTTGCATAGGAAAAGCTTGGAATGCATTTAGCCAATTTCAAGCTCAAGGAAGGAAACCATGAGCAAGCAAAGCAGTCCGCTTCATTCAGCAGTCACAGACCAAAGGGTCTCCAGATTGTCTGAGCTCCAGGCTTGGGGTGAAGAAAAGGTTCTGTCTTGTCCTTTCAAAAATGAGACAAAACTAAGGGACGGGAATGAACAGAGGAGAAGAGATCACGAACAGAGGACTTCTGATGGACTTGAGGACATTTTTTTTTTTAACAGCTTTATTGGAGTATAATTGCTTTACACTGTTGTGTTAGTTTCTGCTGTATAACAAAGTGAATCAGCTATACATGTACATATATCCCCGCCCTCCCTCCCTATCCCACCCATCTAGGTGGTCACAAAGCACCCAGCTGATTTACCTGTGCTGTGTGGCTGCTTCCCACTAGCTATCTGTTTTACATTTGGTAGTGTATATATGTCAGTGCCACTTTCTCACTTCACTCCAGCTTATCCTTCCCTCTCCCCATGTCTTCAAGTCTATTCTCTACATCTGTCTCTTTATTCCTGTCCTGCCCCAGGGTTCTTCAGAACCTTTTTTTTTTTTTTTTTAGATTCCATATATATGTGTTAGCATACGGTATTTGTTTTTCTCCTTCTGACTTACTTCACTCTGTATGACAGACTCTAGATCCATCCACCTCACTACAACTAACTCAATTTCGTTTCTTTTTATGGCTGAGTAATATTCCACTGTATATATGTGCGACATTTTCTTTATCCATTCATCTGTTGATGGACACTAAGGTTGCTTCCATATGCTGGCTATTGTAAATAGAGCTGCAGTGAACATTGTGATACATGACTCTTTTTGAATTATGGTTATCTCAGGGTATGTGCCCAGTAGTGGGATTGCTGTCATATGGTAGTTCTATTTGTAGTTTTTTAAGGAACCTCCATACTGTTCTCCATAGTGGCTGTATCAATTTATCTTCCCACCAACAGTGCAAGAGGGTTCCCTTTTCTCCATACCTTCTCCAGCATTTATTGTTTCTAGACCTTTCAATGATGGCCGTTCAGACAAGTGTGAGATGATACCTCGTTGTAGTTTTGATTTGCATTTCTCAAATGATTAGTGATGTTGAGCATCCTTTCATGTGTTTGTTGGAAATCTGTATATCTTCTTTGGAGAAGTCTATTTAGGTCTTCTGCCCATTTTTGCATTTGTTTGTTTGTTTTTTTAATATTCAGCTGCTTGTATATTTTGGAGATTAACCCTTTGTCAGTTGCTTCATTTGCAAATATTTTCTCCCATTCTGAGAGTTATGTTTTCATCTTGTTTATTGTTTCCTTTGCTGTGCGAAAGCTTTTAAGTTTCATTAGGTCCCATTTGTTTACTTTTGTTTTAATTTCCATTTCTCTAGGAGGTGGGTCAAAAAGGATCTTGCTGTGACTTATGCCATGGAATGTTCTGCCTATGTTTGCCTCTAAGAGTTTTATTGTGTCTGGCCTTACATTTAGGTCTTTAATCAATTTTGAGTTTATTTTTGGGTATGGTGTTAGGGAGTGTTCTAATTTCATTCTTTAACATGTAGTTGTCCAGTTTTCCCAGCAACACTTATTGAAGAGGGAGTCTTTTCTCCATTATATATTCTTGCCTCCTTTATCAAAAATAAGGTGACCATATGTCCATGGGTTTATATCTAGGCTTTCTATCCTGTTCCATCGGTCTATATTTCTGTTTTTGTGCCAGTACTATACTGTCTTGATTACTGTAACTTTGTAGTATAGTCTGAAATCAGGGAGCCTGATTCCTCCAGGTCCACTTTTCTTTCTCAAGATTGCTTTGGCTATTCGGGGTCTTTTGTGTTTCCATACAAACTGAAATTTTTTGTTCTAGTTCTGTGAAAAATGCCATTGGTAGTTTGATAGGGATTGCATTGAATCTGTAGATTGCTTTGGGTAGTAGAGTCATCTTCACAATGTTGATTCTTCCAATCCAAGAACATGGTATACCTCTCCATCTGTTGGTATCATCTTTAATTTCTTTCATCAGTGTCTTATAGTTTTCTGCATAAAGGTCTTTTGTCTTCTTATGTAGGTTTATTCCGAGGTATTTTACTCTTTTTGTTGCAGTGATAAATGGGAGTGTTTCCTTAATTTCACTTTCAGATTTTTCATCATTAGTGTATAGGAATGCAAGAGATTTCTGTGCATTAATTTTGTATTCTGCTACTTCACCTAATTCATTGATTAGCTCTAGTAGTTTTCTGGTAGCATCTTTAGGATTCTGTATGTATATTATCATGTCATCTGCAAACAGTGATGGATTTACTTCTTTCCGATTTGGATTCCTTTTCTTTCTTTTTCTTCTCTGATTGCTACGGCTAGGACTTCCAAAACTATGTTGAATTATAGTGGTGAGAGTGGGCAACCTTGTCTTGTTCCTGATTTTAGTGGAAATGGTTTCAGTTTTTCACCATTGAGAACGATGTTGGCTGTAGGTTTGTCTTATATGGCCTTTATTATTTTGAGGTAAGTTCCCTCTATGCCTAGTATCTGGATAGTTTTTATCATAAATGGATGTTGAATTTTGCTGAAAGCTTTTACTGCATCTGTTGAGATTATCATGTGGTATTTATCCTTCAATTTGTTAATATGGTGTATCACATTAATTGGTTTGCATATACTGAAGAATCTTTGCATTCCTGAGATAAACCCCGCTTGATCATGCTGTTTGATCCTTTTAATGTGTTGCTGGATTCTGTTTGCTAGTATTTTGTTGAGAATTTTTGCATGTATGTTCATCAGGGATATTGGCCTGTAGTTTTTTTTGTGTGTGACATCTTTGTCTGGTTTTGGTATCTGGGTGATGGTGGCCTTGTAGAATGAGTTTGGGAGTGTTCCTCCCGCTGCTATATTTTGGAAGAGTTTGAGAAGTAGAGGTGTTAACTCTTCTGTAAATGTTTGGTAGAATTCGCCTGTGAAACCATCTGGTCCTGGGCTTTTGTTTGTTGGAAGATTTTTAATCACAGTTTCAATTTCAGTGCTTGTGATCGGTCTGTTTGTATTTTCTATTTCTTGCTGGTTCAGTCTTGGAAGGTGGTGCTTTTGTAAGAATTTATCCATTTCTTCCAGGTTGTCCATTTTATTGGCATATAGTTGCTTGTAGTAATCTCTCCTGATCCTTTCTATTTCTGCAGTGTCAGTTGTTACTTCTCCTTTTTCATTTCTATTTCTGTTGATTTGAGTCTTCTCTCCCTTTTTTATTGATGAGTCTGGCTAATGATTTATCAATTTTGTTTATCTTCTCAAAGAAGCAGCTTTTAGTTTTATTGCTCTTTGCTATCGTTTCCTTCATTTCTTTTTCATTTATTTCTGATCTGGTCTTTATGATTTCTTTCCCTCTGCTAACTTTGGGTTGTTTTATTGTTTTTCTGTTCTTGCGGTACACGGGCCTCTCACTGTTGTGGCCTCTCCCGTTGCGGAGCACGGGCTCCGCACACGCAGGCTCAGCGGCCATGGCTCACGGGCCCAGCTGCTGCGCGGCATGTGGGATCTTCCTGGACCAGGACACAAACCTGTGTCCCCTGCATCGGAGGGTGGACTCTCAACCACCGCGCCACAAGGGAAGCCCTGGGTTGTTTTAGTTCTTATTCCTCTTATTGCTTTAGGTGTAAGGTTAGGTGGTTTATTTGAGATTTTTCTTATATCTTGAGGTAGGCTTGTATGTCTATAAACTTCCCTCTCAGAGCTGCTTTTGCTGCATACCATAGGTTTTTCGCCATCGTGTTTTCATTGTTATTTGTTTCTAGGTATTTTTTGATTTCCTCTTTGATTTCTTCAGTGATCAATTGTTTATTTAGTAGTGTATTGTTTAACCTCCATGGGTTTGTATTTTTTAGTTTTTTTCCTGTAATTGATCTCTAGTCTCATAGCATTGTGGACGGATAAAATACGTGATATGATTTCAGTTTTCTTAAATTTGCCACGGCTGTATTTGTGATCCAAGATATGATCTATCCTGGAGAATGTTGCGTGAGCACTTGAAAAGAAAGTGTATTGTGTTGTTTTTGGGTGGAATGTCCTATAAATATCAATTAGGCCCATCTTTTTTAATGTGTCATTTAATGCTTCTATTTCCTTATTTATTTTCATTTTACTTGATCTGTCCATTGGTGAAAGTGGGGTGTTAAAGTCCCCTACTATGATTGTGTTACTGTCGACATCCCCTTTTATGGCTGGTAGCATTTGCCTTATGTACTGAGGTGCTCCTCTGTTGGGTGCATAAATATTTACAATTTTTATATATTCTTCTTGGATTGTTCCTTTGATCATTATGTAGTGTCCGTCTTTGTCTCTTGTAATACTCTTTATTTTAAAATCTACTTTGTCGGGCTTCCCTGGTGGCGCAGTGGTTGAGAGTCTGCCTGCCGATGCAGGGGACACGGGTTCATGCCCCGGTCCAGGAAGATCCCACATGCGTGGAGCGGCTGGGCCCGTGAGCCATGGCCACTGAGCCTGCGCGTCCAGAGCCTGTGCTCCGCAACGGGAGAGGCCACAACCTTGAGAGGCCCGCGTAACACACACACACACACACACACACACACACAAAAATCTACTTTGTCTGATATGAGAATTGCTACTCCAGGTTTCTTTTTTTTTTTTCCTAAACATCTTTATTGGAGTATAATTACTTTACAATGGTATGTTAGTTTCTGCTTTATAACAAAGTGAACCAGTTATACATATACATATGTCCCCATATCTCTTCAGTCTTCTGTCTCCCTCCCTCCCAGCCTCCCTATCCCACCACTCTAGGTGTTCACAAAGCACCGAGGTGATCTCCCTGTGTTATGCGGCTGCTTCCCACTAGCTATCGATTTTTCGTTCGGTAGTATATATATGTGCATGCCTCTCTCTCACTTTGTCCCAGCTTACCCTTCCCCCTCCCCGTATCCTCTAGTCCATTCTCTAGTAGATCTGTGTCTTTATTCTCTTTTTGCCCCTAGGTTCTTCATGACATTTTTTTTTCTTTTTCTTTTTTAGATTCCATATATATGTGTTAGCATATGGTATTTGTTTTTCCCTTTCTGATTTACTTCACTCTGTATGACAGCCTCTAGGTTCGCCCACCTCACTACAAATAACACTATTTCGTTTCTTTTTATGGCTGAGTAATGTTCAATTGTATATATGTGCCACATCTTCTTTATCGATTCATCTGTTGTTGGACACTTAGGTTACTTCCATGTCCTGCCTATTGTAAATAGAGCTTCAATGAACATTTTGGTACATGACTGTTTTTGAATTATGGTTTTCTTAGGGTATATGCTCAGTAGTGGGTTGCTGGATCGTATCATAGTTCTATTTTTAGTTTCTTATGGAACCTCCCTACTGTTTTCCATAGTAGCTGTATCAATTTACATTCCCACCAACAATACAAGAGGGTTCCCTTTTCTCCACACCCTCTCCAGCATTTATTGTTTGTAGATATCTTAATGATGGCCATTCTAACCGGTGTGAGATGATATCTCATTGCAGTTTTGACTTGCATTTCTCTAATGATTAGTGATGTTTAGTGTTCTTTCCTGTGTTTGTTGGCAATCTGTATATCTTCTTTGGAGGAATGTCTATTTAGGTCTTCTGTGCATTTTTGGATTGGGTTGTTTGTATTTTTGATATTGAGCTGCATGTGCTGCTTGCATGTTTTGGAGATTAATCCTTTGTCAGTTGCTTCAGTTGCAAATATTTTCTCCCATTCTGAGGCTTATGTTTTCATCTTGTTTATGATTTCCTTTGCTGTGCAAAAGCTTTGAAGTTTCATTAGGTCCCATTTGTTTATTTTTGTTTGATTTCCATTTCTCTAGGAGGTGGGTCAAAAAGGATCTTGCTGTGATTTATGTCATAGAGTGTTCTGCCTATGTTTGCCTCTAAGAGTTTTATTGTGTCTGGCCTTACATTTAGGTTTTTAATCCATTTTGAGTTTATTTTTGTGTATGGTGTTGTGGAGTGTTCTAATTTCATTCTTATACATGTAGCTGTCTGGTTATCCCAGCACCACTTATTGAAGAGGCTGTCTTTTCTCCACTCTATATTCTTGCCTCCTTTATCAAAAATAAGGTGACCATATGTCCGTGGGTTTATCTCTGGGCTTTCTATCCCTTTCCATTGATCTACATTTGTGTTTTTGTGCCAGTACCATACTGTCTTGATTACTGTAGCTTTGTACTGTAGTCCAAAGTCCGGGAGCCTGATTCCTCCAGGTCCGCTTTTCTTTCTCAAGATTGCTTTGGCTATTTGGGGTCTTTTGTGTTTCCATGCAAATTGTGAAATTTTTTGTTCTAGTTTTGTGAAAAATGCCATTGGTAGTTTGATAGGGATTGCACTGAATTTGTAGGTTGCTTTGGGTAGTATAATCATTTTCACAATGTTGATTCTTCCAATCCAAGAACATGGTATATCTCTCCATCTGTTGGTATCACCTTTAATTTCTTTCATCAGTGTCTTATAGTTTTGTGCCTACAGATCTGTTGTCTGTCTCCTCAGGTATCTTTATTCCTAGATATTTTATTCTTTTAGTTGCAGTGGTAAATGGGATTGTTTTCTTAATTTCACTTTCAGATTTTTCATCATTAGTGTATAGGAATGCCAGAGATTTCTGTGCATTAATTTTTTATCCTGCCAGTTTACCAAATTCATTGAGTACTTCTACTGGTTTTCTCATAGCATCTTTAGGATTCTGTATGTATATTATCATGTCATCTGCAAACAGTGACAGCTTTAATTCTTCTTTCTGATTTGCTTTCCTTTTATTTCTTTTTCTTCTCTGATTGCTGTGGCTAAAACTTCCAAAACTATCTTGAATAGTAGTGGTGAGAGTGGGCAGCCTTGTCTTGTTCCTGATTTTAGTGGAAATGGTTTCAGTTTTTCACCATTGAGAATGATGTTGGCTGTGTGTTTGTCATATGTGGCCTTTATTATGTTGAGGTAGTTTCCCTCTGTGCCTACTTTCTGCAGGGTTTTTATCATAAATGGGTGTTGAATTTTGTCAAATGCTTTCTCTGCTTCTATTGTGATGATCATATGGTTTTTCTCCTTCAGTTTGTTCATATGGTGTATCACGTTGTTTGATTTGCGTATATTGAAGAATCCTTGCACTCCTGGGATAAACCCCACTTGATCATGGTGTATGATCCTTTTAATGTGCTGTTGGATTCTGTTTGCTAGTATTTTGTTGAGGATTTTTGCATCTATCTTCATCAGTGATAGTGGCCTAAAGTTTTCTTTCTTTGTGACATTGTTGTCTGATTTTGGTATCTGGGTTATGGTGACTTCGTAGAATGAGTTTGGGAGTGTTCCGCCCGCTGCTATATTTTGGAAGAGTTTTAGAAGGATAGGTGTGAGCTGTTCTCTAAATGTTTGATAGGGTTGACCTGTGAAGCCATCGGGTCCTGGGCTTTTGTTTGTTGGAAGATTTTTAATCACAGTTTCAATTTCAGTGCTTGTGTTTGGTCTGTTCATATTTTCTGTTTCTCCCTGGTTCAGTATCGGAAGGTTGTGCATTTTGAAGAATTTGTCCATTTCTTCCAGATTGTTCATTTTATTGGCATATAGTTGCTTGTAGTAATCTCTCTCTTTATCCTTTGTATTTCTGCAGTGTCAGTTGTTACTTCTCCTTTTTGATTTCTAATTCTATTGCTTTGAATCTTCTCCCTTTTGTTGTTGGTGAGTCTGGCTAATGGTTTATCAATTTTGTTTATCTTCTCAAAGAACCAGCTTTTAGTTTTATTGATCTTTGCTATTGTTTCCTTCATTTCTTTTTCATTTATTTCTGATCTGATATTTATGATTTCTTTCCTTCAGCTAACTTTGGGGTATTTTTGTTATTCTTTTCTAACTGCTTTTGGTGTAAGGTTAGGTTGTTCATTTGAGATGTTTCTTGCTTCTTAACGTAGGATTGTATTGCTATAAACTTCCCTCTTAGAACTGCTTTTGTTGCCTTCCATAGGTTTTGTTTCATCGTGTTTTCATTGTCATTTGTTTCCAGGTATGTTTTGATTTCCTCTTTGATTTCTTCAGTGATCTCTTGGTTCGTAAGTAGTGTATTGTTTAGCCTGCATGTGTTTGTAGTTTTTACAAATGTTTTCCTGTAATTGATATCTAGTCTCATAGGGTTGTGGTTGGAAAAGATACTTGATACGATTTCAATTTTCTTCAATTTATCAAGGCTTAATTTGTGACCCAGGATATGATCCATCCTGGAGAAAGTTCCATGAGCACTTGAGAAGACTGTCTATTGTGTTGTTTTTCGATGGAATATCCTATAAATATCAATTATGTTAATCTTGTTTAATGTATCATTTAAAGCTTGTGTTTCCTTATTTATTTTCATTTTGGATGATCTGTCCATTGGTGAGAGTGGGATGTTAATGTCCCCTACTATGATGCTGTTACTGTCGATTACCCCTCTTATGGCTGTTAGTATTTTCCTTATGTATTGAGGTGCTCATATGTTGGGTGCATAAATATTTACAGTTGTTATATCTTCTCCTTGGATTGATCCCTTCATCATTATGTAGTGGCCTTCTTTGTCTCTGGTAATAATCTTTGTTTAAAAGTCTATTTTGTCTGATATGAGAATTGCTACTCCAGCTTTCTTTTGATTTCCAATTGCATGGAATATCTTTCTCCATCCCCTCAGTTTCAGTCTGTATGTGTCCCTAGTTCTGAGATGGGTCTCTTGTAGACAGCATATATATGGGTCTTGCTTTTGTATCCGTTCAGCCAGTCCATGCCTTTGGCTTAGAATATTTAATCGATTTACATTTAATCTAATTATCGATATGCATGTTCCTATTACCATTTTCTTAATTGTTTTGGGTTTGTCATTGTAGGGCTTTTCCTTCTCTTGTGTTTCCTGCCTAGAGAAGTTCCTTTAGCATTTGTTGTAAAGCTGGTTTGGGGTGCTGAATTCTCTTAGCTTTTGCTTGTCTGTAGTGGTTTTAATTTCTCTGTTGAATCTGAATGAGATCCTTGCTGGGTAGAGTAATCTTAGTTGTAGGTGTTTCCCTTTCATCACTTTAAGTATGTCCTGCCACTCCCTTGTGGCTTCAGAGTTTCTGCTGAAAGATCAGCTTTTAACCTTATGGGGATTCCCTTTTGTGTTACTTGTCATTTTTCCCTTCCTGCTTTTAATATTTTTGCTTTGTATTTAATTTTTTTTTTTTTTTTTTTTTTTTTTTTTTTTTTTTTTTTTTTTTTTTTTTTTTTTTTTTTTTTTTTTTTTTTTTTTTTTTTTTTTTTTTTTTTTTTTTTTTTTTTTTTTGCGATACATGGGCCTCTCACTGTTGTGGCCTTTCCCATTGCGGAGCAGAGGTTCCGGGCACGCAGGCTCAGCAGCCATGGCTCACGGGCCCAGCCGCTCCATGGCATGTGGGGTTTTCCTGGGCCGGGGCACGAACCCATGTCCTCTGTATCGGCAGGCAGACTCTCAACCACTGCACCACCAGGGAAGCCCTGTATTTAATTTTTGATAGTTTGATTAATCAGTGTCTTGGCATGTTTCTCCTTGGATTTATCCTGTATGGGACTGTCTCTACTTCCTGGACTTGATTAACTATTTCCATTCCCATACTAGGGAAGTTTTCAAGTATAATCTCTTCAAATATTTTCTCAGTCCCTTTCTTTTTCTCTTCTTCTGGGACTCCTGTAATTCAAATGTTGGTGCGTTTAATGCTGTCCCAGAAGTCTCTGAGACTGTCCTCAGTTTTTTTCATTCTTTTTTCTTTATTCTGCTCTGCAGTAGTTATTTCCCCTATTTTATCTTCCAGGTCACTTTTCCGTTCTTCTGCCTCAGTTATTCTGCTATTGATCCCTTCTAGAGAATTTTTAATTTCATTTATTGTGTTGTTCATCACTGTTTGTGTGCTCTTTAGTTCTTCTAGGTCCCTGTTAAACGTTTCTTGTATTTTCTCCATTGTTTCCAATATTTTGGATCATCTCTACTATCATTATTCTGAATTCTTTTTCAGGTAGACTGCCTATTTCCTCTTCATTATTTAGGTCTGGTGTGTTTTTGCCTCACTTCTTCAACTGCTGTGTTTCTCTGTCTTCTCATTTTGCTTCACTTACTGTGTTTGGGATCTCCTTTTTGCAGGCTGCAGGTTCTTAGTTCCTGTTCTTTTTGGCGCATGTCACCAGTGGCTATGGTTGGTTCAGTGTGTTGTGTAGGCTTCCTGATGGAGGGGACTAGTGCCTGTGTTCTGGTGGATGAGGCTGGATCTTGTCTTTCTGGTGGGCATGTCCACATGCTGTGGTGTGTTTTGGGATATCTATGGCCTTATTATGGTTTTAGGCAGCCTCTCTGCTAACGGATGGGGTTGTGTTCGTGATTTGCTAGTTGTTTGGCCCAGGGTGTCCAGCACTATAGCTTGCTGGTTGTTGAGTAGAACTGTGTCTTGGCATTGAGATGGAGATCTCTGGGAGATTTTTGCCATTTGATATTACATGGACCTGGGAGGTCCCTTGTGGACCAGTGTTCTGAAATTGGCTCTCCCACCACAGAGGGCCAGCCCTGACTCAGGCCTGGCTGGAGCACCAAGAGCCTTTCAGCCACATGCCTCGGAATAAAAGGGAGGAAAAAAAAAAAAAAAGAAAGAAAGAAAGAAAAAAAGGAGATAAAATAAAATAAAGTAAAATAAAATAATTATTAAAATAAAAAATAATTATTAAAAAAATTTTTTTATGCAATTAAAAAAAATTAAGAAAGAAAGAAAGAAGAGAGCAACCAAACCAAAAAATAAATCCACCAATGATAACAAGTGATAAAAACTATACTGAAAAAAAAACAAAAACGGACAGAAAGAACTCCTAGGACAAATGGTAAAAGCTAAGTTATACAGCCAAAATCACACACAGAAGCATACACAAACACACTCACAAAAAGAGAAAACGGGCAAAAAAATACATATATCGTTGTTCCCAAAGTCCACATCCTCAATTTCGGATGATTTGTTTTCTATTCAGGCATTCCACAGATGCAGGGTACATCAAGTTGATTGTGGAGATTTATCTGCTGCTCTGGTGGCTGCTGGGAGAGGTTTCCTTTTCTCTTCTTTTTTCTCACCGATCCTGGGATTCAGCTTTGGACTTGGCCCCGCCTCTGCATGTAGGTCACCTGAGGGCCTCTGTTCTTTGCTCAGACAGGACGGGGTTAAAGGAGCAGCTGATTTTGGGGCTCTGGCTTGCTTAGGCTGGGGGGAGGTGGGGTACAGAATGAGGGGCGAGCCTGCGGTGGCAGAGCCCGGAGTGACATTGTACCAGCCAGAGGTGTGCCACGTGTTCTCCGGGGAAGTTGTCCCTGGATCGCAGGACCCTGGCAGTGGCAGGCTGCACAGGCTCCAGGGAAGGGAGGTGTGGATAGTGACCTGTGCTTGCACACAGGCTTCTTGGTGGCTGCAGTAGCAGCCTTAGCATCTCATGCCCATCTCTGGTGTCCACGCTAATATCCGCGGCTCACCCCCGTCTCTGGAGCTCCTTTAAGCGGCGCTCTTAATCCCCTTTCCTCGTGCACCAGGAACAGAGGCAAGAAAAAGTCCCTTGCCTCTTCAGCAGCTGCAGACTCCCTCCCGGCTAGCTGTGGTGCACTAGCCCATTCAGGCTGTGTTCACACAGCCAACCCTCATCCTCTCCCTGGGATCCAACCTCCAACGCACGCGCCTCAGCTCCCACACCCCACCCATCCCAGCGGGTGAGCAGAGAAGCCTCTCAGGCTGGTGAGTGCTGGTCGGTAGCGATCCTCTGTGCGGGAATCTCTCCGCTTTGCCCTCCGCACCCCTGTTGCTGCGCTCTCCTCTGTGGCTCCGAAGCTGCCCCCTTCCGCCAACCGCAGTCTCCACCCGCGAAGCGACTTCCTAGTGTGTGGAAACCTTTCTTCCTTCACAGCTCCCTCCCACTGGTGCAAGTCACGTCCCCATTCTTTTGTCTGTGTTTTTTCTTTTTTCTTTTGTCGTACCCAGGTACGTGGAGAGTTTCTTGACTTTTGGGAGGTCTGAGGTCCTCTGCCAGCATTCAGTAGGTGTTCTGTATGAGTTGTTCCACATGTAGATGTATTTCTGATGTATTTGTGGGGAGGAAGGTGATCTCCGCGTCTTATTCCTCCCTCTCCAGCTTTCTTTTCTTTGCGGTACGTGGGCCTCTCACTGCTGTGGCCTCTCCCGTTGCAGAGCACAGACTCCGGATGCACAGGCTCAGTGGCCATGGCTGACAGGCCCAGCCGCTCCGCGGCATGTGGGATCTTCCCGGACCGGGGCATGAACCCGTGTCCCCTGCATCAGCAGGCAGACGCTCAACCACTGTGCCACCAGGGAAGCCCTCCAGCTTTCTTTTGATTTCCATTTGCATGGAATATCTTTTTCCATCCCCTTACTTTCAGTCTGTATGTTTCCCTGGGCCTGAAGTGGGTCTCTTGTAGACAGCAGATATAGATGGGTCTTGTTTTTATATCCATTAAGCCAGTCTATGTATTTTGGTTGTAACATTTAATCTATTTACATTTAAGGTAATTATCGATATGTATGTTCCTATTACCATTTTCTTAATTGTTTCTTAATTGTTATTGTAGGTCTTTTCCTTCTCTTGTGTTTCATGACTAGAGAAGTTTCCTTAGCATTTGTTGTAAAGCTGGTTTGGGGTGCTGAATTCTTTTAACTTTTGCTTGTCTGTAAAGGTTTTAATTTCTCTGTCGAATCTGAATGAGATCCTTTCTGGGTAGAGTAATCCTGCTTGTAGGTTTTTTCCTTTCATCACTTTAAATATGTCCTGCCACTCCCTTCTGGTTTGCAGAATTTCTGCTGAAAGAACATCTGTTAACCTTATAGGATTCCCTTGTATTTTATTTGTTGCTTTTCACTTGCTGCTTTTAATATTTTTTCTTTGTAATTAATTTTTGATAGTTTGATTAATATGTGTGTTGGCATGTTTCTCCTTAGATTTATCCTGTATGGGACTCTCTGCACTTCCTTGACTTGATGGACTATTTCCTTTCCCATATTAGGGATGTTTTCAACTTCAAATATTTTCTCAGTCCCTTTCTTTTTCTCTCCTTCTTCTGGGACCCCTATAATTCGAATGTTGGTGTGTTTAATGTTGTCCCAGAGGTCTCTGAGACTGTCCTCAGTTCTTTTCATTCGTTTTTCTTTATTCTGCTCTGCAGTAATTATTTCCACTAGTTTATCTTCCAGGTCACTTATCCGTTCTTCTGCCTCAATTATTCTGCTATTGATTCCTTCTAGAGAATTTTTAATTTCATTTATTGTGTCGTTCATCATTGTTTGTTTGCTCTTTAGTTCTTCTAGGTCCTCGTTAAACATTTCTTGCATTTTCTCCATTCTCTTTCCAAGATTTTGAATCATCTTTACTGTCATTACTGTGAATTCTTTTTCAGGTAGACTGCTTATTTCCACTTCATTTGTTTGGTCTGATGGGTTTTTACCTTGCTTCATCTGCTGTGTGTTTCTCTGTCTTCTCATTTTGCTTTACTTACTGTGTTTGAGGTCTCCTTTCGCAGGCTGCATGTTCGTAGTTCCCGTTGTTTTTGGTGTCTACCCCAAGTGGCTATGGTTAGTTCATTGGATTGTGTAGGCTTCCTGGTTGAGGGGACTGGTGCCTGTGTTCTGGTGGGTGGTGCTGGATCTTGTCTTTCTGGTGGGCATGACCATGTTTGGTAGTGTGTTTTGGGGTGTCTGTGAACTTATTATGATTTCAGGCAGCCTCTCTTCTAATGGGTGGGGTTGTGTTCCTGCCTTGCTAGTTGTTTGGCATGGGTTGTCCAGCACTGGAGCTTGCCAGTTGTTGAGTGGAGCTGGTTCTTAGTGTTGAGATGGAGATCTCTGGGAGAGCTCTCGCCAATTGATATTACATGGGGCCAGGAGGTCTCTGGTGGTCTGATGTCCTGAAGTCAGCTCCCCCACCTCCAAGCCTCAGCCCTGACACCAGGCCGGAGCACCAAGTCCCTGTCAGCCACACAGCTCAGAATAAAAGGGAGAAAAGAAAAATAAAGTTATTAAAATAAGAAATTAGAAAAATGTTATTGAAATAAAAAAGTAAAATAAACCCAAAACACGGAAGAGAGCAACCAAACCAATAAACAAAGCCACGAATGATAACAAGTGCTGTAAACTTAGCTATGATAAACATATAAATCAGAAACTAGTATGTTGCAGACAGCAAACCCCAAGTTAACAGTTTCTCCCAATGTCCACCACTTCAATTTTGGGATGACGCATTGTCTATTCAGGTATTCCACAGATGCAGGGTACATCAAGTTGATTGTGAAGATTTAATCTGCTTCTCCTGTGGCCGTGCAGAGAAATTTCATTTTCTATTGTTTGTTGACACACATACTGGGGTTCAGCTTTGGATTTGGTCCCGCCTCTGCATGTCGGTTGCCCTCTGGCATCTGTTCTTCACCCAGCCAGGAGAGGGTTAAAGGAGTGTCTGATTAGGGGGCTCTGCCTCACTGAGGCCGGAGGGAAGGAAGGGTATGGAATGCGGTGTGAACTTGCAGCGGCAGAGGTTGGCATTATGTTTCAACAGCCTGAGGTGCACTGTGTGTTCTCCCAGGGAAGTTGTCCCTACATCACAGGACCCTGGCAGTGGCGGGCTGCATAGGCTCCCAGGATGGGAGGTATGGATAGTGACCTGTGCTCACACACAGTATTCTTTGTGGCTGCAGTAGCAGCCTTAGTGTTTCATGCCCATCTCTGGTGTCCACGCTGATAGCCGTGGCTCGCGCATGTCTCTGGAGCTCGTTTAGGCAGTGCTCTGAATCCCCTTTCCTCGTGCACCAGGAAACAATGGTCTCTTGACACTTAGGCAGGTCCAGAGTTTTTCCCGCACTCCCTCCTGACTAGCTGTGGTACACTAGACTGCATCAGGCTGTGTTCACACAGCCAACCCCAGTCTTCTCCCTGGGATCTGGCCTCCAAACCTGAGCCTCAGCTCACAGCCCCGCCTGCCCCGGCGGGTGAGCAGACAAACCTCTCGGGCTGGTGAGTGCCGGTTGGCACTGATCCTCTGTGCGGGAATCTCTCCGCTTTGCCCTCTCCACCCCTGTTGCTGCGCTCTCCTCAGTGGCTCAGAAGCTTCCTCCCTGCCCACCCCCCCGTCTCCACCAGTTAAGGAGCTTCCTAGTGTGTGGAAACCTTTCCTCCTTCACAGCTCTCTCCCAGAGGTGCAGGTCCCATCCCTATTCTTTTGTCTCTGTTTTTTCTTTTTTCTTTTGCTCTAGCCAGGTACATGGGTATTTTCTTGCTTTTGGGGAAGTCTGAGGTCTTCTGCCAGCATTCATTAGGTGTTCTGTAGGAGTTGTTCCACATGTAGATGTATTTTTGATGTATTTGTAGGGAGGAAGGTGATCTCCATGGCTTACTCCTCTGCCATCTTGAAGGTCCTCCTTGAGGACATTTTGGAATGAAGAAATTCAGTGCAGATCAGCTCAGTGAGGGAGGAAGTAGGGTTGAGCCCCAGAATATCCAGAGCTTTTTTGCTATATTGGCATTACTTGGTCTTAACTTTGTGAAGATGTTGCTGAAGCACTGTTTATTCTACAGCATACAGTCTAGCCCCCCAGATTTTCAAATGGGGCAAATCCTTGGTGGTACAGTAGGATCCCAATAGGACAAACCTGGGCAACTATTTTCCCTCCCTTTCCCACACTTTGATGAGTATTTTACAAAATTGCTTGCTATCAGTAGTTTAATTTTCTTCAAAATTAGCATGTTTCACTTTGTTTTCTTTACTCACTGTTTTGGAGACAGCCTGGCTAAAACCTTCCCACTCACTAGATTGCTAGTCAAAATATTTTAGGAAAGAAGCTCAAGCATTCATTGTTTGCCTTATTAAAAATTAACTCAGGCAGATGGAGAAGAACACAATGTGTGTTCTTGTCTTAGGCCCACTTGTTACCTGTCCCTATGTTCATCTGCACACCAGGGCTCACCTCATGAGGGCCATGAGGCAAGGCACAGAACCACTGTAAATCTCACAGGATGAGGCTGAGGTTAGAATGTCTTTCTCATGTTTGCACAGAGTAGAGGAATGAAATAATGGAGATTATTTGGGCAAGACCAGTGTTGCTCCCCAGATACCATGAAATGGCAAGAATAACACCTTAGAGTTTCCTTGTGCAGAATAAACTGAGAAAACCCGTTTGCTCTAAACCCTAATCAGTTCCCTGGAAACTTGGAGAAAGAGATCAGAAACTGTATCTTGCCTTACTAGTTACTGTGCCCTCCATTTTTTTAAACACTGCTCTCTATTTTTTTGAACACTATATGAGCTTAGTGTCAACACAATAATTTGACATATGTACATATTGTGAAATAATCACCACAGTAAGTTTACTTAGCATAATCACCACCTCACATAGTTACATTGTGGGTGTGTGTGTGTGATGAGGACTTTTTTTTCAACAATGAGTTTATTTTTTATTTTATGTATTTATTTATTTATTCTTGGCTGCGGTGGGTCATAGTTGCGGCACATGGGATGTTTCATTGCAGCACATGGGCTTCTCTCTCCGGTTGTGGTGTGCGGGCTCTCTAGCTGTAGCTTGCATGCTCAGTAGTTGCGGTGTGTGTGGTTAGTTGTCCTGCAACATGTGGGATCCTAGTTCCCTGGCCAAGGATCAAACTCGCATCCCCTGCATTGGAAGGCGAATTTTTTTTAATTTAATTTAATTTATTGTGTTTTTTTTGTTTTGTTTTTTTGTTTTTTCGCGGTACGTGGTCCTCTCACTGTTGTGGCCTCTCCCGTTGTGGAGCACAGGCTCCGGACGCGCAGGTTCAGCCGCCATGGCTCACAGGTGCAGCTGCTCTGCAGCATGTGGGATCTTCACGGACCGGGGCACGAACCCGTGTCCCCTGCATTGGCAGGCAGACTCTCAACCACTGCGCCACCAGGGAAGCCCTAATTTATTGTTTCATACAGCAGGTTCTTATTACTCATCCATTTTATACACATCAGTGTATACATGTCAATCCCAGTCTCCCAAGTCATCACACCACTACCCCCACCACTCCCCACCGCTTTCCCCCCTTGGTGTCTATATGTTTGTTGTCTACATCTGTGTTTCAGTTTCTGCCCTGCAAACCAGTTCATCTGTACCATTTTTCTAGGTTCCACATATATGCATCATATACAATACTTGTTTTTTTTTTCTGACTTACTTCACACTGTATGACAGTCTCTAGATCCATCCACATCTCTACAAATGACCCAATGTCATTCATTTTTATAGCTGAGTAATATTCCATTGTATATATGTACCACATCTTTTTTATCCATTAGTCTGTCAATAGGTATTTAGGTTGCTTCCTTGACTCGGCTACTGTAAAGAGTGCTGCAATGAACATTGGGGTGCATGTGTCTTTTTGAGTTATGGTTTTCTCTGGATATATGCCCAGTAGTGGGATTGCTGGGTCATATGGTAATACTATTTTAACTTTTTAAAGGAATCTCCATACTGTTCTCCATAGTGGCTGTACCAATTCACATTCCCACCAACAGTGCAAGAGGGTTCCCTTTTCTCCACACCCTCTCCAACATTTATTGTTTGTAGAGTTTTTTGATGATGGCCATTATAGACAGTGTGAGATGATACCTCATTGTAGTACTGATTTGCATTTCTCTAATGATTAGTGATGTTGAGCATCCTTTCACGTGTTTGTTGGCAATCTGTGTATATTCTTTGGAGAAATGTCTGTTTAGGTCTTCTGCCCATTGTTGGATTGGGTTGTTTGTTTCTTTAATATTATTGCATGAGCTGTTTATATATTTTGGAGCTGTTTAATATTGCATGAGCTGTTTATATATTTTGGAGATTAATCCTTTGTCCGTTGATTTGTTTGCAAATACTTTCTCCCAGTTTGAGGGTTGTCTTTTCATCTTCTTTATGGTTTCCTTTGCTGTGAAAAAGTTTTAAGTTTCCTTAGGTCCCATTTGTTTATTTTTCTTTTTATTTCCATTACTCTAGGAGGTGGAGCAAAAAATATCTTGCTGTGATTTTGTCAAAAAGTGTTCTTCCTATGTTTTCCTCTAAGAGTTTTATAGTGTACAGTCTTACATTTAGGTCTCTAATCCATTTTGAGTTTATTTTTGTGTATGGTGTTAAAGAGTGTTCTAATTGCATTCTTTTACATGTAGCTGTACAGTTTTCCCAGCACCACTTATTGAAGCGACTGTCTTCTCCACTGTATATCCTTGCCTCCTTGTCATAGATTATTGACCATAGGTGTGTGGGATTATCTCTGGGATTTCTATCTTGTTCCATTGATCTGTTTCTGTTTTTTTGCCAGTACCATATTGTCTTGATTGCTGTAGCTTTGTAGTATAGTCTGAAGTCAGGGAGTCTGATTCCTCTAGCTCCATTATTTTCCTTCAAGACTGCTTTGACTATGCGGGGTCTTTTGTGTCTCCATACAAATTTTAAGATTTCTTGTTCTAGTTATGTAAAAAATGAAATTGGTAATTTGATAGGGATTGCATTGAATCTGTAGATTGCTTTGGGTAGTAGAGTCATTTTCACAATATTGATTCTTCCAATCCAAGGACATGGTATATCTCTCCGTCTCTTTGTATCATCTTTAATTTCTTTCATCACTGTCTTATGGTTTTCTGCATACAGGTCTTTTGTCTCCCTAGGTAGGTTTATTCCTAGGTATTTTATTCTTTTTGTTGCAATGCTAAATGGGAGTCTTTATTTAAGTCTCTTTCAGATTTTTCATCATTAGTGTATAGGAATGCAAGAGATTTCTGTGCATTAATTTTGTATCCTGCAACTTTACCAAATTCATTGATTAGCTCTAGTAGTTTTCTGGTGGCATCTTTAGGATTCTGTATGTATAGTATCATGTCATCTGCAAACAGTGACAGTTTTACTTCTTCTTTTCCAATTTGTATTCCTTGTATTTCTTTTTCTTCTCTGATTGCCATGGCTAGGACTTCCAAAACTATTTTGAATAATAGTGGTGAGAGTGGACATCCTTGTCTTGTTCCTGATCTTAGAGGAAATTCTTTCAGTTTTTCACCATTGAGAATGATGTTGCTGTTTGTTTGTCGTATATGGCCTCTATTATGTTGAGGTAGGTTCCCTCTATGTACACCTTCTGGAGAGTTTTTATCATAAATCGGTGTTGAATTTTGTCAAAAGCTTTTCTGCATCTGTTGAGATGATCATATGGTTTTTATTCTTCAATTTGTTAATATGATGTATCACATTGATTGATTTGCATATATTGAAGAATCCTTGCATCCATGTGATAAATCCCACTTCATCATGGTTTATGATCCTTTTAATGTGTTGTTGGATTCTGTTTGCTAATATTTTGTTGAGGATTTTTGCATCTATATTCATCAGTGATATTGGCCTATAATTTTCTTTTTTGTTGTATCTTTGTCATGTTTTGGTGTCAGGATGATGGTGGCCTCATAGAATGCGTTTAGGAGTGTTCCTTCCTCTGAAATTTTTTTGTAGAGTTTGAGAAGGATGGGTGTTAGCTCTTCTCTAAATGTTTGATAGAATTCACCTGTGAAGCCATCTGCTCCTAGACTTTTGTTTGTTGGAAGATTTTGAATCACAGTTTCAATTTCATTCCTTGTGATTGTCCTGTTCATATTTTCTGTTTCTTCCTGGTTCACTCTTGGGAGGCTATACCTTTCTAAGAATTTGTCCATTTCTTCCAGGTTGTCGATTTTATTGGCATAGAGTTGCTTGTAGTAGTCTCTTAGGATGCTTTGTAATTTTGCGGTGTCTCTTGTAACTTCTTTTTCATTTCTAATTTTATTGATTTGAGTCCTCTCCCTCTTTTTCTTGATGAGTCTGGCTAATGGTTTATCAATTTTGTTTATCTTCTCAAAGAACCAGCTTTTAGTTTTATTAATCTTTCCTATTGTCTTCTTTGTTTCTCTTTCATTTATTTCTGCTCTGATCTTTATGGTTTCTTTCCTTCTGCTAACTTTGGGTTTTGTTTGTTCTTCTTTCTCTAGTTCCTTTAAGTGTAAGGTTAGATTTTTTATTTGAGATTTTTCATGTTTCTTGAGATAGGCTTGTATAGCTATAAACTTCCTTCTTAGAATTGCTTTTGCTGCATCCCGTAGGTTTTGTATCATCATGTTTTCATTGTCATTTGTCTCTAGGTATTTTTTGATTTCCTCTTTGATTGCTTCATCGATCTCTTGGTTATTTAGTAACGTATTGTTTAGCCCCCATGTGTTTGTGTTTTTTACGTTTTTTTCCCTGTAATGGATTTCTGATCTCATAGCGTTGTGGCCAGAAAAGATTCTTGATATGATTTCAATTTTTTAAAATTTACTGAGGCTTGATTTGTGACCCAAAATGTGATCTATCCTGGAGAGTGTTCTGTGAGCACTTGAGAAGAAAGTGTAATCTGCTGTTTTTGGATGGAATATCCTTTAAATATCAATTAAATCTATGTGGTCTATTGTGTCATTTAAAGCTTGTGTTTCCTTAGTAATTTTCAGTTTGGATGATCTGTCCATTGGTATAAGTGAGGTGTTAAAGTCCCCCACTATTATTGTGTCACTGTCCATTTCCTCTGTTATAGCTGTTAGCAGTTGCCTTATGTATTGAGGTGCTCCTATGTTGGGTGCTTATATATTTATAATTGCTCTATCTTCTTCTTGGATTGATCCCTTGATCATTATGTAGTGTCCTTCCTTGTCTCTTGTAACATTCTTTATTTTAAAGTCTTTTTATCTGAGATGAGCATTGCTACTCCAGCTTCCTTTTGATTTCCATTTGCATGGAATATCTTTTTCCCTCCCCTCAGTTTGAGTCTGTATGTGTCCCTAGGTCTGAAGTGGGTCTCAGCATATATATGGGTGTTGTTTTTGTATACATTCAGCAAGCCTGTGTCTTTTGGTTGGAGCATTTAATCCATTCACGTTTAAGGTAATTATTGATAGGTATATTCCTATTACCATTTTCTTAATCGTTTTGGGTTTGTCTTTGTAGATCCTTTTCTTCTCTTGTGTTTCCCACTTAGAGAAGTTCCTTTAGCATTTGTTGTAGAGCTGGTTTCGTGGTGCTGAATTTTCTTAGCTTTTGCTTGTCTGTAAAGCTTTTGATTTCTCCATGGAGTCTGAATGATATCCTTGCTGGGTAGAGTTATCTTGGTTCTAGGTTCTTCCTTTTCATCACTTTAAGTATATCATGCTACTCCCTCTGGCTTGTAGAGATTCTGCTGAGAAATCAGCTGTTAACCTTATGTGAGTTCACTTGTATGTTATTTTTCGTTTTTCCCTTGCTGCTTTCAGTAATTTGCCTTTGTCTTTAATTTTTGCCAGTTTGATTACTATGTGTCTCAGTATGATTCTCCTTGGGTTTATCCTGTATGGGACTCTGTGGTTCCTGGACTTGGGTGGCTATTTCCTTTCCCATGTTAGGGAAGTTTTCTATTATAATCTCTTCAAATATTTTCTCTGGTCCTTTCTCTCTCTCTTCTCCTTCTGGGACCCCTATAATGCGAACGTTGTTGCATTTAATGTTGTCCCAGAGGTCTCTTAGGCTGTCTTCATTTCTTTTCATTCTTTTTTCTTTATTCTCTTCTGCAGCAGTGAATTCTACCATTCTGCCTTCTAGGTCACTTATCCATTCTTCTGCCTCAGTTATTCTGCTATTGATTCCTTCTAGTGTATTTTTTATTTCAATTATTATATTGTTCATCTCTGTTTGTTCTTTAATTCTTCTAGGTCTTTGTTAAACATTTCTTGCATCTTCTCAATCTTTGCTTCCATTCTTTTTCCGAGGTCCTGGATCACCTTCACTATCATTATTCTGAATTCTTTTTCTGGAAGGTTGCCTATCTCCATTTCATTTAGTTGTTTTTCTGGGGTTTTATCTTGTTCCTTCATCTGGTACATAGCCTTCTGCCTTTTCATCTTGTTTACCTTTCTATGAATGTGGTTTTTGCTCCACAGGCTGCAGGATTGTAGTTCTTCTTGCTTCTGCTGTCTGCCCTCTGGTGGATGAGTCTATCTAAGAGGCTTGTGCAAGTTTCCTGATGAGAGGGACTGTTGGTGGATAGAGCTGGCTGTTGCTCTTCTGGACAGAGCTCAGTAAAACTTTAATCTGCTTGCCTGCTGATGGGTGCGGCTGGGTTCCCTCCCTATTGGTTGTTTGGCCTGAGGCAACCCAACACTGGAGCCTACCCGGGCTCTTTGGTGGGGCTAATGGTGGACTCTGGGAGGGTTCACGCCAGGGTGTACGTTCCAGAACTTCTGTTGCCAGTGTCCTTCTCCTCACAGTGAGACAGAGCTACCCCCTGCCTCTGCAGGAGACCCCCCAACACTAGCAGGTAGGTCTGGTTCAGTCTCTATGGGGTCACTGCTCCTTCCCCTGGGTCCCGATGTGCACACTACTTTGTATGTGCCCTCCAAGAGTGGAGTCTCTCTTTACCCCAGTCATGTTGAAGTCCTGCAATCAAGTCCTGCTAGCCTTCAAAGTCTGATTCTCTAGGAATTTCTCCTCCCATTTCCGGACCCCCACGTTTGGAAGCCTGATGTGGGGCTCATAACCTTCACTCCAGTGGGTGGACTTCTGTGGTATAAGTGTTCTCCAGTTTGTGGGTCACCCACTCAGCAGTTATGGGACTTGATTTTATTGTGATTGCACCCCTCCTTCCATCTCATTGTGGCTTCTCCTTTGTCTTTGGATGTGGGGTATCTTTTTTGGTGAGGTTCAGTGTCTTCCTGTTGATGATTGTTTAGCAGTTAGTTGTCATTCCAGTGTTCTTGCAAGAGGGAGTGAGAGCACATCCTTCTACTCCACCATCTTGAACCAATCTTGAGAACTTTTAAGATCTACTGTCTTAGCAACTTTTACATATCCAATATAGTATTGCAAACTACAGTCACCCTGCTATATATTACATGCCCAGGGCTTATTTATAAGTGGAAGTTTGTTCCTTTTGACCCTCTTTGCTCACTTCTGCCACCCCCCTTGCTTTGTCTCTGGCAGCTACCAATCTTTTGTCTGTTTTTATGAGTTTTGTTTTTAGATTCCACATATAAATAAGATTGTACACTATTTGTCTTCTCTGACTTATTTCACTCAGCGTAATCCTCTGAAGGTCCATGCATGTTGTCACAAAAGGCAAGATTTCTTTCTTTTTTTTATGGTTGAATGATACTCCATTGTTTATATATACCACATCTTCTTGATCCATTCTTCCATCGATGAATACTTAGGTTAGTTCTCCATTTGTTTTTGAGTCTCCGGAATGTGGAGTCCCTTTGACCTTTTACATTAACTCAGTCATGCATTTATTTCTACAAAAGTTCTTTGAGCCCCTACTGTGTGCCAGGCTTTCTCCCAGGTGGTACAACAGGGAAAACTACATACCACCTGCCCTCAGAGGTCACAGTCTTACAGGGATGAGGATCGTAAGAACCTACAGTTGCAAAACAAGTCCTATGATGAGACAAGTGCAAAGTGTTGTGGTAGGAGATAGAAGGGGCACCTGACACAGCGTAAATTATTAAGATGCCTGTGTTTTGGGAGCACAACTCCTATTCTTACCTTTAAGAATTTTTCACTTTAGAAATAGGGAGCACCTGGAAGGGTGAAAGATTGTTGGAAAGAGATCATCATACTCCAGCCAGAGTTGGGTGAACTGCTGAGCTGGCCCAGACCACCTTGGACAATAGTGTCTAATATGGGTCACAGACTAGTATCTTGAAGTTAAATATTTTGCAGGGAGATCAGTCTTGAAAAGAGAAAAAAAGAGGCTCCACATTTTCCACTCTCATCCACACATTCTGATCCCCTCCCCGAGAAGTGCCATTCTCTATTTTGTCCCTCATGATCTGAGGATCGCCAGAATTATGTCAGCCATTGTGTTCAGGAGTTTTGTAGACTGGATGTTATATAATCCTCCTGACAGTGCTCTGAAGGAGTTATCGTTTTTCTTCACTTACAGACACAGAAACTGAGATGGGGAGCAGTTTCTTAACTTACCTAAGGTCACACTACTTAAAAATGACTTTAAGTGGTTGGAAGGTAGGATTATGCAAGGTCTAGTGGGGCCAAGAATAGAACGAAACCCTAAGGTAGACCAAGATCCACTGAGAAAAAACATAGCCCAAAATACATTGTTTAAAAAAGCTCAGGAACCATTGGGTTAGCATGGTTTGGAGTTAGTGAGCAAAGGGTTTGTCCTAATAAGTATGGGAAAAATACCAGGATCCCTGGAGTATGGCACTAATAGGAAGGTGTAGTGACATGGCTCCACTAAATCTACTTCTATCAGGGGCAAATGGAACAAGACCTGTCCTTCATATGGGTTAGAGGGGTGGGGAGGACAGTGAAAGCCAATAGGACGAGGGGGCTTGAACAAATATTCATGGCAGGAGTCCAGACTCAACCGATACCTGAGTACAACCAGGCTTGGACACACCTGGGGTATCTGGTTGGAAGGCTGTCCTTCTGTTTGTTGGGGTCCACTGAAGACCCATTCCAGGCTCACCTGCCTGGTAAGGAGACAGACAACCAAGCCTGCCTAGAATTTTATTAGAAATAGTTAGATCTGACACTCAACTTGAACTTCTCATCCCAGCATTGGCACAGGTTGTGGTAGATAGACTAAGTTGCAGTACCCAAACCTTTATGAAACGGAACCCAGTGTCTCCTTACAGGTTATACCCCTGGTTGGCTACTGCCCCGACGACTGGATTCCCTTTCTGCAAAATGTTATCCCGTGGTCAATATTCTCTCTTTAGTACCCTGAGGGAAAAGAGAATAGCCCCCTCTGCTTTTCCAGAGACACTGCCTTTGGGGCCTCTGTTGGTTCCTTGCTGTGACGCTGAAGACAGAGATTTCTTTGTGCAACTAGATATTTTAAACTCTGACAGGTTTCCCAATAATCCCACCCTAAATCTTTAATCTGGATGCTTAGCAAAATCATCACTTCCCAGCTGTGAACCATTGCTTGAAAAGGCTCATACTAGGGCTTTGGGTCTGTGCCTCACATAGTGGCAGAAAGACACAAAGATCAGAGTGAGACGATGAGAAACAGACCCATCATTCTTACTCTTAAATAGATGAACACTCCTGCCTGCACTCCCAGGCTCTAGTTCTCCACCTGCTCTGCTGATCCTCTACACAGACACCAGAGAAGTTTCCTAAAGTCCTTTTCCAGGGAACTTTTGGGATTCCCTGTTATGCAAAGAATATGGTCCTAAGCAAAGAATACACTCTAGACTACTTGGAATGAAAGCCTCTCTATTATCAGCTAATATCGTTCTCGAATTCAAAGCTATTTTTCTAGCCTCGGCTCTTCTCCAGTCTCCTGTTTCATCTGATGCAGTGACCCCCCAAATACTTGCTTATCCCTGAATATGTCCTTCCGGCTTCGAGCCCCTTGTCATTGTTCATATTGTTCTCACTGCTTAAAAGGTCCTATGTATTTGCCATTTCTTGAAACTGCCATTCCTTCAGAGACCAGGTTTTACAATAAAACTGTCTTTCATGCCTCCTAGGAGAATATAAACTTAATGTGTCTTATTCTTATAAATATCTGCAATAAACCTTTATTATCCCCCTTCTTATGGTTTGTTTTTGACTCTACTGAGTCTTTTCCACTAGATCAGGAGCTTCTGGAGGGCAGGGGCAATACGTAATTTTGTATCCTGCAATGCAAATCACAGTGTCAGCCCTGAACATAATAATTCAGTACATGTCTTGGGGCTGTAACCATAACCTACTGCCAGGCCCTTCTCAGACAACTTCCTAGACTGAAGCTGAGGGGTGGCGAGAAGGATAATAGACTTTAGATTCAGACAGACTTCCTGCAATCCTGGTGCAATCACTTACTGGTTTCATGTAACTTATCTCTCAGAGCCCTCAATTTCCTCCTGTGTAAAGCAGGATTATAAATACGTGATGAGAGATAATGCCAGAATCTAGATGTCTGAATACTGGATCCCTGTCCTGACACTTCCCTCCACATGGGGGAAGGATGTATGCATAAGGGTATGCCGGAGACACTGTCTTGTTTACCAGCAGGAGCTCTAGCTCCAAATGCCCACACGGCTCCTACTCTCATGACCTGATTGGCCCTATGTGGACTAAGCAGGATAGCTGTTGTCTCAGTCCAAGACCTACACTTGAAGGCATGCTTCAGAGGCTCGCTGCATGGACATCCTTTCTCTGAAGCTCCCTACCGGCTACCCTTGGATATACCAAGGAAAGGGCAGAAGGTAGTCAATGGGTCCCATCTTAGTTACTGGATGCAGAAGACAAGACCCCCACTCCCCAAAGCAAAGGAGGGTTTTCTGCAGTCAGGTTCTGTTTAGGATCTTTTCACTTTTCCCACAAAATTTCTACCCCACCGGACTAGCCTGTTTCACTATGTGCCATTTTGTCTTCTGCCAGTTTCAAAGCTCCCCCTTGGTAGTGAGGTAGTAGGCATCTATGTGTTTGGGGGATAAACAAATTTTTTAAACAATAACATCATGACCTGGATTAGGCAAATGTAGAGTGGAAAACAAAACAAAACAAAAACAGAGAATGTACTGATGTTGGTGTCAGGTTTTGCCTCTTATCAGCTGTAACACCCTGGAGATTCAAATATAAAATAGAAACAATCCTATCTACCACCTAGGGCAGGTATGAGTATCAAATAAGACAACGTGTTTGTAACTCCCATCACAGTAATTGGTAGGAAACATGTGTTTGCTAAACGTTGGCACCTTTCTTTTCTCCTTTGAAAGTTAACCCAACAAAATATTTCCCCTTTTGGCCACAAGTTGTCAGTTTCTTATGAGGGAAGCCTAGGAAGTCAGGACCAGAGGCTCATGCTAATTTTATTATCTCATCTTTTTATCTATAATCAAAAGGAAGAGCACTATCAAGGGCTAATTCTAAGTTTTCTGCAGAAGTGAATTTTTTATAACCTCATGGAAACTTCCTAGCCTACTTAGTACCTGCCTATTTGACAAGCTCCAGGCTTGTCGATTAAACCTGGTAATACATGCTCCAAGCTGCTCAGATCATAGCAGCTGATTTTTGCCCCATGGAAAGCTGTGAACATTGTTGATCCAGAAGGAATGAGCTTCAGGGATTTTTTTGGTTAAAATGGATTTATTGTCATTAATTGTCATGGCCTGTCCTAGCTACCAGAGGACTCAACACACTGTTACCTGGGGTCATAGAGCCAAGTGACCTGCTCCCAGTTGTTTTTTCTCAGACCCCTTCCAGCCATTGCTCCTGGAGCAGGGTATCTCCTCCTTCTCTAGTAGTTGGACTTGAAGCAGAGTTGAGGAAATCATTCCACCCAAGGAGAGTACGTTCCCTTACTTCTAGGTGTGTGTATTAGGTGACCACAGTTTTTCTCAGTATACTCTTGAGAAACAGGTATAGTGGGGTAAAGCCAGCAGATTTTTTCATCAGCCCCAAGGAACCAAATGAAAGTCCTTCCATGCCCATGTTCTGACCCCAAGCAGGAAGAAATGATGGGAGGTAAGCTTGGGCAATTCTCTTCTTAAGAGAACCAGTGTAGTGCAGTTATCAGAAGCATGGGTTTTGGGGTCGATCCGCTATAGCTGTGAATCTGAAATCTTCACAGATGTGTGACTATGACCAGGTCCTGAACTTCTCCATACTTCACTTGCCCCTCTGTGCAATGGACATAACAATACCACCTAATTCAGCTGTTAGGAAGATTAAATAAAACAGTGCATGTAAAATGTGAATGGAGGGTTTGACACTAAATAAATGCTGCAAACTACTTAAGAGTGAGGACCTCTATGAATTTAGAAATTACTAAATGACAGAAACCCAAATGAGTTTGGATTGGACTAATTTATCAAAAAACAAAAGAGTAATAGTTTACCTGGGGCAAATGTTAATTAAGTGGGGAGAGAACGGAGGAATTTTCTCTTCCTCTCTAAGCTATAAAAAAAGCTTTATTTATTATAGTTCTCAACTTTCTATCTCAAATAAGACATCGGGCCAGTCATAGCCAGGAGTAGATTGAAGTTGCTGATCTGATTCCCAGGCTTGCATTCCCTTATTGATTCATTTCCACTTGCTGTCTCTGATCTCCTTTACCGCAATGGAGGATGAACTCACTAAGAAGGGGAGCCAGTTCACTCACCCCCAGACAAAGGCAAAACTTCCCCTCAGTGTAGCCACTTATATGGTGTACTGACCTCATGAAACCACTGTGTCCCAATGGCCCCTTTCCTTTTCCTCTGGCTCTGTTTTATTCCTGTCACCTTGCATTATGCCCTGCAGGTTCACAGAGAATCATGGATCATTATCAGTCACGTACTGTCCCAGCGATATTTATCTGTATGCATGTTTGCCTCCACACACACAAACCACATGAATATACAAAGAAAATGCATGTACAGATGTCCACACAAACTTATAGACTAAGTCAGAAACACTCTGATAAACATAAATATGCACAAAGAGCCACATTTAATCAATATGAAAAACAGGACTTGCAAAACCCTTACCAACATCTACTCTCACACATATGTGCACACAAGCATCACATGTACGCCCTTTGATCATGTGACTAGTCTGAGAGAGTATAGAGTATAGAGAATGCAGTTCTTTTCCTTCTAATCGCATTCTTTTTATTAAGAGCTTTCTGTAGATCCCTAGATCAGCAGGACAATTCCATATACTATTACAATCTGCCAAGAAGAAATAGATAAATCTATTAGCCTGCTCTTTGCTTGTTTCATCATTGTAACAGCCTCTCATGGGTCCACATCCATCAGGCTCCCACACCACCTGACAGCCAAGACTCCACCACCAAGCTGCAGGTTAATAGCTCTTAAATCTCTATTTAATTGCTCATTAATAACTCCAACACTGCTTTCTTCTGTTAATAGATTAAAAAATGGTTTCAGTGGAAGTGCGTAATGAAATTTGGTGACAACCAACTATGGAAGGAGTTTTCTTGTCATCAAGATAATCAAGAAGAAATAGTGACCAAAACCCTCCCTGCTTCATTTGCAGATTTTTAGAACGCTACAACTGGCAGGGCCTTTGGGATTCAGCTACATCAGTGTTTCCCAAACTGTGACCCACAAGTGACTAGACAGCTTTCTAGAGAAAACAATGATTAAATAAGTCTGGCAGGCAAGGTATACAAATCTCTCTCACAGTTTGGAGTTTTAAAGCAATGTCAGCACATTAGAAGCTCTGACAGTCCAGTCTGAGAAACCTATTTATACTGCTCAGTTGATCTTCAACTAACTTATTTGATAATAAAATCATATTGATATTGAACACCATTTCAGTTTTCTATTGTTGCATAATAAATCACCCCCAAATTTAGTGGCTTAAAAAAACAATGATGGATTATTTTTCACAGTTCTGTAGATTTCCTGTGTTGGAAACTCCAAGATGGTCTGGCAGTTGGTGCCACCTGAGGTACCTCACTTCTCCTCCATGCTGTTTCTCATCCTCCCCAAATCTTCCTTCCAAGGTGGGCTCAGGACAAACAACAGAAACTATAAGGCTTCTTAAGCCTTGAAAATCAAATAACATCATTTCTTCTGTATAATATTAAACAAAGTAAGTCACAAGGCCAGGCTAGATTCAAGGGACATATAAATTAATGTCCACTATTGATGGAAGAATAGTCACATTGCAAAGTGGCACATGGAATGGAAGAAGGAACTTTTGTGGCCATCTTTGAATATAATCTACCACGAGCCACTGAACAGCTTTTTGAAGACTGTTTAGGAAATGCTAATGTAGAAGAAACTCCACATTTTCTAGATTCAGATACTGAGACTCACATATACAGCATGATTTGCCCAAGGGCACATATCTGGTAATCACAGAGATGAGACTAGACTCCAAGTCTTTTGTCTTTACCATTGTGCTTCCAAAAGATTCTCAACTGACGTGAATGACTTGAGTGACACCCAGATGCTTACTCCCTGGATTTTAGGAGTCCTAGACCCTGATCCTGGTCTTCTAAGCAAGTCCACTGGGCTGCCAGATCATGAATAACTCAGTAAACCAGAGACTAAGCTTCCTATGTGTTTATTCCAGGAATGACAGGCTCTGGAAATAGCCAACCTTGGAGATTCTGAATGGTATGAGCTAAGTGAGCTATGTCTCAAAAGCTTCTTGTTAGATAAATAATCCCCCCCTTTTTTGGCCCAAGTTTTTAACCATATTGTCTGGATATCCATTGGGTCCTGTACATTTATGATCCATACTCAGAATTTCACCTAATCTCCCATGTCTCTTAAGCCACAATTCAGCCCAACCCTTTGACATCTCATAAATGAATTTACATCATGCTCCTCTGACTTGGAAACTTAGCCCAAACATGCCTTACATGTTATTAGAATGCTTGCAACAAAATCCTGAAATAATCATTCTTCCACAAAATCTTGCTGAACTGGTCCAGCTCAAGCCTTCTCTTCTTATTTATCCATATGGCCCCTTAACTTTGCATACTCTGCAAGATTTTATTGAGTCTACTGACAATATATTTGTTACTTGAATGTATTCTACCTAAGTTCAGTTTATCTATCTATCTACCTACCTACCTACCTCTCCCACCTTTTCCTTTATTTGCCATATGTTTACATTTACCCTTTTATTTTATTATAATGCCAGTATTATAACTCTTGGACTTTAAGCTATCTGATTAAGGGACCACATCTGAAATGCTTTTTGCAAATGCCCAAGATCAAATCTGCTGCCTCAGTGCCTGGGGAATACTTGATGGTGATAACTTGTTCAATATACAATATCTCCAGGACACTGGCTCCTAGCAACATTGCTTAAACATTTTGCATTAACTTAGCTTTAAATGTTCCAGCTTTATGAAGCAACTGACAAAGGACTAATCTCCAAAATTTACAAGCAGCTCATGCAGCTCAATATCAAAAAAATGAACAACCCAATCCAAAAATGGGCAGACCTACATAGACATTTCTCCAAAGAAGATATACAGATTGCCAACAAACACATGAAAGAATGCTCAACATCACTAATCATTAGAGAAATGCAAATCAAAACTACAATGAGGTATCACCTCACACTGGTGAGAATGGCCATCATCAAAAAATCTACAAACAATAAATGCTGGAGAGGGTATGGAGAAAAGGGAACCCTTTTGCACTGCTGGTGGAAATGTAAATTGATACATCCACTATGGAGAACAGTATGGAGGTTCCTTAAAAAACTAAAAATAGGACTACTGTATGACCCAGCAATCCCCCTACTGGGCATATGCCCTGAGAGAACCATAATTCAAAAAGAGTCATGTACCGCAATGTTCATTGCAGCTCTGTTTACAATAGCCAGGACATGGAAGCAACCTAAGTGTCCATCGACAGATGAATGGATAAAGAAGATGTGGCACATATATACGATGGAATATTACTCAGCCATAAAAAGAAACGAAACTGAGTTATTTGTAGTGAGGTGGATGGACCTAGAGTCTGTCATACAGAGTGAAGTAAGTCCGAAAGAGAAAAACAAATACCATATGCTAACATATATATATGGAATCTAAGAAAAAAAAATGGTCATGAAGAACCTAGGGGCAAGATGGGAATAAAGGTGCAGACCTACTAGAGAATGGACTTGAGGATATGGGGAGAGGGAAGGGTAAGCTGGGACAAAGTGAGAGAGTGGCATTGACATATATACACTACCAAATGTAAAATAGATAGCTAGTGGGAAGCAGCCGCATAGCACAGGGAGATCAGCTCGGTGCTTTGTGACCACCTAGAGGGGTGAGATAGGGAGGGTGGGTGGGAGGGAGGGGGACACAAGAGGGAAGAGATATGGGGATATATGTATATGTATAACTGATTCATTTTGTTATAAAGCAGAAACTAACACCATTGTAAAGCAATTATACTCCAATAAAGATGTTTAAAAAAATGTTACAGCTTTCTTTGCTCAGGAAAGCTAATGAAAAAGAAACATTAAAATGAAGGCTAATGACTGTAGAGAAAAGTTATGCAGCACACTTCACAGACAGTACATGAGACTGTAGCTTCATTTATCATGTAATGCATTTATTATGATCAGAACACAGCCTTTTCCCAGATGTCATTTTCAGCTGATGTGTCACAGCATGAAAGAGCCTGAAGATTACATCTACTTCCCATTCTTAGCTCATTACAAGGCAGGAAGAACAGAAGGCCAAGGGATCTTGTAATTTTGATTTATATATGAAGAGCAGGGGTGGTATTAAGTCCCTAGGCCAACACTTAAGCCTAAGACTACCTGGAAACTAAACAGGAGAAGGAAAAAAAAACAACAGGCTATATTATAAACACAGCCAGTATCAAATAAACTCTGGAAGATTTATCTGGCAATGCTGTTGAAATTCAGTTCAAGCCTGTATTTGTTTATCTGTTTGATTTTTACTGAGGCTGAGGCTAGAAGAAGCAGAAGGGCAAAATGCCCCATATGTAGGGTCTGTATTTGAGAACTACTGTGAGGCAGGTTAACTGATGAAGTTCATGTGTCAAGGAGAAAATTTGCTTTGAGCTGCTTCAGATCTTGGGAGGTGCCAGTCTTCCTGGGCCCTGATATTAAAGTCCTGTGAGTGTGCAACTAGGTCTAGTTGGCAGGATAGAGCAGCACATGACATTTTGGAGACTGGCCTAATCTGATGAACAATTAACTCACATTCCCCTGAAATTTGCCTTTACAACCATTGTCTATGCTCAAGTGAAGATGAAAAGTCAAACTGAAAATGTATTGGTTTAGAAATGAAATGACCTCTAACATGAATTAAAGCAATCCCTCTGTTCACTGTCACCTTTCTACAATTCTTGTGTCACCTGAAACCTTTTTTCCCTCTAAACCACCTGCCCTCACATTCACCCACTCTACTTCCTACCTGGCTTTCTATTTATTGACTCACGAGCATTAGTCACACATTTGGTGCTATTTCTGTTGCAGGGTTATCCAAGTTAATATGTAAATAACTGGCTTACCTGTAGTTCTTTTGAGTTAGATAAGTCAGAGACAAATGCAGAAGTAAAGAGGTGAGGGGACTCTAAAGGAGACAGCAGTTTTACTGCAACCTCATAACAGGAAGACTTTCATTTCACGGGAGATTGGGACCAGTGAAATTCTGTGAAAATGCCAAGTTTCATGGAATCAGATTTATGAAGGAGCTAAGATAAAAATGCTTCAAATTTTACTTTTAAAGTAGTGGAACACTGGGGAGAAAGATGTGTGCTGAGTAAGGAAGGGTTGTTCAAAGCTGTGTGTGAAAGAGTGGGTGGGAGGACTATCACAGCCTAAATATTCCAATGACAAGATCCATTGAGCCAACACATCAAGAGGCAACCCAGGAAGGAGATCAAATGAAAATGTCAAAGTATCAATGAAAAAAATCACTCATCATACCAAAAACCAGAAAGATCTCAAACTGAATGCAAAAAGATAATCATTAGATGCCAACACTAAGATGACAGAGACCTTAGAATTATCTGAAAAAGATTTAAAAGCAGCCAAAATAAAAATTCTTCAGCTAGCAATTACGAACGTGCTTGAAAAAAGTGGATAAAAAGAACGTCCCTGCAAAGAAACAGAAGAACCAAATGGAAATTTTAGAGCTGGAAATTACAGTAGCTAAAATAAATAAATAAATAAACACCTCAATGGATGAACTCAACATCAGAAGGGAGAGGCGAGAGTAAAGAATCAATGAATTTGAAGATAGACCAATAGAAAGTGCTCAATCTGAACAATGAAGTAAAAATAGACTGAAAAATAAATGAATAAAATTTATGGACCGGTGGGACTCTAACAGGTCCTAATATTTAATGATCTAAACATCTCTAATATTTGTGCCATTTAGGTCTCAGAAGGAGGAGAGAGAGAGGCAGGGTAGAAAAAGTACTGGAAGAAACAAGGGCTGAGACAAAATGACTGACTCAAGAAGCTGTGCAAGCCCCACGTAGGCCAAAAAAAGAGAAAGAGAGAGGACACAAATTACCAACATAAGGGATGAAACAAGAGATATTATTACAGACCCTACAGACATAAAAAGGATAATAAGGTGTGGCAGGTTGAATGGTGGCCTCAAAGATAACAGGTCCTCATACCTAGGACCTGTAAATATTACCTTATTTAGGAAAAAGGTCTTTGTGGAAGTGATTAAATTAATGATCTTGAGATGGAGAGATTATCTTGAATCATCTAGATGGGCACTAGATGCCATCACATGTATTTTTATAAGATGGAAGCAGAGGGAGATTGGATACATACAGAAGAGGAGTAGACATGTAATGACAGAGGCAGGGAGTGGAGTGGTATGACCCCAAGTCAGGGAATATCACCAGAAGTTGGAAGAAGGTAAAGAATGGATTGTTCCCTAGGGCTGCCAGAGAGAGCATGGTCCTGCTGACAGCTTGTTTTGGTCAAATAAAAGTTATATTGGACTAATTTTCTCCAGAAGTGTGAAAAAATAAACTTCTGTTGCTTTAAGCCACCAAGTTTATATTAATTTGTCTCAGCAGCCATAGAAAACTTAACACACATGGGCATACTATGCACAACTCGCACACATAAATGTGACAAATAAAATGAACCAATTCACAGAAAAGCACAAACTTCCTCACTTCAGCCAATATGAAGTAAATAATTTGAATAACCCTATAACTATTTAGGAAATTGAGTTCCTAATTCTAAAGTTCCACAATCAGGAATCTCTAGGGCCAGATGGTTTCACTGGAGAATTCTACCAAATACTTAAAAGATAATTAATGGGGCTTCCCTGGTGGCACAGTGGTTAAGAATCCACCTGCCAATGCAAGGGATGCGGGTTCGAGCCCTGGCCTGGGAAGATCCCACATGCCATGGAGCAACTAAGCCTGTGCGCCACAACTACCAAGCCTGAGCTCAAGAGCCCGCAAGCCACGACTACTGAGCCCACGTGCCACAACTACTGAAGCCTGCGCACCTAGAATCCTTGCTTCTCAACAAGAGAAGTCACAGCAATGGGAAGCCCATGCACCACAATGAAGAGTAGCGCCCACTCACCGCAACTAGAGAAAGCCCGTGAACAGCAACGACGACCCAACACAGCCAAAAATAAAAGCAAATAAATAAATAAATTTATTTTAAAAGGTAATTAACATCAATTTTACATAATCTCTTCCATAAAATATAAAAAGAGGGAACACTTCCCAATATATTTTATGAAGTTAATATTGCCCTGATACCAATACCAGATAAAGACAGTACAAAAGAAGAAGCCTAAAAATCAGTATCCCTCGTGAATATAAATTTAGACATCC
This sequence comes from Lipotes vexillifer, assembly GCF_000442215.2. Taxonomy (NCBI): domain Eukaryota; kingdom Metazoa; phylum Chordata; class Mammalia; order Artiodactyla; family Lipotidae; genus Lipotes; species Lipotes vexillifer. The sequence continues at coordinate 268,813 of NW_006784061.1, read as the reverse complement.
TTTGCAACATATTAACAAACAGAATTCAGTGATATGTAAAAATACTTATATACTGCAGCCAAGTGGGGTTTATTTGTGAATGCAAGCTGGCTCAACATGTAAAAAAATCAAACACCATATACAAAAGTTAATTTTAAAAAGATCATAGACTTCATATCCATCAAAGGACTAGTACTTGGAATATATAAAGAACAATCAAAAATTTCAACAGGAATAAAACAGACTATCCAATTAGAAAATGAGGAAAAGACATGAAGAGACATTTCATTGAAGAGGAGGTATAGATGAGCACATGAAAGATGTTCATCATCGTTAGTCTTAGGAAAATGAAAATTAAAACCACAATGAGATATCACTATCTACCTATTAGAATGGCTATAATAATTTTTAAAATAGTGATCATGTCAAATGCTGGTGAATACTGAGAAAATGGATCACGCAGGAATGCAAAATGGGACAGATATCCCAGGACAC
>NW_006784061.1:258350-268329 GCF_000442215.2 Lipotes vexillifer | reverse complement strand
ATTTGGAAGTTTTGTAAAAGACTAAAGTCAACATAAAGTCAACCTACCAGGGGGTGGGGGTGGGGGTGTGATGAATTGGGCGATTGGGATTGACATATATACACTGATGTGTATAAAATAGATGACTAATAAGAACCTGCTGTATAAAAAAATAAAAGAAAATTCAAGATTTAAAAAAAAAATACACCTACATATGGCCCAGCAATCACACTGCTCGGAATTTCTCCCAGAGAAATGAATACTCGTGTTTACACAAAAATGTATTCAGGGATGTTAGTAGAAACTTTTTTTTTTTTTTTTTTTTCCTTGCGTTATGCGGGCCTCTCACTGTTGTGGCCTCTCCCATTTGCGGAGCACAGGCTCCAGACGCGCAGGCTCAGCGGCCATGGCTCACGGGCCCAGCCGCTCCGCGGCATGTGGGATCCTCCCGAAACGGGGCACGAACCCGCGTCTCCTGCATCGGCAGGCGGACTCTCAAGCACTGCGCCACCAGGGAAGCCCTAGTAGAAACTTTATTTGTAATAGCTAAAAACTGGAAATATCCCAAGTGTCTTTCAATGGGTGGTTAAACAAAGTGTGGTGCATTCATTCCAAGGAAAATTCTCAGTAATTAAAAACAATGAACTAGCAATATACACAACAACCTGTGTGAATCTCCAAGGAACTATGCTGAGTGAAAAAGGCCAATCCCCCAAATTTACATATGTATGAATCAATTTATAAAACGTTTTTGAGAGAATTATAAAACTGAAAACAGATTAGTGGTTTCCAGAGTTAATGAGGGATTTAGGGCAGGAGGAACGTGGGCATGGCTATAAAAGGTCAACGTAGGGCTTCCCTGGTGGCTCAGTGGTTGAGAGTCCGCCTGCCGATGCAGGAGACGCGGGTTCGTGCCCCGGTCTGGGAGGATCCCACATGCCGCGGAGCGGCTGGGCCCGTGAGCCATGGCCGCTGAGCCTGCGCATCTGGAGCCTGTGCTCCACAACGGGAGAGGCCACAGCAGTGAGAGGCCCACGTACTGCAAAAAAAAAAAAAAAAAAAAAAGTCAACGTAGGGAATACTTGCAGTGAGGGAGATGTTCTATATCTAGAATATGTAAATGTCATTATCCTGGTTGTGATATTGTACTATAGTTTTTCAAGATATTACCATTAAAGGAAACTGGGTAAAGGGTACGGAAGATTAGTCTGTATTATTTCTTATAATTGCATGGGAGTCTACAATCATTTCAAAATAAAAATGTTTAATTAAAAAAATCCATGAGAAAAAAAGAACTTTTTATATAAAGCAATTTACACTTAGCAGATATTAGAAAAATGCATAAAATTAAGAGTAAATTTAAAATAAAAATTCTATACTGTTATACTTAGATGTATAACTTTCCAGACATTTTTCTATACAAACATAAATATGAATATATGTATTATCTGTGAAATGGGATCATACTATGTATACTCTTCTATAAACTTCTTTTTCTAATTAAATATATGTGGTAAATATATATTTCATGCCTCTAAATATTTATTTTTATGATTGCATAATTTCATAAGATGGATATACCCTCAATAATCTAACAAATGCCCCTGTGTTAGACATTTGGGTTTTTTCTAATTTTTATATATAATCTTATAGTAAACATCCTTTTTCATAAATGACTGCTCAGTATTTGCTGTGTCAATGTATATAAATACTTTTAAGGTGTTTAAGAAATTTTGCTCACTTTTGTGTCTCCGGTGCCTCAGGTCAGGCTTGGTATTCAATAATTATATGTTTAACGAATTAATGAGTAAGATATTGCCAAATTGTTCTCCAAAATGGTCATATTAATTTAAAATTCTTATTCTCCTAAATTTGGGCATTATCATTTGAAAAATTCTAGCTTATTTAGGGTAAACATCTCATTATTAAAATCAATATTTTCTTTTTACTAATTAGTTGGATTACGTTTTCAAATGTTGAGTGTCCATTTATGTTTTCTATTTTATGAGTGTACGGTTTGTGAATTTTGCTACTACTTCCATTGGATAATTTGTGTCTTATATTCAAGAGCTCTTTTTATTTTTAAACATCTTTATTGCTGTGTAATTGCTTTACATTGTTCTGTTAGTTGCTGCTATATAAGAAAGTGAGTCAGCTATACATATACATATAGCTCTATATCCCCTCCCTCGTGCATCTCCCTCCCACCCTCACTATCCCACCCCTCTAGGTGGTCACAACACACCCAGCTGATCTCCCTGTGCTATGCAGCTGCTTCCCACTAGCTCTCTGTTTTACATTTGGTAGTGTATTTATGTCAATGCCACTCTCTCACTTCCTTCCAGCTTACCCTTCCCCCTCCCTGTGTCCTCAAGTTCATTCTCTATGTCTGTGTCTTTACTCCTGTCCTGCCCATAGGTTATTCAGAACCACTTTTTTTTTCTTTTTTTTTTTTAAGATACCATATATATGTGTTAGCATATGGTATTTGTTTTTCTCTTTCTGACTGACTTCACTCTGTATGACAGACTCTAGGTCCATCCACCTCACTACAAATAACTCAATTTCGTTTCTTTTTATGGCTGAGTAATATTCCATTGTATATATGTGCCACATCTTCTTTATCCATTCATCTGTCGATGGATACTTAGGTTGCTTCCCTGTCCTGTCTGCTGTAAGTAGTGCTGCAATGAACATTGTGGTACATGACTCTTTTTGAATTACGGTTTTTTCAGGGTATATGCCCAGCAGTGGGATTGCTGGGTCATGTAATAGTTCTATTTTTAGTTTTTTAAGAAACCTTCATGCTGTTCTCCATAGTGGCTGTATCAATTTACATTTCTACCAACAGTGTAAGAGGGTTCCCTTTTCTCCATACCCTCTCCAGCATTTATTGTTTGTAGATTTTTTGATGATGGCCATTCTCACCAGTGTGAGGTGATACCTCATTGTAGTTTTGATTTGCATTTCTCTAATGATTAGTGATGTTGAGCATCCTTTCATTTGTTGGCATTCTGTATATCTTCTTTGGAGAAATGTCTGTTTAGGTCTTCTGTGCATTTTTGGATTGGGTTGTTTGTTTTTTTGATATTGAGATGCATAAGCTGCTTGTATATTTTGGAGATTAGTCCATTGTCAGTTGCTTCATTTGCAAATATTTTATCCAATTCTGAGGGTTGTCTTTTTGTCTTGTTTATGGTTACCTTTGCTGTGCAAAAGCTTTTAAATTTCATTAGGTCCCATTTATTTATTTTTGTTTTAATTTCCATTTCTCTAGGATGTGGGTCAAAAAGGATCTTGCTGTGATTTATGTAAAAGAGTGTTCTTCCTATGATTTGCCCTAAGAGTTTTATAGTGTCTGGCCTTACATTTAGGTCTTTAATCCATTTTGAGTTTATTTTTGTGTATGGTGTTAGGAACTGTTCTAATTTCATTCTTTTACATGTAGCTGTCCAGTTTTCCCAGCACCACTGTTGAAGAGGCTGTCTTTTCTCCACTGTATGTTCTTGCCTCCTTTATCAAATATAAGGTGACCATATGTGCGTGGGTTTATCTCTGGACTTTCTATCCTATTCCATTGATCTATATTTCTGTTTTTGTGCTAGTATGATACTGTCTTGATTACTGTAGCTTGTAGTTTAGTCTGAAGTCAGGGAGCCTGATTCCTCCAGCTCTGTTTTTCTTTCTCAAGATTGCTTTGGCTATTCAGGGTCTTTTGTGTTTCCATACAAATTGTGAAATTTTTTGCTCTAGTTCTGTGAATATGCCATTGGTAGTTTTATAGGGATTGCATTGATACTGTAGATTGCTTTGGGTAGTATAGTCATTTTCACAATGTTGAATCTCCTAATCCAAGAACCTGGTATATCTCTCCCTCTACTTGTATCATCTTTAATTTCTTTCATCAGTGTCTTATAGTGTTCTGAATACAGGTAGGTTTATTCCAAGGTATTTTGTTCTTTTTCTTGCAATGGTAAATGGGAGTGCTTCCTTAATTTCTCTTTCAGATTTTTCATCATTAGTGTATAGGAATGCAAGAGATTTCTGTGCATCAATTTTTTATCCTGCTCTTTTACCAGATTCATTTATTAGCTCTTGTAGTTTTCTGGTAGCATCTTTAGGATTCTCTATGTATAGTATCATGTCATCTGTAAACAGTGACAGCTTTACTTCTTCTTTTCAAATTTGGATTCTTTTTATTTCTTTTTCTTCTCTGATTGCTGTGGCAAAAACTTTCAAAACTATGTTGAATAATAGTGGTGAGAGTGGGCAACCTTGTCTTGTTCCTGATCTTAGTGGAATGATTTCAGTTTTTCACCATTGAGAACGATGTTGGCTGTGGGTTTGTCATATATGGCCTTTATTATGTTGGCTGCTGTCAAGAGAGTTTTTATAATAAATGGGCGTTGAACTTTGTCAAAAGCTTTTTCTGCATCTATTGACATTATCATATAGTTTTTATCCTTCAGTTTGTAAATATGGTGTATCACATTGATTGATTTGCGTATATTGAAGAATCCTTGCATTCTTGGGATAAATCCCAATTGATCATGTTATCTGATCATTTTAATGTGCTGTTGGATTCTGTTTGCAAGTATTTTGTTGAGGATTTTTTCATTTATGTTTATCAGTGATATTAACCTGTAGTTTTCTTTTTTTGTGACATCTTTGTCTGGTTTTGGTATCAGGGTCATGGTTGCCTTGTAGAATGAGTTTTTGACTGTTCCTCCCTCTGCTATATTTTGGAAGAGTTTGAGAAGGATAGGTGTTAGCTCTTCTCTAAATGTTTGATAGAATTCGCCTGTGAAGCCATCTGGTCCTGGGCTTTTGTTTGTTGGAAGATTTTTAATCACAGGTTCAATTTCAGTGCTTGTGATTGGTCTGTTTATATTTTCTATTTCTTCCTGGTTCAGTCTTGGAAGGTTGTGCTTTCCTAAGATTTGTCCATTTCTTCCAGGTTGTCCATTTTATTGGCATATAGTTGCTTGTAGTAATCTGTCATGATCCTTTGTATTTCTGCAGTGTCAGTTGTTACTTCTTTTCCATTTCTAATCTGTTGATTTTGAGTCTTCTCCCTTTTTTTCTTGATGAGTCTGGCCAATGGTTTATCAATTTTGTTTATCTTCTCAAGGAACCAGCTTCTAGGTTTATTGATCTTGGCTGTTGTTTCCGTCATTTCTTTTTCATTTATTTCTGATCTGATCTTTATGATTCCTTTCCTTCTGCTAACTTTGGGGCTGTTTTTGTTCTTCTTCCTCTGATTGCTTTAGGGGTAAGGTTATGTTGTTTATTTGAGATTTTTCTTGTTTCTTGAGGTAGGATTGTATTGCTATAAACTTCCTTCTTAGAACTGCTTTTGCTGCACCCCATAGGTTTTGGGTTGTCGTGGTTTCATTGTCATTTGTTTCTAGGTATTTTTTGAACTCCTTTTTGATTTCTTCAGTGACCTCTTGGTTGTTTAGTAGCATATTGTTTAGCCTCCATGTGTTTTTGTTTTTTACAGTTTTTAATTGATATGTAGTCTCATAGAGTTGTGGTCAGAAAAGATACTTGATATGATTTCAATTTTCTTAAGTTTACCAAGGCTTGATTTGTGTCCCAAGATATGATCTATCCTGGAGAATGTTCCAGGAGCCCTTGAGAAGAAAGTGTATTCTGTTGCTTTTGGATGGAATGTCGTATAAATATCAATTTAGTCCATCTCTTTTAATGTGTCATTTAAAGCTTGTGTTTCCTCATTTATTTTCATTTTGGATGATCTGTGCATTGGGGAAAGTGGGGTGTTAAAGTCCCCTACTATTATTGTGTTTCTGTCGATTTCCCCTTTGATGTCTGTTAGCATTTGCCTTATGTATTGAGGTGCTCGTATGTTGCGTGCATAAATATTTACAATTATTATATCTTCTTCTTAGATTGATCCCTTGATCATGATGTAGTGTGCTTGTCTCTTGTAATAGTCTTTATTTTAAAGTTTATTTTGTCTGATATGAGAATTGCTACTCCAGCTTTCTTTTGATTTCCAATTGCATGGAATATCTTTTTCCATCCCCTCAGTTTCAGTCTGTATGTGTCCCTAGGTCTGAAGTGGGTCTCTTGTAGACAGCATATATACGGGCCTTATTTTTGTATCCATTCAGCCAGTGTATATCTTTTGGTTGGAACATTTAATCCATTTGCATTTAAGGTAGTTGTCAATATGTATGTTTTTGTTACCATTTTCTTAATTGTTTTAGGTTTGTTTTTGTAGGTCTTCTCCTTCTCTTGTGTTTCCTGCCTAGAGAAGTTCCTTTCGCATTTGTTGTAAAGCTGGCTTAGTGGTGCTGAATTCTCTTAACTTTTGCTTGTCTGTAAAGTTTTTAATGTCTCCTTCGAATCTGAATGAGATCCTTGCTGGGTAGAGTGATCTTGGTTGTAGGTTTTCCCCTTTCATCACTTTACATATGTCCTGCTACTCCCTTCTGGCTTACGGAGATTCTGCTGAAAGATCAGCTGTTAACCTTATGGGGATTCCCTTATATGTTATTTGTTGCTTTTCCCTTGATGCTTTTAATATTTTTTCTTTGTATTTAATTTTTGATAGTTTGATTAAAATGTATCTTGACATGATTCTCCTTGGATTTATCCAGTATGGGACTCTCTTCACTTCCGGGACTTGATTGACTATTTCCTTTCCCATGTTAGGGACGTTTTCAACTATAATCTCTTCAAATATTTTCTCAGATGCTTTCTTTTTCTCTTCCTCTTCTGGGACCCCTAGAATTCAAATTTTGGTGCATTTAATGTTGTCCCAGAAGTCTCCGAGACTGTCCTCTATTCTTTTCATTCTTTTTTCTTTATTCTGCTCTGCAGTAGTTATTTCCACTATTTTATCTTCCGGGTCACTTATCTGTTCTTCTACCTCAGTTATTCTGCTATTGATTCCTTCTAGAGAATTTTTAGTTTCATTTATTGTGTTGTTCATCAGTGTTTGTTTGCTCTTTACTTCTGCTAGGTTCTTGTTAAACTCTTCTTGTATTTTCTCCATTCTGTTTACAAGATTTTGGATCATCTTTACTATCATTAGTCTGAATTCTTTTTCAGGTAGACTGCCTATTTCCTCTTCATTTGTTTGGTGTCATGTATTTTTACCTTGCTCCTTCATCTGCTGCATTTTTTTCTGTCTTCTCATTTTGCTTAACTTACTGTGTTTGGAGTCTTCTTTTCATAGGCTGCATGTCCGTAGTTCCCGTTGTTTTTGGTGTCTGCCCCCAGAGGGTAAGGTTGTTTCAGTGGCTTGTGTTGGCTTCTTGGTAGAGGGGACTGGTGCCTATGTTCTGGTTGGTGGGGCTGGATCTTGTCTTTCTGGTGAGCAGGTCCACGTCTGGAGGTGTGTTTTGGGGTGTCTGTGAACTTAGTATGATTTTAGGCAGCCTCTCTCCTAATGGGTGGGGTTGTTTTCCTGTCTTGCTATTTGTTTCTCATGGGGTGTCAAGCACTGGAGCTTTCTGGCCATTGGGTGGAGCTGGGTCTTAGCCTTTGGGAGAGGTCTTGCTGATTGATATTACGTGAAGCCTGGTGGTCTCTAGTGGTCCAATGTCCTGTTCTCGGCTCTCCCACCACAGAAGCTCAGGCCTGACACCAGGCCAGAGCACCAAGACCCTGTCAGCTACAGGGACCTACAATAGGAGACTCCACTGAAGACGCTAAATCTGCAGGAGCTAGAGGTGCAGAGGCATTTTTTTCAGAGGGTTTGCAGCTTGCTGGAATGGCAGAAAGGGAGAAAAAGAGAAGATCCTCTAGGGCAAGGGAGGAGCAGTAAGTCAAGAGCTCTTTATGTAATTATACCATTATACCTTTTAAATCAATATTATATATATTCCCCAGTTTATATTTTGCCTTTTAGTGTTTTCTACTCACATGCATTTTATATGTTGAGCAATACTTACCTTATGTAGCATACTTAAGAAATAATACTTGTTAGCATTCCCTTACCTTGCTTTGACTGCTTATTTGTGTATATTCCTTAAATCCAAGGACTTTTTGAAGCATCTTCCACAGTGATCAGTATTTTTCTCTTTGAATGCACCTAGATAGAGTATTAAACACAAAACTTTCTTTTTAAGTTGTAATATTTACTGTATTTTTAAATTAGGGTTTAGGATTATAGATAATATCTTCCTTAATGTCCTATAGATAATGGCCCTTAAATGTAACTAGTAGCAGAAAAATCAGGGTGTCCACTGGGATTTTATTTAATCTCAGGGGGACTGTCATCAAATTTAATTGCCGATTGAAATCTGAATCTTTATAAAAAGGGATACAGATTGCCTTCAGAAGTATATTCACAGCATTCAAGGCACAGGCAAACATGTAAGTTTTTGTATTCTCTTTAATTTTGTTTAATGAAACTTCTGTGCCATATAATCACAGAAGATATTAATTGAAAAGTAATAATCTCATTTAAAGCGGAAAGCATGGCCTCAAACTCTTCTCTTAACCATAATCCAGTGCTTTGCAAAGTATTGTCCACAGACCACCTCCATCAGAAGCTCCTGATATACCTATATTTTGGAGACCACCCAAGGCTTCTGAGATTCTGAGGGTAGAGACTAGGATTCTTCATTTGTAAGAAACTCCCTCAAGTAATTCTTATGCAAACTAAAAGTTGGAGAAGTGTTGCCACAAATCAGTGCTACCAAATGGCAGTCTATTGGCCATCTAAGTAAAACTTTGTTCTTTGTTTAGGGCCTTTTATTCTTGACTAGATAATAATTAGCTTATTCTTAGGTCCCCATCAATATCTGGGAGGTGAGCATAAAATGGAGTTTAAAAGTGGCCATTTCTTTCATAAACATTCTCTCATCTTCAATTTCACGGGCACTAAGAACATCAGACTGGCAGAATGAGGGCAAGAAGGCTGAGATGGGATGAGAAGCTGTGTCGTTACTGGTTCCCAAGAGAGACTGGCACATCCACATGTGCTGTTGAATTTGCTGTACGCCTAGAGTAGTGGGAGCAAGCTGGCAAATCTGGGAGTGGAGGAGCTAGTGGGAGGAGGGGAGAGGGTGAGGAGTGGTGTGCAGTGCTTAACCATGGGAAGAAGCTAATAATTGTGAACCGTGATCAAGGAGGAACTCTGCAATTTCAGGCCATTTATCAGTGGATTTTTGAAAAATGAGTGAAGGCTTATCAGGAAAACAGTGTGTGTGTGTGTGTGTGTGTGTGTGTGTGTGTGTGTGTGTGTGTGTGTGTGTGTGTGTGTGTAGGAAGTACAGAGATGGCAGGAATATTAGGCAGAACCAGGTAATATCTGAATAATTCTAGCTAGTAATTCTACCTTGCCTCCACTTGCCCTCGCCAGCTGAGATGGACACAGCTAGCCAAATTAGCTGTGATGGAGGAGGTGGACCTGTTACCAGAAACACTGCTCATAGACTACTATATTCAATATAGAGTATTCCAAAGCAATCTGAACTGTCTCAGTTTTATTTTTATTTTATATTTTAAAATTGTACTGAAGTATAGTTGATTTACAATGTTGTGTTAATGTCTGCTGAGTGATTTAGTTATACATATATATATAATTATTATTCATATTCTTTTCCATTATGGTTTATCAAAGGATATTGGATATAGTGTGTTATACAGCAGGACCTTGTTTATTCATCCTATATATAATACTTTGCATCTGCTAATCCCAAACTCCCAATCCTTCCCTCCCCTACCCCCTCTCCCCCTTGGCAACCACAAGTCTATTCTCTATGTCTGTGAGTCTGTTTCTGTTTCATAGATAAGGTCATTTGTATTATATTTTAGATTCCACATATAAGTTATATCATATGGTATTTGTCTTTTTCTGACTTACTTCGCTTAGTATGATAATCTCTAGGTCCATCCATGTTGCTGCAAATGGCATTATTTCATTCTTTTTTATGGCTGAGTAATACTGCATTGTGTGTGTGTGTGTGTGTGTGCGTGTGTGTGTGTATATGTGTGTGTGTGTGTGTGTGTGTGTGTGTGT
>NW_006784061.1:230739-256112 GCF_000442215.2 Lipotes vexillifer | reverse complement strand
TGTGTGTGTGTGTGTGTGTGTGTGTGTGTGTGTGTGTGTGTGTGTGTGTGTGTGTGTGTGTGTAGGAAGTACAGAGATGGCAGGAATATTAGGCAGAACCAGGTAATATCTGAATAATTCTAGCTAGTAATTCTACCTTGCCTCCACTTGCCCTCGCCAGCTGAGATGGACACAGCTAGCCAAATTAGCTGTGATGGAGGAGGTGGACCTGTTACCAGAAACACTGCTCATAGACTACTATATTCAATATAGAGTATTCCAAAGCAATCTGAACTGTCTCAGTTTTATTTTTATTTTATATTTTAAAATTGTACTGAAGTATAGTTGATTTACAATGTTGTGTTAATGTCTGCTGAGTGATTTAGTTATACATATATATATAATTATTATTCATATTCTTTTCCATTATGGTTTATCAAAGGATATTGGATATAGTGTGTTATACAGCAGGACCTTGTTTATTCATCCTATATATAATACTTTGCATCTGCTAATCCCAAACTCCCAATCCTTCCCTCCCCTACCCCCTCTCCCCCTTGGCAACCACAAGTCTATTCTCTATGTCTGTGAGTCTGTTTCTGTTTCATAGATAAGGTCATTTGTATTATATTTTAGATTCCACATATAAGTTATATCATATGGTATTTGTCTTTTTCTGACTTACTTCGCTTAGTATGATAATCTCTAGGTCCATCCATGTTGCTGCAAATGGCATTATTTCATTCTTTTTTATGGCTGAGTAATACTGCATTGTGTGTGTGTGTGTGTGTGTGCGTGTGTGTGTGTATATGTGTGTGTGTGTGTGTGTGTGTGTGTGTGTGTATACCACATCTTCTTTAATCCATTCATCTGTCAGTGGACACTTAGGTTGTTTCCATGTCTTGGCTATTGTAAATAGTGCTGTTATGAACATAGGGGTGCATGTATCTTTTCAAATTATAGTTTTTTTCTGGATGTATGCCCAGGAGTGGGATTGCTGGATCATATGGCAACTCTATTTTTATTTTTTTGAGGAACCTCCATACTGTTCTCCATAGTGGCTGCACCAATTTACATTCCCACCAACAGTGTAGGAGGGTTCCCTTTTTTCCATACCCTCTTCAGCATTTGTTATTTGTAGACTTTTTAATGATGGCTGTTCTGACTGGTGTAAGGTGTGGTACCTCACTGTAGTTTTGATTTGCATTTCTCTAATAACTAGCGATGTTAAGCATCTTTTCATGAGCCTATTGGTCATCTGTTTTTCTTCTTTGGAGAAATGTCTATTTAGGTCTTCTGCCCATTTTTCAATTGGGTTGTTTGTCTTTTTGTTTTTGAGTTGTATGAGCTCTTTGTATATTTTGGAAAATAAGCCCTTGTCATTTGCATCATTTGCAAATATGTTCTCCCATTCTGTAGGTTTCTTTTATTTTTGTTTATGGTTTTCTTTGCTGTGCAATAGCTTATAAGTTTGATTAGGTCCCATTTGTTTATTTTTGCTTTTATTTCTTTTGCCTTGAGAGACTGATGTAGGAAAACATTGGTATGATTTATGTCAGAGAATGTTTCGCCTATGTTCTCTTCTGTGTTCTCTTCTGGTGTGATATCTTATATTTAAGCCATTTTGAGTTCATTTTTATGTATGGTGTGAGGGTGTGTTCTAACTTCATTGATTTGCATGCAGCTGTCCAACTTTCCCAATACCACTTGCTGAAGATACTGTCTTTTCCCCATTGGATATCCTTGCCTCCTTTGTCGAAGATTAATTGACCATAGGTGTGTGGGTTTATTTCTGGTCTTTCTCTTCTGTTCCATCGATTGTCTCAGTCTTAAAGTCTAAATACCCCCTGGGGAGAAATGATCCTCAGTCCTCTCCTTTGCAAGAGTGTGAGGCTGAGGATGGGGTGAGGTAGAGGTGGACAGGCAATATTAGCAAATTTTAAGGGGAAACTCAAAGTCCCATCACTTCAGCCTCATTTTTAAAATTGAGATACAGTTGACATATAATATTGTGATAGTTTTAAGTGTACAACGTAATGATTTGATCTATAAATACACTGTGAAATTATTACCTCAATAAATTTAGCTAACATCCATTACCACACACAGTTACAGACATTTTTTTCTTGTGATGAGAACTTTTACGATCTACTCTCTTAGCAACTTTCAAATACACAACAGAGTATTGCTAACTATAGTCACCATGCTGTACATTATATCCCCTGGGCTTATTTATCTTATAGCTAGAAGTTTGTACCTTTTGACCACCTTCACCCATTTTGCCCTTCATTCTTCATTTTATTTCAGCCTTTATTCATTCTTCATTCTTAAGAAGAGAGTTCTGACCTGTTCTCAGGAACAGAGTAAAGTTCCAGAGACCATGGAGGGGCTTTGGTAGAAGATGTCTGGGGGACTGGACTGAGAGACCCCACTATTCCTCTTTTAATTTTTGGATCTACTCATTCTGCAAATGTCTTTCTATTTATTCTTGTTGCCCTAAAAATGGGCCTCTGGATGCCTCCTTCTCAAGAGGAACCCACAACCCAACATCAAGAAGTAAGCAGGGTGGGTTTCCAGGGAAGGGAGCATTAAGCAAGCTGTTTAGGAAGCTTCTTGACCATGAGATGAACTAGAAGGGCCATGAAGGTGATATGGTTCTAGAACCATGGTGGGAGAACAGACTGGCACCTGGAAGCAGAGCACCAGTCAGTGGCTATAGAGGGCAATGTCCAGTGTGTATTCTGCTTAGTAAGGGTATATTACCTCATGGTGGCCACTTGAGGATTAAGGGATTAGGGTTCTAGACACCCCATTTACACCTTGAGACACAACTAATGGGGTGGGTCTATGAGGGTGTTGGGCAACCTGTATGGAGCATACTAAATAAATCCTATAGTTATATTACCTATATGTTCCTATAGTCTTCATATAAACTGAGTCAGATGCCTCAAAGCAGTAGTGATAACAAATTAGAGGCTAATACAGAAGGGGGAATTTATTTCAGCAAAGCACCATCATAGGAGAAAGTATATCCATGTAAATATGTTCAGATTTCCTCAGACACTGTAAATAGAGAGAAACTGATGGGATGGTCCTAGAGACTTCCATCAATTGGCAGTACCTTCTTCTGAAGGTACTATGCTTCAGGCACGTTTCCTGATGTCTCAATATCAACTTTGCATATTGTTTAAGACTATGCCCTAGATAACTGGGTACTCCCATTACTCTCTCTCACGTCCAGTTGATCTTTGTGTTTGCTTCGTGGGTGGACAACAATGTGGAGATGACACATATTTGTTAGCTGAATGTTGGAAGGACCTACCTTTCTTCTACAGTGGGTAGATGAGTGTTTATATAGGAGAATATCCTCCTCTTAAGGATTTTCTCTGTTTCTATCTCTGTCTCTCTATCTCTCTCTCTCTCTCTCTCTCTCTCTCTCTCTCTCTCTCTCTCTCTCTCTCTCTCCCCCTCCCTCTCTCCCTGTGTGTGTGTGTGTGTGTGTGTATGCCTCCAACAGGTATAATGCCACTCTCCATGAATTTCTATCAGTAAGTTAAGATTTGAATGATTATTATATAGGTTATATTATATAAAATATATTATATAGATTATTACATAGCTGTATTGTGAAACAGATGACTATTATGTAGATTAGAAGATTAGGAGCCAGGGGCCTCACAAAGTTAAGCTGTTTTTATTAAGTTGCACAACTCAGTAAGGTGGAAACATGGAGCAGATCCCAGACCTTCTGGCTCCAAGGGATTGTGTCTAACAGACATGACTATTCTATTTGTACAGTGTCTGGCACATTGTAGGTGCTAAAAATATATTTTTGAGTAAATGAATAAATGTCTCAAAGTGTTTGGGTCATGACCTGATGACCTCATTCTTTTTTCTTTGTTTTGATCTGCTGTGTCAGCCTAGGTGGGTACTCAGTTTTTCTCATGACAAAATCTCTCAGTCACCTTTTGCCCCCTGGGGACTTTCTGTAGTTTCTCCATCAGGCTCTTTACTAGCCTTGCCAGGGAGTAAATGTTTTTATTGGAACAGCATGAAATGTGACATTACTCATAGATTCTGGCAGAAAATTAGTGATAGTGAAAACTAGCTCAGCACCGCTGGGCACGATTGCACCTCCTCCCTGGAAGCAGTAAGCTGAGGGACTGCAGGGAGTCATAATGGTCTAACGATGGCTAATGGTGAGGAAATGATGGACCTGAGGCGCATAAGTCAATCTGAACACCGGGATGGCTAATGAAATACTCAGGAGATGCTTGAGCTCATCTGAGCATTGTTCATGGGTGTTTGTCTCTTACTGGACCATACTTTTTTGTTACATAAGGAAAAAGTATAACAATTTGTAGTATATGGAAAGTATCTGAAGGCTGAGATATTTGCAGATTAGTAAATAAATGGGGAAATATAAGCCCACCTTCACATTCCAGAGCTCCAAGTCCATGATTCTTTCATTGCCTAGGGTTTATTCCCTATTTTAAGTATATGTCAAAATAAAGGATGGCTCCAGTTTTCAGCCTTGGTCTATTTTTTGTTTATATGCAATGATCAGTGAGGCAGAAGGTTTAAGGTAGCAAGAGACAAGAGTTTAATCAAAGGCTTATATGATTGCCTTTTCGTTCTTCAGTCCAACCAGTGGTACTAACCCTTCTGATATCACAACATTGGTTTCAGTCCTCCCAATACTTGCAGGGTCCTTTTGTTTCAAATATTCACCTTTTAGGAAGAATCAAAATAGAAAGCTTGACTATAACCACAGAGAGCTTCAAAGATGGGATTTGTCGAATCCTTTTAATAGTTTCCTCTGGAGCAGAAATGATTGGCAGCAGTGACATAAAGTCAAAACTCCATGACTCACTTGAGGCAGATTCAGGAGCAGCCCCTTCTTTGTGTTCTTTGATAGAAATATTCAACAAGGTGTTGGCAGAGCTTGTAAGCAGACATTCCTAATGTGAACTTTGCAGGCATGACATGTTATGTTTGTAGAAATAATATAAAACATCTTCTGGAAAAAAGAAGCATACATATCTTGAGATGCTTTACTTGAAAATAATAGTTAACAGTTACAACTTTTTAGTTCTATTTTTTTTCCAAAATACAATTTTTCCTTTTTTTTTGGAACTGTATGGTGTGAATCAGAAAGCTTTGGACTGATGGGACATTTATTTGCCCAAGGGGATCCTGGAAGATGCCCACATGTGAAATTATGACAACTGCCTTTTTTAGGACTGAAGATGATGCTGAGATGTGCATGAGAGACTCCACTAAATCTTCCTTGTGATCTCTGCATTGATACAAGTCCTTTGTGCAGTGTGGCTCTCTGTGTTCTTAGAGGAAGGTGCCAAGTGGATGAGCTATCCAGAGGTTGGAATGGGAAGTGAGAACTTTCTGGAACAGTTATATGATTCTTCCAGTTGCTACAGTTTTTCAGACAGAGACATTTGATATCATTTCTCTGTCTTCAACATACTCCAAACATTCTCTGTGATAATTTACTTCATGGGAGTGTGGAAATGAGTTGTGGCCATGGATGTTGACTAGAGAGTGAACAGGGTCATGATCCAGAGAAAAGGGCCATGATTACCATAGAAACAAAGCAAAGAAGAAAAGCAAAGTCATACCAGAAAGGAAAATAAGGCAGCTGTTTTGGCAAAACCCCATTCTCACAGCAGCAGTAACTAGGGGGACTGTCCCTGATGCTTCTAGCAAAGATTGCTCCAGAGATGGCCTCTACCAGCCCTAACTTCTGTGCTTCAACTCAGAATCATTCTGTTACATCAACTGGTTTTATCTTGACTCTTTTTCATGCCCAACCATTTAACCTCAACCCTATCAAGAATATCATACCAGTCTGAGTGACTATGCATCTTTCTTTAAATTAGGTGAAGCAATGGCTCACCCTAGTCCCAGCTTTTCTTTATTTTCTGTCTTATTACTTACAAATCCACCCCATTATTACTAGAGATAAAAGTAGCCGAGATTTTTCACTTCTGGACCTCTAACGTTTGGCTCTACATTGCCCCAGGAAGAGAGCCTCTGATCACGCTATTCTGAAAACACTGTTTTTGCCCAGATTTGGGCAGAGGACTTCCAAGGGCAAATGACTTCCAGGTTGGTTAGGGCTGAAATGAGTGCCTCCCATCTCCTCCTCCAGTCAGTGTCTACCTGGAAAGTTCAACAGATATTTGGCCTTCTTGCATGTCATTCACTCATTGAGGGGTCAGAGTTAGAAAAAATGTTGTGATTTGCACCATCACACAAATGAGGGTGCTGATTAATTAAGATATTTGAGTAAAATTTATATGTGGGAGGACAGGCCTACTATTCTGAGAATGAAAATGGAGTGTGGATCTCAAAAGATGCTTGCTGGATCTAATGATGTGTACATTTCCCCTCACAGAGGGATGGGGTTTTACTAGAAGGTACTATTACCCAAAGGCCTTCTCTGAAACTTGGATGCAATCCAAGAGTGAGAACTGAATAAGCAAATGAAAGAAAAAAAAAGTCTTACCTTAGGTAAACAAGGGTTTCCGGTTATTTATCCATTATTCAAATGCAGATAGAAGGTGTCAAGAATAATAAACTTGCCCTCTTCTTCCAAGTGATAAATTCCTTCTTTATGTTATTTACTTACAAAGAAATAACTACCTAATATTTCTATCAAAGTCAAATTGTCATGTTCTAACAAATGCCAGGATCATAAGCCAAATATAGTCAGAATCTTTTATCCTGCCCTAACGTTCCACTCCTGGGTGACCTGGGACATGCTCTGAGAAATGTCTGGCAAAACTAGTGAATCTCTGGAGGTCATAAATAAAGACATTGCTGCTTGCTGAGACATGTAGCTCCTTCCTGGAGTAGCTGGGAATTGGTGATAACAAACCACAATAACCCTGGGCTTAGAAATGGATTTGAATTTTTTTTTATAATTATACATTTTGCAATTTTGGCAGTTTTGAAGGTAAAAATGTGTCAGAGGGTAATATGTCTCAAGGACAGTCAGTGTTAAATCAATATTAATTAAATAGGCGTATTCTTATTTAACAAAGCATTGAAGTGTGGAGGAAGGGATCTGCTGTAACCATTTTCTTTGGCCATCTGTCAGGTAAGGTAAGACCTCCAAATCCCATGCATCAGCATTTTTAAAATATAGCCGATTTTCAGCTTAGGTTGCTTACCTAATGATGTGTTTGCTCTCTCAGTTATGATTTACCAGAGGTAAAGCTGTATTATTAAGCAGAAAGGAGGCGCACATATAAAGGCAGTAGAAGTTTTGAAGCAAGAAAAAAAGTGAGGTTAGTTCTTTTAATCAAATCAGAAACCCCAAAGGGTGTGACAGTACATAGAATTGACATAACAAGTACTATCTTACCATGAAACATATAGGAGAAATCATTTGTGAGCCAGGTGTATTATGGAAATATGGCTGAATAGTCTTTGTCTATCCATTTCATATCTATTAAGGACCATGGTCATTACTCCATACTCACCATCATATAAAGCACATAAAGGAAAAAGAAAGTTCCATGAAAAGTAAAAAAACCCATCCTGTCAATTGATTATATTTGTTCAGAAGTATAGATATCCTAATGGAATGGTCAGCAAGACCTGAACGTCACTTCTGATGAAGATGTTACTAAAAGCTGGGAAGAACAGTGAGAACAGATCCCAAGAGCCGTAAGAACAAAGCTCATTGTAAGCGTTGTTTGTCCTTTTGCCAACCATGGGACTTTAAGAACATCATTCTGAGCTTTTTACAGATAAAAGCGTATCAAATTTTATTAGAACCATTCCGCGTGGCACTGTCCAGGGTACTGACTTAGCTAACGTGAAACGCTTGTCTCAGTTGAAAAAGTCAGAGTCCCTTACCTCAGGGCCTCACCTCCTATCTCGTTTGACCTTGTGCTCCTGGCAACAAATGCATGCCGATTTTGAACCCCACTATATAACTTCAGAAAATTACATGTGCTGGGACTAATCTAGGAACTATTTTTATGTTCTGGCTCCTATCACCATAGCAAAGAGCAATATGATGTAATTCTTACTATCAATGACATTTTAATCTGACAAAAGGTATCAGACAGTTAAACAAATAAATATATGCACTTTGGTGGGGGAAAAATGCAGTATATGCACTTTGAGGCAGGTAGAATGTTTTGTGACCTCAGGGGGAAGATTTTTCTGCCTAGGCATGGAAAGAAGGAAACAGAGTCTTAAACATTGTTTCCAAATATAGTCTTTAAGTCACTTCTGAGTTAGACATGGGATTGAATTAATACAGGGATAAAGATGTCCCCGTCAAAGCATTAATTTCCCCTCCTGAAAAATGTTTCCGTAGAGATGTCAACTTTTGACATGCCAATGACTTCCTGAGAGTGGGTTGTTTAGCAATAAAAGACATAGTACATTTCTTTGAGAAAGGTTCAGATATGTATCTTTATACCACCACCACTCCATCCTTACCCTATGATACAGAGAGGTTCTAGCACAGAGTTTGAAGTCTTTAGATTCCGATAATGTATACTTTCAATTATAGTAGTTATTTTCTCTTATTTTTACCTACAATAACCCAGTTCACTGATCAAGGATAGTTGTCTATTTTGGAGGGCCACAATTACCCCATGCTAGAATTTATCAGTTCTTGATTTAGGCTTAACATTTACAGATCTTACTGAAACCAATATAAGTGATAAGAGAACATGATAATCTCTACCATATGCATGTACAGCTCTGATACTGCTTTTGAAGGAGCTCTAGTTGCATAGGAGTTTTGCTTCAGGACAATGAGTGAACCACATGATGCAATTCTATGCGATTTTCCATCTAAAATTTTTGGAAGATTGAAAATCTTTATCTTCCCCTTTTTGAAGGTAAACAGGAAAATACCTTTAAAATGCTTATAGAAACTTTGTTCTTATGTCATGCCTTCAACATGAAACACTTTATAGCTAGAAACAGATAAGAGAGCCAAGAAGCTGAGGACATTCTACTTGAATATCTCATTGGTATTTTTACTGCCATTAAGAAACAATTCCAGATTTACTAAGAATCCAGAGAAATGCATTTGTATTATGGAATGGTATGATCACGAGAAACTATTTTGCACCAGTATAAGCACCACTGGTTGGGTAGTATCCATGTGTGTTGTTCTCATTAAGGGGCCTGGAGATACTGAATAATCACAGATGCTCAAACTATGATGAGAATCCCTTTTATTATATTACCTTGTGCTATGGACTTCATTGTGTTTCCTCAAAATTCATATGTTAAAATTCTAATCCCCAATGTGACTGTATTTGGAGATAGGGTTTTTAGGATGTAATTACAGTTAAGTGAGGTCATAAGTTAGGATCTTAATCTGATAGGATTTGTGGCCTTATAAGAAGAGCAGGAGATCAATCTTTCTCTTTTTCTCCATGTGCATACCCTGAGAAAAGGCCATGTGAGCAGACAGCAAGAAGGTGGCCATCTGCAAGCCAGGAAGAGAATCCTCACCAGAACCCAACTATGCTGGTACCGTTATCTTGGACTTCCAGCCTCCAGAATTGTGAGGAAATAGATTTCTGTTGTTTATGCCACCCAGTCTGTAGTATTTTGTGATGCCAGTCTGAGCTGGCTAACATACCTTGCCTTAAAAAACATAAATCCTTTCTGAGGAACCACGTTCATACTTGTATTTTCATCATTTGAGCGATGGTTAATCCAATTTCATGGTGTAAATTGCCCCTCTTGAAGCAGTACACACCTGTAACCTTACAGTAGCCCTGGCAGAATTGTGTTTATCCTTCATTGCCCTTATAACAGCTCAAGTGTGTTGAACTTCATGACTTATTGTCTCTGACTATTTGCTGTTTGTGAATAACCATTGAGAGACCAACAAAAGCTTCAGACAGTCTAACATCCTATTTACAAATGTCAGGTAATTGATAAATGCTGTAAAAATGAGCAATGGCAAAGCATCTTTGGTTGATGCTTGGCAACTTTTCATGTAAAGGATGGAGAAACCTCACTTTCTAGAAAATAGTTTGTATCAGGTTGTGAGAACATATCCCACAGCCTGACAAATATGTGGTTTGATGGGGTAGAAAGATCCCTTTGGAAAAGTATGATATCACTTTGAAACTTTTTAGAATGTAGCATATATTAAAAGTAAGTAAAAGTAAATACTTTCTCAAGGATTAGAGCAATCTAAATCCTGAAAGACTTTTAAATGGCAGTGGAGGTTAACCCTTTATCAAATATATGATTTGCAAATATTTTCTCCTGTGTTATAGTTTGCTTTTTCATTTTGTTGATGGTTTCCTGTGCTGTGCAGAACCTTTTAGTTCGATGGAGTCCAAGTTGTTTATTTTTGTTTCTGTTACCATTGCTCTTGGTGTCAAGTTTTAAAAAAAATCATTACCAAGACTGATGTCAAGGAACTTACCCCTGTGTTTTGTGGTAGGAGTTTTATGGTTTCAGGTCTTATGTTCAAGTCTTTAATCCATTTTGAGTTGATTTTTGTGTACAGTGTAACAGAGAGGTCCAATTTCATTCTTTTGCATGGGGCTGTGTAGTTTTCTCAACACCATTTATTGAAGAAACTATGCTTTTCCCACTGTATATTCTTGGTTCCTCTGTCATAAGTGAATTGACATTGAACTCATACAACTCAATAGCAAAAAAACAATCTTATCAAAAAATGGGAAAAGTAACTGCATTGACATTTTTCCAAAGAAGACATGCAAATGGCCAACAGTTGCATGAAAAAGATGATGAGCATCACTAATAATCAGGGAAATGCAGATCAAAACCACAGTGAGATATCACCTCACAGCTGTTAGAATGGCTTTTATCAAAGAGACAAGTGAGATAAGTGTTGGCAAGGATATGGAGAAAAAGAATCCCTGTGCACTGTGGATGGACATGTACTTTGGTTCAGCCTCTATGGAAAACAGTATGAAGGTTCCTCAAAAAATTAAAAATAGAACCACCATATGATCCAGCAGTCCCACTTCTGGATATATATCTGAAGGAAATGAAAACAAGGTATTAGAGAAGTATCTGTGCTCCCATGTTAATTGCAGTATTATTCATAATAGCCAAGACATGGAAACAACCTAAGTGTCTATTAATAAATGAATGGATAAAGAAGATGTGATATGTGCTTATATATGGTATATATCTAAATATTATTTAACCATGAGAAAGAAGGAAATTGAGGGCATTATGCTAAGTGAGATAAGCCAGGCAGAGAAAGACAAGTACTGCATAGTATTATTTATATGTGGAATCTAAAAAAATTCTTAAATGTCAAACTCATAGAAACAGATAATTTAAAAAGTGGTTTCCAGGGGCTGGGAGTTGAGGGTAATAGGGAGAGGTTGGGAAAAGTTTATAAGCTTTTAACTATAAAATGAAATAAGGTCTGAAGATCTGATGTAAAACATGATTATAGTTGGGCTTCCCTGGTGACTCAGTGGTCGAGAGTCCGCCTGCCTATGCAGGGGACACGGGTTTGTGCCCCAGTCTGGGAGGATCCCACATGCCGCGGAGCGGCTGGGCCCATGAGCCATGGCCGCTGAGCCTGCGCATCCGGAGCCTGTGCTCCACAACGAGAGAGGCCACAACAGTGAGAGGCCAGCGTACCGCAAAAAAAAAAAAAAACACACACAAAAACCTATGATTATAGTTGATAACACTGTATTGCATAATTGAAATTTGCTAAGAGAGTAGAACTTAAATGTTCTCACACACAAGAGAGATAAATGTGTGAGGTGTAGATGTGCTAATTTTTTTTTTCTTTTATCAACTCAAGATACAACTCTAGTTTAAGCAGAACATTAAATGAGGCAGCTGGACAACGTCCAAATTCTAACAGTTTCCTAGTATGAAAATAACAAGAGAAACAATGTGTTACTTTATTTTCCCTCTATTTCTTTGAAGGTTAATAGAAACCATGGACAGGGACTCTAGGGATTGGGGGAGCTAGGACAGAGCTTAGTTTCTTGCAGTAAGAAAGGGGTTTGGAAGAACAGCAAAGATCAAAACCTGAGGTCTAAAGCTGCATGGGAATTATAGTTGCTAGGCTGGGTGTTCCAATAGCCGGAGTCCTAAACACTAACAACCAAAGCAGTATTTGGGGGAGAAGAAATATCTGCTGTTACATGTTATTAAGTTTCTTGCTTTGTGGTGTGAAATGGAACCCACTTGTCTTCATCTTGAACAGACACTTGCACACACATACACAGACATACCCACAGACACTAACAATTTGGATAATGGGTTCGTTTGGAGATACTAAGCTCCCAGCACTCATTTCATCTTCACTTGCACCCTAAGGATAGTGATCATTACTTTCCCCATTCCACAGATCAGGAAACTGAGTCATATGGAGGTTAAGTAATGTGCCCAGGATTATAGAATTGATGGGTGGCAGAATAATGCTGCAAACCCTTGGAGTTTTTGCTACACCCTCTACTGTGTCAAAGTAGTCCATGACTGGGGAAGCTTAAAACCAGAGGTTTCCCATGGGAAACAATTCATATCAAGCTTATAGTTAAGATTTTGAAGGTCCCTCTATCTTCCCTCAGACCTCAAATAGGAGTCCTATTCTTGTTTTAGAACAAAGATGAAATGGGAAAATACTCAAAGTTTCCTTGAGAATATTTATACTAAGAATTTGGTCAAAATATTTAGAGGACTCAGTTTTGGGGTCTTCACTTCCTCTTGGGTTCCTCCTTCATCGTGGCGAAGGAAAGGTACCATCTTTCTAGGATACTGTGGCGTGCCTTGGCACAGCAGGGCTCAACTCTCAACAGCTGGAAGGTGCTTGCTTCTTTGAAAGCATGACCAATAGAAGACCAGTCTACTTCTTCACTTGACATCTTCCAAAGCCTTTAGAGAGTTTAGCCAGTTAGCCAGGATTGTAACCCCCCCAATAATTTGGTGACTCATTTCATTTCAGAACAACACCACATTATGGTTGGAAGTCATTTGCCCAAAGCTTATCCAACTCATTGGCTGAGGGGATGGATGTCTCCCTCTTTGGGGAAGTGAGTTTACTTTCCATCCTGACAGCTCGTTCCTTAACCTGCTCACAGAGTTTTAAGTGAGTATTGTCTCTGCACATTCCTAGGCCCTGCTCACTTGTTCCATGCTTTGATGAGGTGTATAAAAACAAAGTAAGGAGAAACGAATTGCACAGGAAAACACAGCAAAAGATGTAGCATAGGGCGATCTTTCTAAGTTCTGGACATCATATTGCATTTTAATCACAGCATAATACCCCATACCTGCCACTGCCTTTAAGTCAAAAACTTGCGTTCCTTATCTTGGCCTTCCATGGCCACGAACTGCCTTCTGCGATCTGCTGCAAAGGTGATCACACTTTTCTCCACAAGTGTTTCACCAGCCAGAAGAGTGTCTTTTACCCTGTGGATTCCCCCACCTTACCCGACCTGTCTACCTTCACCCTATTCCCCTGACATGATCGCCTGTCCATTTTCTTCATCCTTGAATTGTATATGTAGTAACTCATCTCCAGGTGAGGACCTCACATTTGGCAGAAGATCAGTTTGTTTAAGACAAGAGAGTCCTGTCCTGGGCCCACATCTACCTATGCTTCAAGGCCACTAAAGCCCCAGAAGTGCAATTAGCAGTTCTCTTTACCAAGGGTAGTGCTGGAGAAATAAGCACTTCTAAATTGTTAATTAGGGAACAGGTGTCACAACCCCTCCTACTCTCTGACCCCTTAATGTGGAGAATAGAACCTGCCAGCCAGGAGGATCCAGCTGTGCTTTCAAGGTGAAGCCTCCCTTGTTGGAGCCTAAGTGATGCATTAAACCCAAACATCTGCACAGAAAACTTGTTTCCGTGCCAGGATGGATTCCCCTTTAATGGGGAGTACAACTACACTTTCAGAAGTGGCAGTAAACCACACTCTGAGTCCTGTCTTCTTTTTCTTTAACACTCATGACCTTCTCATGATGTTGAGAGGAATTGCTGACCTTCTATTTGGCAGATCAATGGAACACATCCGTCCTAACTGTTAGACCTTCTCACCTGGCTTCCACTGGCAGTGAGCACCCCAGTCCCCCTCCCACCATGCCAAGTTCTAGAACCCAGTTGAGTGATGGGAGTAAAGCTGTAATGTAGTGAGGTCCAACATGCAGTCAAGGCACTGGAACTTTTTAAATAATAAAGCATGAAAGATGTTACACATTTGAAACTGTAAGGAAAAATATCATAAACACCAATGCATAGTACATCCAAGAAGTAGAAAATTAGTTGAACTTCCTGTATACCCCTCATCGATCCCATTATTTGGAGGTCCTTCCTCCAAAATGTGCCCGGTATACTGATTTGCTGTTCTCACACCTACCCATTTCTTTGTGCTGTTCTTCCCCATCTAAGTATCCCTAAAGATTATATGGTATTTAGTTGCATGTTTTCCAACTTTATGTAAATTGTATTATACTGGAAATATTCTAGTGCCAGCTGCTTTTTTGTTTTTTTGGTTTTTTTGCTCAAAGCCTTATTTGTAAGATTTATTTATTTATTCATGTTGATTTTTCCAGCTGTATTCACTTACTTTGAGTACCGTGCAGTATCTCGTGTGAAAATTTTACAATTTATTATGCTGTGAACGTTTTTATATACAGCTCCTTATGACACAATTTTAAGGTGATCTGTAGAATATATATGCCAGTATAGAGTTGCTGGGTGGTAGAGTATCTAAATTTTCAACTTTATTAGATATTTCCAAATAGTTTCTAAGGTGGTTGACCAGTTTATATTCCCATCAATAGTGTAATACATGTCTTCATGTGTCTATACCATATCATTACTTGGCATTGTCATACTTTAAAATTTTTGCAGAATTGCTGGTGTAGAATCATACTGTATATGGTTCAAATTTTAATTTCTCTAATTACTGGTAAGATTGGGCATCTTTTGTATGTTTCTTGGCCATTTTAGTTTCCTTTTCTGCAAATGCCTAAGAACAGTAATTTTTTGTCCTCTCTGCCCTCAAGTATGTCTCTCTATTTACATTTGAACAGGAGCCTAAAGTCTATCAGTGTCCAGAAATTTCCCACATTTCTTTCTCTCTGACAGAGCGGTAGGGTCTTTGCCCCAGAAGCTGAAGTTTCTCATATAATCATTAGCCAAGGAATTGGAAGGGTGAGAAGGATTAGGAACTGAGGTCCCTGGTGTGCTAAGGACTAAAGAGTGCTGCTGTTTTTATTAGACTAGACAAGAGTCAAGGGCCCATGAAGGATACAATGATGAATCATGAAATGACTTAATGTTTCAATAAACAGTTCTTTCCTAACATGGTCTAAGTAGAGTTGTCTGAATTAGATAATTTCGTAAAACATGTACTAGAGAACTACGAAATATTTGGGACTAAGAAGAGGGAGAAGTAGAATGATTTAATCAGTATGCAGTGATTTTTTTTTTTTTTCACCTTGTTTTAGTGGTCCTGGGATGTAACTTTATCCGCAGGTTAAGTACACAGGCCACTAGAGAGAAGATCAATTCTCTTGTCCATTTTTTCTCACTCCTTTCACTTCTGTGTTACTTTTGGACTGATATTTGGGAGAGAAGCCAGAATCTCTGCCAGAATCTCTGTGTCAGTAAACAAATGAAGAAGCTAGAAGGTGGGTGTTTAAGGGAGGAGAGTAAAGAGGGATAAACAGCCCTGGGCGAGCTCAGGGCGGCGTGTTGGGAGGATGACTCGGCTCCTGCTCGTAGCTCTGAGACCTGGGTTCATCAGAGGCACTGCAATGAAGTATTACTTGCTTTCCTATTTGTGTTCTTTGGAGAGATGCAAAGGAGAATATGGAATCACTTTTGTAATCACTTTGATTATTCGTGACTTCAGAAAAGGGAAGATCTTCTAGGAGGCTGACATTTGTTAGGATTACATAACTATCCTGAAGTCATACCCCCAGCACCCCTTGAAAATTCTACCTTCTTGCCCTTGAAACCCAGAGACGAAATTGAGACTTCCCGTCAAAGGATGATTGTAGGCATATTAACGTTGAATTTGTGTACTTTCAAATTTCAGGCACAGTCTCATATCATGGAATATGCACTGGACTTTGATTAAAAAACAAAACAAAACAAAAACCTCCAGGGTCTGATCCTTCTTAGCTATGAGTGTATGGGGTAACTTTAATCTCTTTGAAGATGTCTTTGCCTGTGTAATACGATACTAACTACCCTCTCCCTATCAACCTAATAGGGTTGTTGTGAAGATCAACTGAAAATATTTATGCAAACCTGAAAAATGTACAGCAATTTGACAGTATTGGGCTAGGAACTTTTTACATAATTAACCGTTTTGGAGAAGTGATTGTCTGTGCCTTGTGACCTGTGGGTTTTGCTGCGTGAAAGGGGAAATGTATATACTGGTAGCCCACAACTACACAATCGCCAACAGACACTGAACAAAAAATCAGACTACAGGAAAAACTGAAAAAAGAAAACCATCCGTATATACGACTACTTTGTGCCCTGAATTGGGGAGTTTATTGCGGGATAGTATTCTGTGCACATTTATGAGGAGACTTGGTAAAGGTTTTGCCCTCCCATTTAGACACTTACTGTACCAAGAGAACTGCTGTAAATTACTAAGGGTGACAAAGGGGGCAGTGTGAAGCATGAACTTGAGTGGCTGCCCCCACTGTGGGCATCTTCTCCCAGAGGTTGAGGGGCATGCAAGCCAGGGAAGACAAACCATTCTGTCAGGGAGGAATATGACAAGTGTGAGATTGCTTTATTTGAAAAGAAAACCTTCCTTGTTGGAGGTGTCTTACGTTCTTGGGACACAGATGATATAAGCATACAGACTCTATGGCCATTAATACTCCCGAATGAGAAATGAAACATTTCTTCCGAGTGATAATTTGGGCCAGCAGGTATGTTTGCACACAGATAACTGGAAAGCCTGGAGGGGGGCACAGGAAGCAAGGAAAGAGAGTTCAAGTAGAGCAAAAGAAAGACAAAAAAAAAAAAAAAAAAAAAAAATAACTGGAAAGCCTGGAGGGGGGCACAGGAAGCAAGGAAAGAGAGTTCAAGTAGAGCAAAAGAAAAAGAGAAAAAAAAAAAAAAAAAAAAAAAAAAAAAAAAAAAAGTGGTCAGGGCTTCTTAACCCCTGAGGAAAGAGACAACTGGGAACCACATAAACTACCAAATAATGATGGGCTAAAATATCCACATGAGAAGTGAATTACCTCTAGACTTCTGGTTGCTAACCATTTTGTGTTTTAAAACATTTACAGAAGTTGATAAAAAAAAAAACTATGGACATTTTTCTTCATGAAAAAAATGCAGATATTTATACAGGCAAAACATTTTGCATAATTTCCGTAGGGTTGATAATTCCTGGGATCCTTCAGTGTACCTCTCCCAGGACTCCATGTTGACCTTCTTCCTTATATATATGATGTGATGTGATGTGATGTGATGTGATGTGATAGGATATGATGTAATAGGATGTAATGTGATATGATGTGATGTTATATGATAACAAGGAAACATTGACAGTTAAAGACAGAACTCTAACATGTATAGGTACAGGGAAGTGAGAGCTTTTTAGGGAGACCTTGCTCTGGGATGGTTGTCTTTTCTGAGTCTAGACTCCTAATTCTTGTTTACAATTAGGGGAGGATACGTTTTAGAGGACACAAGGATATCTGTTGCTCAGTGGTATCCAACTGTCAGGCATCAGTGTATGCCCTGGGTACCAAATACACAATTACCATGGGCAGCCCTGCCCATGCAGGGCTGCAGAAAATGAGGGCCCTCATTTTCTGCAGCCCTGCAGAAAATGAGGGCCCTGCAGAAAATGAGGGCCAATATTCCAGGGACACCATTCAAATAGGTTTTAATGTGAATGTTGGCCCCTGGGGTAGTTCAGGATGGTGGTCTGCAAAAGTAGCTCCTCCAGGATGACCTTCTCACCACTACAGGCGGACAGCAGGGCTACAAAGAACACAGAGGTCTTTTGTCTAGTCCTCAGGTGTAGGCTGGGGCAGATGAGCATGTCCTCACCCAGAGATATCCAAACCAGAGGGTGGCTTCTCCTTCAAAACAAGAACCACAAATAGATCTTTAGAGCACTCACAAAGAAGGAAAATATCTTTGTGCTGAAGCCAGTGGAGTAGCCATAGTGAAGGTGCACATGGTCTGGGGACGTATATTTCTATAGCCATGGGTTACTGGATGAGAAAAAGCATATGGAACACTTGGCATTAACACAAGCTGTGGGAAAGTTGATGCCAGCCCCTTTCCATTCCTCTAATGTCCAGAAAATATGCTTCTCTTTTCCCCCTTCTCTCCCTCCTTTCTTCCTTTCAGATTCCTCTTTCCTTGGTTATTTTGATGGCTAAGGGAGATATCAATCTAGCTATAGGTTTTCACAAGCAAGCTGTTGAACTTATATCTACCCAAACCCATTCATTGAAATAACAATGACAGGGTCTTTCAAATTTTTCAGGTCATTTTCACCCTTGTGATTGTTGACAGTAAACCTGTGGAACTGAAATATGTTTCCTCACCACATTTCCCCTCCTTGCCACACATGGAAGCCCTTATTTGCTGTGAGAACCTCTTCCTAAGTCTACTACTGAGAGGGCTGATGCCAATGTTATAGGAAGACAGACACAAGCTCTTTCCTTTGGAAATGAAAGAAGGCATGTGGTAGTGAAGTCTCCAGAGACCTGGGAACTCAGTATATAGTCATGGAGTCTTGACTTGAACTCTTATTTTACTCTGGGTCTATGTGAGGTAGATTCTCCCAGGCCCAGCAGTGGGCAACCAGATAGAACCAGACGCTCTACAAAGAACCAAAATTGCTGACAAAAGAGCTTGCACTTTCAAATGAGCACTTGATTAAAACACAAGGATACCAGAAACTCAGAAAATATGGATGTTTCAAGAGAATGAACTCTAACCACTTGGCGTTCTCCCAAGCAAGCTACTGCCAGAATTTTTTCTAAAACAGGTCTGATTATGTCATGCCTATGTGCACAAACCTTCTTTAACTGCCCACTGATTCAATATAAAGTTTGGATCTCTTTTCATGGATTAGTGAAACTCATGAATTTAAAGTTCCTTCTGAGCACCTACAACTTCAATTTTGACTTCCCCTTAACCTTCTCTGGGTCTCTGAGATCTCCATGTAAAGCTGAAGCAAAAATGGAACCACTGATGACTCTAAGAGAAAGATTTCTGAAGAGGAGTGTTATTCATCTGTCTTGATGAGCGTTGTCCTCATGGTTGGCTCCTGAGAGGGACCTGTGAGGAGATTCAGGTACCCTGCAGCAGTTACTGGGAGGTTCGTGGAGCCCCAGGGAACTGGGATTCAGGCTCGTGCATTCCCCCACTCAGGCTCCACTCTGAGAACAAGGCTGGCTAGCCATCTTGTGTCCAGGTCACTGTTTCCTAATTGCTAGTCAACTGACCCAAAGGTACATTTTTACCTCCTATTTCTCACACCCCGCTCAACTGCAGGGTAATAAACTGTGAGTAGAAAAGTCAAAAAAGTCCTCTGGGTCTTGGTTTTCCAAAATTACCACCTAGAAGAAAAGACACATTTTCTAGACAGAATCCTGGTTCATAGGTTTGTTACAAATATACTTTTCAGCCCCAAACACATTTCATAATGGATATCATGAAGAAGTGGAGGGAGCACAGCCATTGTTTAACAGTCAGAAGGGGGCAGTGGACCAAGTGAAGAACTAGTGGAAGACAACAGAATATTGTCTTCTTGGCCCATGAACCACCTGGTGCAAAGCAGTGTTCTTGACCAGTGGTTTCCAAAATGGGCTGCTCACACTCTAGGGGTGCTCAAGATCATCCATTGCAATATGCATTAAAAAAAAAAAAAAGATAAGGGCT
Source organism: Lipotes vexillifer (assembly GCF_000442215.2). Lineage (NCBI taxonomy): Eukaryota > Metazoa > Chordata > Mammalia > Artiodactyla > Lipotidae > Lipotes > Lipotes vexillifer. The sequence goes on along the minus strand of NW_006784061.1, from coordinate 236,231 downwards.
TCTATTTTAATAGTTTATCAAAAAAAGAACACGAATGAAGTTCTACTAATATTTGATATGGATTGACACTGATGTCTTTACTTGGTCCACATGTCACATGGTCCCACCTCAAGTTTAGTTGATGAAACATCAAGGTTTCAAAACAGGGAGGAGTTGACAGTGGTGCCGTATACTTCATTTACTTTTGGTATAGGGTTATGTTTTGCAGTTTCTGTGTGTTTGGTTAACTGGATTTACCTCGTCTCATTTTAACTAGATCTGCTCTCCTTCCGTGCTAAGTGCGTTTATCTCATGGTATATAGGAGCTGCCATGAGATGGGCCAGTTGGACTCTTCCATACATGCCCTGGAGGAAAGAAGCCTTGATGAAGTTGTGAAGTTTTCACGACTGTTCTGGTTGGGAGAAGAGGGAGTGATGAGCTTCACTGTGGATGAGTAGAAGGTGTTATATCTAATAACACTTCAGATTAAACTGCATTAAACAGTGAGCTCAGAGCTATTAGTTTCAATCAGGAGTTGAGACACGAAACTCAGGATTATAGAGTGTTTTGTGGCAACATTAGCTTGATGCACTGGCTCAGCAGCCATAAAGACCAGTAAAACGTGAGATATTGTCAAGAGGGAGATTGAAAACAACAACGTCTGCCTTTAAATCTTGATTCAGCAAGTTTGAATACTTGTTATGTGTCTTCATGTTAGAATGATACAAGTCTGCCTACTGCAATTTACAGTAGATTCAGAGAGTTAAAAAACTCCAGAAAAAAAGAGCTAGAATTATCATTGGAAACAACCAAATGAAGATAGAATATAAGTAATTATAATTCCTTAAGAAAGGTGAAGGTAGAATGAGGGGCAGGGGCTAGTGTGTAAGGTAACAAAGAACAATGGGCTCTTTGTTAGAACCATTTTTTTGTCTCTTTTCTTTGTTAATAAGATAAAGAACAAGGCAGGGGATAGGGTTGGGGGGAGGGAGGAGAGATGTAAATTATGTTTACATGAGTACAGTGATAATTTCCCCAGATAAATAGCCCAAAGTCATATTGGTAGAAATGTAGGGTATCAACAACAGTACAGCTCAGTGTCTCCAGAAGAGTTGATGAAATCTTCACGTGTCTTATCCTCCTCCCAGCAGGTGCTTCTTCCTAAGCCGCCCCACTTACCCTCATCCTAGTAGTATCCTTTTTCCAGGTGGGATTTGGTCAGGAAAGCAGAAAGCACCGTAAAATTCCAAACAGGAAACTATCTTGTATAGAAAACTACAATACCATTAGATGGACTGTGAGGGAGTGATAGGGAAAGCTTCTAATGGCCTCTAGGAAATCAATATGTGATAGAATAATCAGAAACCACCCCCTGCATGAGATGCCTCACTTTCACATAGCGCCAAAGTGAGTGATTCACTCAGGTATGCTCCAAACCCTGGGCACTACTCTACCATCTGCTGAAACCCATGCATCTGTCTGTATCTGCCACAAAAACTATGACTTCACCTTCTTGTCCACCTTCCATCTCTCACATGAGTGCCTTTCACTGGCAGAATCTAAACCGGAACCCAGCTGGTTAGGAAATGCAGCTCCTAGGCTTGTAGCCCTTGTGATGTAAGAGAGGGCATAGAAGGGGGCCATTTGTGCCGGGGTCCCAGCAGATGATCAAGCTCAGGCATGTTTTCACATCAGGAGTCATTAATATGTCTCTGCTCCACTGGTGGTCCTGAAGGTGTTTCAGTCCAAGGTCACTTACTATATAGAATTATTTAATATAGGCCTTCAATAGATACTATATCACTAATAAAATAATGTGAGCTAATATCATGTTTTTAATGGAGTTAAAGTCTAAGCAGAAAAGGCCTCCTCTCTTGCTTTAGGTGGGGCTTCCACACACTCTGTGCTGATCTCATACCAGCATCCCAGAGAGATCATTGTTACTCCTCTGTTGCAACCTACTCTCCACAAACTCCCTTGCTCTCACTTTCAGCATTGTTTTCCTCTCCGTTACCAAGGTTTTTTCTACTGCCCTTCTGAGATGGCCAGTGAAGAATATAGCTCTGTCACTCAGCCACAAGGTCCGCTTTGTACTCAGACTTTTAGAGTGAAAAACCAAGAATTATACTACTGAATTTGATTCAGTCTTTCATTTTATCCCTGGGAACTTGGAACATCTTCCTTTAAGACTGAAGATACTATAGAAAATGCCCTGGGTAAAGCCCTAAATTACTGGTCAAGGACAAAACTGGTTTTCTGAGGCTTACTCCCCAGGCAGGGAAGTGTCTGTGTGTGTGTGTGTGTGTGTGTATGTGTGTGTGTGTGTGTGTTGTGGGAGTGGGGTATGGGGGAGGACACAGTTTCTTGTTTACGTTAGTGCCTGGAATTAAGAGAATGGTATTTATTCTCGTTCCCTTTGTCCCAGACTCAAGGGAGGCCCTCAGCTTCAACTGTGCTTTTACCTCATCCTCACAGGAGGGTAAAATAAATACCATGACTTGAACCAGTCCTAGCAACTGAGCAGAACATGACAAGACATGTACGGGCATATCTGAATTTGAGCAGTGGGCATGCAGCTTTGCTTCCTTTCAGTGACATCTGCTGCATCTCAACAAGGAGACCTGCATTAATGCTTTGAAAAAGGAAATTAAAAAAATAGAAACCTAAAGATATTTATTTAAGCTTCAAAGTTAGAGAAATTGTGTGTTAAGACTTCTCAGTCAAGCCTGAAATTATAACTCGAGGCACAGAGCAGTGGTGATCAACTGTGTCTGCTTTTTCCCCATTCCCTGGTAGTCCTAAAGGCTGGAGAGACCCTGCTATGTGGGTAGAATACTCTCCTTATGGCAACATCATGAACTTTTCCTTATTAGCCATTGCAGAGCATCAACACCAGAGACCCATAGGCAAGAATAAGGAGACGCCATGGGTTGTCACACTTTGCCTTTTGTACATTTCTTCATAGAGCACTGACGTGTAATATTGATCTAGGAGACACTGGTCACAACTGACATTTCTTTCCACTAAATTAAAAGAATAAGAGAGAATTTTGATGACTTGAACAAAGTCTAGATGCTTTATCTTGCACTGACATTTTGATTTTTTAAGGAAATGCATTTTCTAACTGTATCCTGCGGTTAGATAACTCCATTATTCTACCTTGTTGGAATTGCAGAAAAAATAATCAAACTTGGGCTTCCCTGGTGGCACAGTGGTTGAGAGTCCGCCTGCTGAAGCAGGGGACACGGGTTCATGCCCCAGTCCAGGAGGATCCCACATGCCACGGAGTGGCTGGGCCCGTGAGCCATGGCCGCTGAGCCTGCACGTCCGGAGCCTGTGCTCCGCAACGGGAGAGGCCACAACAATGAGAGACCCGCAAACCGCAAAAAAAAAAAAAAAAATCAAACTTGCCAGCGTGCTCAAGTCTTAGATTTTTCAGCTTGTCATAATTCACACAGGCTCTGCCACAGGGTCTGCTGGGATGGCAAGAAGGGGAGCACAGAGAGAGGAGAGCAAGCCAGAAGTGGGCAAAGTTAAACCCTAGGTATTCATCTATTTGTTAGAACTAAATCTCAGAGACAGTGGCCAGTGGACCAAATTGAAGGGTCCAAGTTGATGACCAGAAAGCTATAACATAATATCCCAAGACATTGGCCTAGAGGCTACATTATAATGTCCAAGGGGTATGGTCACAAGACCATTTTATCATGTCTGAAGTGGCAGTCTGAAGGCCAGTTTCCAGTTTATAATGTCTTGGTGGGGTAAGGAGAATGGATCATGAGACTACATTATAAAGTCCAAAGTTATGATCTTAATAATACTATAATCTACAAGGTATGTTTATGAGAGTCAAATGATACTTTCAAAGGGCAGAAGCCAAAAGACCATATCGTGATGATCAAGAAGGTACTCAGAGGTCGCACATTATAACGCCTTGGATTGTGACCAACAGAATCCATTTTTCTAATGGCCAACAGGTTGGCTAGATAGTTACAGTGTAGTGCTTGGGGATATTACCTTCTGAGTTCTCTGGTTTGTGGACAAAGGTAGCAAAGCGCAGATCTGTGAGCATCAGGGGTAAAACTCCTTACTAGTCCAAGGGAGGATTTGTTGGGGTTGAAATAATCATCTTTGTAATGCAGTTAGAGAATCTTACAAGGCTGGTCTGGGTGGACTAGGCATGGTGACAAAAAGTCTGGTGACAAATCTCAGAAGCCATATGTATTAGTCTGCTTGGGTTGCCAATACAAAAATACCACAGGCTGGGTGGCTTAAACAACAGACACTTGATTTCTCACAGTTCTGGAGGCTGGAAGTCCAAGATCATGGTGTCACAGGTTTGGTTTCTGGTGAAGCCTTCCCTCCTGATTTGTAGTTGGCCACCTTCTTGCTATGTCCGCACATGGCCTTTCCTCTGCGCTCTCTTGGAAAAAGAGAGATCTTTGGTGTCCCTTCCTCTTCTTATAAGGACACCTGTCCTATCAAATTAAGGTCCCACCCTAATGGCCTCATTTAATCATAATTACCTCCTAAAAGACCCTATCTCCAAATATAGTCACATTGGGTCTTAGAGCTCATACATATAAATTTGGGGGGGGGACACAGTTTAGTTCATAGCACCGTGTATTACTGGCTGTGTTGTATATCACTCAGTCTTTGGTTGGCCACATTGGAAACTGGTCTTACTAACCCTTCTGCGCTGCAGGAACACCAGTTCTCTCTGAAGAAGATACTCTAAGAAGGATTTGAATAAAGGCACAAGTGTGCTTCTGCTCTAATTCATAACATTTTATTCAGATCTCTTATAGCACTTCTTATAAGTCTTCATAAGCTAAGCAGTTGTGATGTGTAATTATATTCATAACTGTTTTATGTGTGTGGTTTTCTTTTTGCTTTCTGTTACTTTCCAGATCTACTTTTCTCTCTTCTGCATCTGATTTTCTGCCTTGGAAAGTGATCATGTACACTTCTCTTGCTATCCTGTGGGTTTGGGAGCTGTAACTGGAAATAATCAGAAGGCAGAAGAAGAGTAAGACCAGGAGATTAATTCTTGCAGCTCCCTCCCTGCAAGGTTTACTAAGGCTGCCTGTATTTTCCAACTGAAGGTCTCTGCTCCTCTCAAGGAAGCTTTCCCTATATCATTCTCTCCACTTTGAGTCTAGTAAATACTTTCTCCCCTCATCCTTTTGGGCCTAGGGGTGGGTAACAGAGTCCCTGATGCTAAGCGCAAGGCACTGCACTACCTCTTGTAGTTCCTTTAAACCCAGCTGATGCATTTGTGAATAGTGCCTTTGTTTATAAACCTTAAAAGTATCCTGAATATGCTATTCATTTCATAGAAAGGCACGACTGCTAGAAAATGCGTCATGATGCCAGCTTTCCCTTCTTGCTTATTCTTCTTGAATCAACTTACGTGCACATAATTTCCTAGGAAAATCACTTGTATTGACTGGGATGATGTTGTCGCCATTTGGAGATGCTTAGCCACAAAGCATTCTTGTAGCTCAGTAGT